>NW_022631003.1:22196291-22623686 GCF_010015895.1 Lontra canadensis | reverse complement strand
GGGGGGGGGGGGGGTCTCTGCTCAGCGGGGAGCCTGCTTCCTTCTCTCTCTCTGCCTGCCTCTCTGCCTACTTGCGATCTCTGTCAAATAAATAAATAAAATCTTTTTAATAAATAAATAATAAAAAATTTACAAATAAAGTAAAAATGGCTTCAAATGTATTTCTTGAAAAACAATAAACAAATGTCTAAGTTTTGGAAAAAGAGTGGAATGTCCTCAATCTGTACGAAGTTAGAGAGCCATATCCCTGAAAATACCAAGGTAAGACCTACACTCAATTCCTGTACCCCATTCACTATCTTTCTGGACCTCCTAATCTAGGGAACACTCATTTATTACCAAAGTCCACATTTCAGGGATACAACTAGAATTTAAAACATAATCTGCTAAAGGGCAATGACTAAAGGAGAATCAATTTGGTGAAGAAATCAAGTGTATTCATAAAGACACATGGTCACCATTTAACAAAAGTTCTGGACTACCTCTTGAAGTGTAGACGATTTCATCAGGATAGTCACTTTCAAAGGGAAAAAAAGTGCCTTGTATGTATTATATAGAATCATAACTAATTTTCTGAAAATCAGGCCTAAAACCAGAATTCTATACCATACTATTATTAATTAACTCTTCCTAGTTACCCACAAAGTACCAAACACTTTAAATCCTCTCATTTGATCTCCAAATCGCCCTTAGAAGTACAACCATTTTACAGGTTAAGAAATTTAAGCACAGAGTGATCAAGTAATTTGCCCAAAGTCACACAGCTAAAATGAAGATCCAGGATACAGATATCCCAGCTGTAATACTTAAACTGAGAGCCTTAACCTTTGGCTCTGATTATGTCTCATGTTTGAATTACAAAGTTTTTACATTTTAGGAAATCAGAGCTAAATTTTTCTTGCCAGTCATATTTGATAATATCAGTAAAATGAAAAATGATGAAATAATTCAGGCGCTTTCACAAATCTCTGTACTTCTAAAATCATACACAATTTACAGTGAGTTATACAGCACAGCGATCTGATAACTTTTCCATCAGCACGGACGTTTTAGGGGTACGGCTGTGGTAAAATTATCTACGGAAATCCAGCATTAAATCGCACAGGGGTTCCACTGAGCGGGTAAAGAAGGTTTTTATCTTGTTTTATTTGGGTTGGGGGTTTTTGTTTGTTTTGGGGTTCGAGGGTTTTGGGGTTTTGTTTTTGGAGTTTGTTCTTTGCAACCAGGGAGCTAGAAGGTGAACGACTTAAGCTGGAAAATGAGAAGTCGAATCGGCCTTTGCTCGGGGTGGGGGCGGACCGACCCGGCGCCGCCGCTTCCCGCCAGGGCGAGCACCCCCGGTAGCGGACCCCAGGGCACCGGGCGGCGGCGAGCCCCGCGACCGGAGGACGGCGGCGGGAGGCGAGGGAGACGGGCGGGGACGACCCGCGGGGCCCTTACCCAGCTCCGTGCCCCGGTTGCGCGCGGACATGGTGCGGGCCGCTGCAGCAGTCGCCGGCTCCTCTCCGCCCAGCAACCCTGCGCCCAGCCCTTCCTGCTTCCCGCCCGCCTCTCGGCGTCGTTGCGCTCGCCCCGCCCCGCTGCCTCAGGGGGGCAGGGCCGTGGACCTCGGTCCCCACGTCCGACCTCGGTCTCCGGGTGCGACCTCGGTCCGCGGCCCTGCGGGGTGGTCCTGCCGCCTCTCTCCTGCCCTCTGCCCCCAGCTGTGGGACTCGAGCACTGGCTCCCGAAATAATGCTACCAAAACCCGTTTTAAAATGTTTGAGGTGCCAAATGCACTGAATACGTTTAGAAACTTTATAGTGTGAGATTAAATAACGAGAGGGGAGAGGATCCCTCCCAGTTACTGTCCAAGAGCAGAGCTCTGCAGCCCCATACGTGAAGGGCAGCAGTGTAAGGGCGGCCAGCGAGCAGGGGCCGAGAGCACACTCTGACTTCCAACCTAGACAGGAGCAGCAGTTCTGTTGCCTGGCAGCGGGGGGGCGGGGCGGGGCGGAGACACCCAAGCGCGAGAAGTCAGGTTTCTCAGCATAGCACTGATAGTAATTAAGTGGGACACTGGGCACATCAATTTCCTTTCTAAGCTTCACTTTCCTAATCTCTAAGAAATGACCTTGACAATTTCTTGGAGCTCTAACTTCCCAATCTGTGATACTCACATTTTTTTCAGCCTAACTTTTCTGTAACCAGAAGGTTAAAATTGTCTAGAGTCACTCAACATAGACTACTAGTCGACTCATCTCTACTCATAATCAGAGGCACCTCCACTTTGCTGGGAGAAGGAAAACTTGGTTGTGGCTTGTCCACCACGAGCCAGTCACTGTGCTTGGTGTTTTTAGATACATGATAGCATTTGAGTCTCGGAACAATCCTGCCAAGTACGCATTATGTCTCTATTGCTACACCTGCAGACACCAAGGTTCTGAATAAAGAGGCATCCTGATATAGTGGAAACTGAGTAGGTTCCAAAAGGCTCAAATCCCTTAATGTACCAGCAATTCCACTTAATAAATAGGTGATTCTAGGAATGTTACTACTTGTCTGTAAAATAGGTAGATCAAAATCCATATGCCTTGCAAAGCTGTTGAATGTGTGTAAAGCCCCTAAGAAACATTATTACATGTAGCAGATGCTCAACAAATGGAAGCTGTTACTGTCATTGTCAGGTTCACACAACTACTATGGGGCTAAATAGGAAAAGTAATCCCAGTCTTACTCCCCTACACCGAGTTGCCTCTCTGCTTTCTCAAGACACAGCTGTTGCTCAGTATTCTGAATGTGTCTAGATTCTACTCATTCTTATAATAGCATTTTTCCTTTATTTTTATTTTAACCTGGAAAAAGTGAAAAACAGACCTTGGCAAACTGGAGCCCTTGCAGCTAGACCACGGTGCTCCCAAGTGGAACATCAACAACTTCACAGAATATCAACATCATCCAAGGTCACTGTAACCATGATCGATCAACAAAAATAAGACCACGCGTACTCCAAAAAAAACATGAACCTGTCCAAACCACAAAAATGACAAAAACGGTTCCTATCCTGGCTAATGTAAGTAACTGTCACTTCTTTATCCATCAGCTTGAACATAACCCTATAATTCTTGTATTTTAAGTCAGAATTAAGATGCCCTGTCAGGGAATTATCACTTCCTGCCAGCATCCAATCCAGAGTAATGTTCTGCTTCCTTGAACCTTCTCCAGATCATGTAACACGAGCTCAAATCCTGTCATTTCAAACACTGTCTTACTGAGATACCTCACATTTCCACATGGTGTTTTTCCGTGTCCCAATAAATCCAATAAATCAAATAAACCCAATGTATGCAACTATAGGATGGTTCCTGTGGTCTTCAGCTAGAAAGCACTGACGTCCCTAAAGGATACAAAGACAGTAAATTTTGCTTTTAGGGCCAGATACAACTCTAAGCCAAATTATAAGCCATTTCTTATATATCCACATATAATGTAAACTTACTAAAACAAATAAAAGTGGTGAAATCCTAACTTAGTTCAAACACCAGAATTGGGGTAGCCTCATACAGCTGACATATTAGCAACGTATCTGACAAAAATCTCTCAAGGACTTTTTCTAAAATTGACCTGTTGCTAATACTAATCTGTAATTAATCTCTGTAGTTTGAAAATAAGTTAAATCGTCAGGATTCAGGATAGTAGGGATAGAATGCAAACGGTGAGGGTTTTTTTATTGTTGTTGTTTGACTTATTTGTTCCAAGTAAGCTCTGCCCAACATGAGGCTTGACCTCACAACCCTGAGATGAAGTGTCACGTGCTCTACCAACTGAGCCAGCCACGAACCCCATGGAAAAAAACTTAATGGAGGAGGGCAACTTTCATTTTGTGAACTTCCCTTTTAAACTTACTGCGTTCTGAAACTTTTGAAGTATCCCTAAGGCAAGGCTTCTCAAAGTATGATCTGTAGACTACCACGGCTACACTGGAACCTCCCAAGAGTTTTTCTCCCAAGACTAATGCAGTTTCTAGGCTTACCACGGCCCTCCTGAATAGGAATCTCTAGGATCCTGGAATCCATATTTTCAACGAGTTCCTTCACATGATGTTAATGTAACCTAATTGTAAGGAATCATCAATCTAGGGGCAGAGAAGAGTAAACTATGCATGCCAGTCTGGAGTTAGGGCCAAAACTGGTTCTTACATGAGTAAAATCCATTCAAGTACTAAGTATTATTTTTCTAATCCATGCAAATTTTCTTACTTTTTTTTTAATATAACTTTTAAATTGCCAGATAGATTACTTGCCTTCCCATCCCCATTCCTTCAGTTAAAATTAAAGCTCTAAGAATATATCACATTTATCTTGAAGCCTCAAGAAACTGCAAGACCTGGGAGTTAGGAGTAATTCAACTGTTAACTTCCAAAGGGCATGGACCCTTTGTGTTTGGCTCTTGATAGGCCTAGAGTCTGGTGGAGTCATTGCCCCATAGTAGTCACAGGTGTATATTTGTTAGATGAACGACTACATATTTCTAGCGGGGCTATTTTTCTTACAGTGGTAAGTTTTACCTAGTCCAATTCCATTTGCCCATGATTTCTAAATGCATGCACAGATTCCTTAGGTAAATACTGACTTGGACTACGGATTATAACCAGTTTTTCTAAGTCAAAAGAGGGAAGGTGTAGAACTAGGCAAAAGTGTGAATGTGAGAATTGACATACTTCAGAACTGGAAGGACATTTAGAGAATATCTAACTTCCTCTCAGTGAACTAAGATAATAATTATATTGAGTCTTTTATAGAAGCTAAATTTATTCCATTTAAGTAACAGTTCTTTATTCTGAGACTAGCTCTTTCACTACCAACTTGGATTTTTAAAAATCTTTTATGAAGACTGTGGTTGTAGGAAAAAAAAATGTTAACCACCTCACTTGCCAAGATTAGAAGCGAACCATTCTATCTTACCCTGATCTATTCCTTTTTTTCTTTGATTGGTCCCCAAATCCCAAAGTTAGAGAATCATTGATAGAATAAATATATAATACTAAGTGCTTCCTATGAGTTAAGTTCTTACACTAATTATCTATGTGTGAGACCTACCATCTCCTTTTACAGAAAGAAACTACGGCTCAGAGAAATTAGTCCAAGTTCCAGAGGGTGGTTTAAAATCCAGGCAATATAACCCTGCAGACCATACAAGTGCTGTTCCCACTATCTTGTTGAAGCCAAACTCATTAGACCAGCCACCTAACCTCTGAAAGTCAGGATTTCTGTTTATAAAATGGGTAATATCTTACCTTCATTGGGTTATTGGAGATATTTTGATGTTCTATTCTTATTATATAAAGTGACTCACCTGTAAAGTATTATTACTGTTCATTAGCTATCATTTAGAGGCTCTGGCCTTGTTTCCACAGGTAATTTGTTAGATGCCTCCTTTGTGCCTTCAGGAACTCTGTTGATTCTCAACTGGTTTAGGTGGAACTCTACCCACTGGCAATTGTGCGTGCATTCTTGTAAATAAAGAAGAGCTAAACCACCTGAGAATGGTCTTGCTCCAGTTATTTTTTTTCCTTAGGAATCCCCCTAGTATAAGAGTCAACAGGTACACTAACTTATATGGCAACCCAACAGGAATCACTTTTTGTTTCAAAATATTAATCCTGATGTAAAACATAGGTAGCTACTAAAGAAATGTTCTCCCCTAGTCTGGATTTTCAATTCCCATTTTGTTGTTGCTCCTCCTAGAAAATTACATCTATGTGCCCCACCCCTCTGCCCTTAGTCTTGAAGAAAAGGCAGCTCAATTAATAATTCCACTGAAGTTGAACTACTAAAAATGTAACATCTTAAATTATAAATCATGGCACATATTTACCCTACTATTTTATAGCCATTAAAAAGAATGCATTGAACTTTATTTACTGATTGGAAAAATTCTCAAGACAATTTACTGACCACACTCAATCCTGGTGTTTCTTGGGCGAAACCTCTGGATGATACTACAACTGAGAAATAATGCCTGTGCTCTCGCTCTCTCTCTCTCTCTCACAAATAAATAAAATCTTTAAAAACAAGTCAGCAGACAACTATTAAATGCTGCTGAAGGTTTAGTAAAACAAGAACAGAAAAGGGATTGGGTTAGAAACAAAGAACAGTGGAGACTTTGACAAGTGCAACTTAAGTAGATATGTGCTTGACCTTTTTGCTTAAGTTAATTCTACTAGAAAATTCTACCATTACATAGTGTGATAGGCAGACTAAAGGCTTCCCAAAGATGTCCATGTCCCACACGCAGACACAAAAAAATTGTCCATGTCCTAATTCCTACAAATGTGATCTTATATGGCAAAAAAAGTTTGCAGATGTCATTAAGAATCTTGAACTGGGGAAATTATCCAGGTAAGTCCAATGTAGTCACACATATCCTTTTAAGTGAAGGAGGGTGTCACGAGAGTCCAAGATTTGAAGATACTAAGCCGCTGGCTTTGAAGACAGAGGAAACTTACTGTTTGCTTGGTTATTTCTTTTAAGGAAAGTTATCAAGGGTCATTCACAGATGAATAAGGAGACAAAAAGCAATTTGACAGAGACGTTATTCATTGGTCTAAAGTATTTCCATTACTAGTTTAATATACCCCTCATGTGTTAAAAAACAAGTACAAGTCTAAACCCAGTTGACCCACTTTATTAGAAGGTTGGTAAAAAGGTTTTTTGAACGCCATCTGCACTTGAAAGATAAAGTAAAATAAACATTGCAGAGCTACAATTATCCCAGTTTTATAAAATATTTTCTAACTGCATACAGACATACAGATACACAAAAATGCCATTAATGCTCACTGAATTTTAACAGATTTGGGGGATGGTGTGATTTTAAGTGATTTTCCTGCTTTCAGCCAATTCTGACTCACCTTATTTTTTTTCTTATAACTAGGCATGTGTCACTTAAATAAGTCATTACTCTGAAAAATTTTTTAAGAAGCAGGTCAAGCATTTCTGTCCAATGCTGGAGGAAGGTTTAAGTGCAAACCCAGCGAAAAACATGGAAATTTTAAAAATCCAGTACAAGTAACTGAATTTCAAAATTAGGAAACAATATGTTTACTAAAGATTGTTTAACCATATTGTCTTTTGATATAGTTATGATAAAAAAAAACTTTTCTGACAATTTCCATTTATAAACTCAAATCTGTATTTTTCCCAGGAAACAAACATTGTTTTGTTTTAGAGGTATTTTATTTAGACAACTAAAACAATCAGATGTTCAGAAGCAGTGTACAATGAAAGAGAAATCAAACCAATTACTTTATCACGTATTCCCTCTTCTTTACAACTAAAGCAAAAAAAAAAAAAAAAGGCTTTCTGCTTTAAGGGAAAAGTCAGAAAAATAGGCCAATATATTTTTCTTCTCCATAATAACATAAACAGCTACAAGAACTCTAAGTGTAATAAGAGAAATTGGATGTTGGCTCGCACATATTCATTAAAAAGACAATAGGCCATCATCATACCACAAGAGCCTAGTTCCACCTGCCTTCATCTGATACTCTTGCCTTTTCACGTACAGGTAACACCAAGTTAGTTCCAGCACTGGAGCTAATTCATATTCCCCATTATTTACTGCTCATGTTTGCCTTAAGCAGAGAGTAACTCTGGGAGGCTGATGCTTTTCTCTGCTTGTTTGTTTTAGTCCATAACTTGTACATTATCTGTGGCATATGCCCAATGCTCAGGCCTTCACTTCAGGAGTTGAACTATAGATGGAATCTGAATTCTCTGAAGCAATTTCTTCTGTAATGAAAAAATAACAACAACGACGACCACATTAGTCAACTTAATAAAGAAAATTTCTGTGTAAATTTCTGTGTTAACCACATTTCTGTGTAATGAAGGAATAAAAAGATTTTTTCAGTGTGCTGGTAAGGGGAGGCAAGAGAGAACAAGGGCACATACCATTCATGACTAGACTCATGCCACTGAAAGTGCAATGAAAAAATAGTTCATCTATTTCACCCATCAAACTCTTTTACACATAACTTCCCAGGGCCCCCTCTTCTGGGCTAAGCTTTCAGTGATTAAGCACTGAACTGAAGTGTTATCTTTAAAGATTTGGCTCCCTCCTTTATTTATTCAAGTTTCAAACAATATTTTATGATCGATGTATCTTACAATCTGTAATTCTAGATCTGGGAAACAATACTTGGTACACAGTTAAGTGCTTAATAAATGTTAAATAACAAATACAACTGCTTTTTTATCTTATCAAATTTGCTTTTTTATCTCAGTGACTGCCTCCTTAAGTTAGACTCCAAGTACTGTAGCGGTAACCACCTTAGATCCACACTACATCTCGATCGCTACTATGCAGTGGATACTTATTTATTTTATAAACACGTATATAAAAATATACATATATAAACTTCCCATTGTTTAAGTATGTTCATGTTTAATAAATTTCTTTCGCCAACAAGTAAAACTCACCTAACACTTCAGTTTTGTTTTTTTTTTTAAAGATTTTAGTTATTTATTTGACAGACAGAGATCACAAGTAGGCAGAGAGGCAGGCAGAGAGAGAGGAGGAAGCAGGCTCCCCGCTGAGCAGAGAGCCCTATGTGGGGCTCAATCCCAGGACCCTGGGATCATGACCTGAGCCGAAGGCAGAGGCTTTAACCCGCTGAGCCACCCCGGTGCCCCCTAACACTTCAATTTTAAACCCCCCAGGACTCTACAAAAGTTCATTCATTGGTATTTACCTAGCTCTTCTTCTGGTGTCTCTGGAAAACTGATCTTTGGCTTTGCCAGCTCACCACTATCTTCTTCTATGAAATGAAAAGCGACCATGATTACGTCAATTACGATATTATCAATAACTTCCAGTATTTAATTAGTAAGAAGAGTACACCAACACTATTCTAAGCAATGAGCTACCAAACCTAATAGGAACCTCCTCTTTTTTAATAACTGTGATTCTAAAAGAGTATGTCTTTCCTCAAAGTTCACTTTTAAGTTCATACCAAACTACTTTGGGATCAATAAGTATTTTTATTAAAAACATGTCCACCTTATTAGTAAGGATCAGTGAGTAACACCACAGATTAAATACATTTACTCAGAAATTCTTTATATTGTCCTCCACCAAATTTTGAAATAGGTCCACATCATTCATCAAATGATCTAGTATAAAAAATTCAGGAATAGAAAATACACATACACACAAAGAACAGAAAACACAACAAAAAAATTTAACCAAACAAAGTAACACAGTAGCCAATTTATAATTATGGGCTTCTCTGTTTAAACTGTTATTACGTAATCTAAATTAAAATCTATACAGGACAAAAACAGAGAAATAAAATTAATGATGAAAAATGACATAAAATTATGACGCTTAACTTGATACTTTGTCATTTATTTTATTTTATTTTTTTAAGTAACCTCTGCCAACATTAGGCTTGAACTCAGGACCCTGAGATCAAAAGTCACATGTTCCATCAACTGAACCAGTCAGGTACCCCCTTAACTTGATAACTTTGAATACAAATTCTTACCAGGAAGTACACATTTCCAAAGGCCGTATGTTTTTCCTACCACAGTTTGCCATAGTCTCAATGTTCCATCCTCAGAACCACTGGCATAGAGTTCTCCATCAGGACTAAATCTCACACAGTGAATAGGACCAAAGTGCCCTTTGTAGGATTCTGAAAAAGAGAAGGGCTATTATATAATTTAATACTTAAATGTTGGTTAAGTATTGATTGATACACTAAGGAAAATACTGTCTGTACTATTTGGAAAATGTGAAATTCTTAAGTGCAAACTCAAAGAACTAAACTTCATTAAAAATAAAGTGATTCTTATCACAAAGTGGTACATAACATTTCTCTGTAAAATTACCCTCTTCCAATTCCAGCACATATTATGATGTCATACTGTCCCTCTTTAAAAAAAAAAAAAAAAAAAAAAGAGGTTTCACATCCCAAAATGGGTGAAGGAAGGGAGTAAATTCTACAGAAAGCAGATCTAAAGTCTGTCAGTTCGATCCCAATTTCCACATCCTAAAATCAAGGCCTATTTACCACGGAACCAATTCTTATTATGACAGAGAGCCACCAGATGGAGCTCTTTTACACACTCTGCCTCTTAATTTCCTACCAGACTATCGAGGGTCTATTAGTCATTCTGTCACATATAACATAAAGATACAAGATCAATGCCTTAAATATTTTAGTCTGAAGAATCAAATGAGAAAATGTACAGATCAGTCATAGTGTTGTTCTGTTTAAGTCATATCTTTATTTATAAACTTTCCTCTTCTATTTTCTAATGCCTTATCACCTTTGTAGTTTTCCAAGTCTTTACTATTTACTAGACCAATGGTTGCTTCTATTCTGTTTTCAGGTCCATTCAACTCAAGGACCTTCATCTTTCCGCACCTCTGTCCAACCAGTGCATATCAAGAGAGTATTATCACAAGAGTACAAATTTTCATGAGAGTACAAAGAATGAGAGGTTTGGTATAGTGTTCACTGTGACCATAGAGCTCAGGCAAATAATTTATTTCTTTTTCAAAAAGGATAAAAAAAAATGGCCAAAATATTCTGAAACTTTGAAAACTAACATTAAATAAATAAAACAGATCTCTCATTTAAAAGTCTCATATTCAAACAACAAAGGATGAACCATAAGCAATTATAATATATTCTATATGGTCCATTCACCAAACTTCCACTTCTCCAACCCAAATCCATTAGTTTCCCAAAGAAACAAAACATAAGGTTGCCTTTTGTTTTTTTGGTATATAATTCTAACAAGCTAAATTTCATTGGGTGGTAAAGCATGACAGCTAGACAAAGCAGCAGCTTACAGAAAAAGAAATTATAAAAACTAAATATTATTAATAGTTCGAAAAGCAAATTTTGTGAAGGGTAGAAGTAGATACCAAGAACCATGATTATGACATACCTAGTCAATCAGATAAATGTAAAATTAAGATGTACATTAACTTCAAATTCATCTTACATGCACTTCCCCTCCCTTTATGAAGGACTATTATGAAAGCGGAACAAAAGTCAGATTCCAAAAAAATCCAAACAAAAATCCCCTCCAATTCAGATGCCTAAGGTGTCCCTGTAATATACCATAGCTGTTACATACATACCACTATTACATACATGTCCACACTATTCTCTACAGAGCTTAGAGATTCTTATATTGGCAAAGGGGGGAGCCAGGTAGATGGGCTACATACCAGCACTACATTTCAGAAGGAACAAATACCCTTATAGCTGTTTAACAAGATTTTGATTTAAGAATGCCTCCTCCTATCGCCAATAAATATACTACACCATTGTACAGACTATCAGAATACAATGAACTTACATTAAAAGGACAAGGGTCTGGCATTGAGGGTCTGGCATACTTTGTTTACAGTTCTATAAATACTTCCACCAAAGTGGAAAAAAATCCTCTCCTTTTTTCACTTAGAAATAGCAAGCTTTAGTTAGCTGAAAAATTTGCTAGGTGTTAATTACTGAAACCTAGCATTTGATCAATGTAATCCGTATCATTTTAAAGAAGGAAAAAGAGAACTCACCTAATTCTTCTCCACTATTATAATCATACTTATAAAGTTTAAAGTCTTCACCACCTGCAACAAGAAATTCTTTCTCAGGGTGAAGAGATGCAGAATTGATGGTTGCAGGAGCTTCAAAGGACTTAATTGGGTCCAAACTAGAAAATAATTTAAATAATATTTATAAATTTTGAATACTACATAAATAATACCAGGAAATAATCAGTTACTTTTAAACTCTTCCTAATTTCTGAAACCCAAGAAATAATTGTATCTTCCTCTAGTCAAACATAAATAGCGATGTTTAAAAAACAAAAACAGAGCAAAAACAAAACAAAACAAAAAAAACCCTTCTAAATAATATTAGCAAATAACGTCCAGAAAGATACTATGCCCAAGTGGAGTTCATTTCAGGAATACAAAGACACTTTGTGCAGTGAGTGCTTTCCTGGAAATGACTGTGCTGGCTAATTAACAACAGTTTGGCTAATATATGCAGACTTTTGCATTTTAAGAAATTTAATTCTGTATTGTTTGATTTTTCCATGACAAACACACATTATCTTTAAGAAGAGAAAATGTTCTATAGTAAGTAACATAATGCATTATTTATACATTATTCTCAACTGCTAAGAATTTATAAGCTTCTACAACAAAACAATCAATACCACAAAAATATAAAACTGCTAAAGATGATTCTGTTTTTACAATTGAACTTTTGAAAGAATAACCAAATCTGAAACTATAGCTATATAATAAAAATCAACGCATACAAACAGCTTCACATGAACATCAATGAGTTTGGACATCAGCTCTTTTCAGGGAATTTGATACATAATTTAGTAAAACCGATAATGCAATATGCCAAGCAAAAATATTTTCAAACAACTTTTAATAGCTAAGGATAGTTTAAAAAAAAATTAAAATTACAAAGTCCCTAGTAACTGAAAAAAAAAAAAATACCCATACAAATATACACATATAATGTTACACATGTGCAACGAAGAAAAAAAGACTAAAGGAAAATACAACTACCTTTAACATTCTGGCATCTATGGTTGAAGAATAGTGGGTAAATTTTTTTGAATTATCTTTTCCAAATTTTCAACAAAGGCATTTAACTATATTTATAGTCACAAAACAAATTAAACCTGCTTTTAAAAAACATCATTAGGTCTACACAAACTTCGGAATAGAAGAAAAAAGTCACTATTTCTCTGAAATTGTAAAGGGAAAATTAAGAAGAGAATCAAGATCACTGTGGCTTTATACAGTGATGAACATTAATTATAACACCAATCTAGGAATGCTTTTAAGAAAAATATAAAAAGAGAAAATTTTAAAGTTACTAAATTTACCAATAACATCCCCTAAATATTGGAAATTAACTGGATTAATTTCTCAGTATATCAAATACTTAAAATATACATTATTAATGATATGGAAACATTTTCCCCATATTATATAGTACAGGTCAAGATTTGCCTTGTTAAAGAGTTAAATACCTTTCACATGTGCCTTCCTATTTTTAAGTTACAAAAAAACCAAAAAAAACAAACAAAAAAGGTATTTCTTGGACATACCTTACTGCACTATGAAAAGCAATAGATCGTCCGTAAGTTATTACCAAGATCTCTCCCTCAGGAATATATTCCATACTGCTAACAGACATATTAAAATTTAGAGATTTCACTTCTGTCATGGTAGCATGATCCCAAAGGCTGCAAAAAAGGAAGAGGAAAATATGGTGGTATTTACTCATTCAAGAAAAAAGCTTAATTCCTAATTATATCTATAGATTAAGCAATGAAGAATAATCACAGTTGTAATAAAATCTCCTCTATTCCAACTCATACATTATAGATGACACAGAGAAATTTGCGGTTCCTATACAATATTAAATGTATGAATCTGATGATGGCTATATATATGCCCACAGGAAAAAATATCAGGTGTCAGCATACAGAATTGTGTATACAATTTCGAGAATTTCATGGACCTCTCTGTAGCCAGCTTGTTCACTGAATCAGGCTAAGAGCACAGGCTTATAAAGATGTAATTTTAATTGTCTTGTGGATTCTGCTCCAGGTTTTCAACAGTAAATGGTCAGCATCTGAAAAATGAAACCTATGTGCAGCTTAAGTTTCAATGTTTAGAGATAATTCTTCCTACATACAGTTATGAGAAATATTTAAAATATAAGCACTAAGGTCAAATATTTTTCAACTTTAAATTACTAAAGAAAAATTACTTACCGGACAGTTTTATCATCAGCTGAAAGAATCTGTTTATCCTCACTGCACCACAAAGCTTTTTTAATACCAGAGGTGTGACCGCTGATTTCCTTAGGTTCTTAAAATGAAACAATTTAAAATACATTTGTTAATATTTGTTTTTTTTAAACTGAGCAATACTGGAACAACTAAATATGTAAAAAGAAAAGCACACTTTAAACTGTAATTTTTCAAAGCTCAACACAATAAAAGCCTACTGTTTCCAAAGAATACAGAATGCTTTTCTACACTGGAACAAAAATTTATCTGCATGACAAAGAACCCAAGAACAATGCTGCTATATGTATCTGGGAGTAAATACATCACTCCCTCCAGGCTCTGTTTCTGCTCTCAAAAGCTTTATGGTAGCACAATGAAATAAAAGAAGCTAATCCAACATTATCACTAACACTGGGACCCTTGTCCAAGCCACTATTGGTAGAAACAGGAAAAAAGAGGGAAGTAGAGGCTGAGAGGAGAAAACAAGAATAAAATGCAATGCAGTAATTCTCAAGAATATTTCTACATTGACAGCAAAGAATTAAAACAAACAAAACAGGAACTTGTCTCTGTTGGAGACTTTCCCTTCAAAGGATTTAAAAAAAAAAAAAAAACCACCATTCAGTGTTATCTTTGGGCAAAAGCAGATGCTGGAGACAAAGCCATTCAATAACTACTTTGATTTTGGGCAAGTTACTTAATCTGCTGAAACAAAGGTTACTTAACGCTTTCATTTCTTCATCTGTAAAAAGAGATGACAACAGTTACAACACCTCATAGTTTGAGTATGAGGATCAAATGAGAATACACATCGAAGGGTTCTAACCTGGAGTGTGACATACAGTAAAAGCAGTTAATTGCTATTATTTCCATCGCCAGCACAGTGGAAGAGCCACTTTCAGAAAGTAGCTGAGAAAGGCAAAAAATGAAAAATGTCTGCCCAAGGCCTGAACTGCTTTGCTGAGTCAGAAAAACACACTGATGGATGTCCGAGGACTTTGTTATGTTTTGGCATAAAGTTATCAAAGAGAATGAAGAGAAATAGCTCCAGGTGCCAATGAAGAATCATCTACAAATGTAGTCTGTTTGCTCATCTCAGAAATGCTTTTAGGAAAGAGCCTATCTTGAGAATAACTGCTTAATATCCAATATAGCTTTGACTTTCCTACAAACTTCTGAAGTTCAGATTCATGAATAAATAATACCCACGACACAAAATGTAAGAACACAAAATAAAAAAAGACAAAATCCTGCTCATCATAATCTGGTAGCTTCTGAAATATGTATTATATGGTATGTGGCTAGAAAAGCATTAAGATACCACAAAAGAGATGAATATATGGACCAGGAAAGAAAAGGCATCTTTTCCAACTTCTGTGCAATAATAGAATTCATAAAGGTAATAAATTTCACCACCAAAAACTTACTAACAAAATTTAAAAGCAAACTACAAATTAGAATATAATAAAGAATCTTAAAACCAGAAGAAGATGATGAACATCACAACAGATAAATTGGCAAAGGACATAAACAGACTATTACTCACAAAGAACACACTAAAACAGTAGTCAACAGTATTTTAATCTCATGAATAATTTTTTTCAAGTTCACATTAAGATCACAGAATCATTTTTCTCCTATTAAATTGGAAAAGACAAAGTTAGTTACCAGTGTTTGCCAGAACAGGTTAGGTACAGATATTTATTTTTATACTTTGGTATTACACTTTGGTAACACCTACCAATGTCTTCCAAGTACACCTCCTTTTTGTCCCAACAATTCTATTTCTATGTAGTCATTCTATAGAAATAATTGTGGAAATATCTGCAACTATAAGGCAGTTAAGCATAACACCGCTTATATTTAAAATTTGTAAACGGACCAAGCGGGCCACAGTAAGAGACTGGTTAATCCACTTGACAGAATATTTAAAGACATGAAAAAACTGTAATTTTTTAAAATTTTAAAAATTCTTCTGATTAGCTAATATATTCATATGGTTCAAAAATCTGAACAAAATATGCACACACTAAAATTCTCACCCTTCTCACCTTCTATAGACAACCATTCCTTCTTGCCAAAAAGTAGTAACACTGTCATGCACCTTTTTAAACTTAAATGATAAAAACTTAGCAAGATAAATTTTGCATTTTTAAGAAAATGATACAAGCACAATGTAGTAACATTAGAAAAAGATAACTGCACAGAAAAAAAGACTGGAAGACTATGAACCAAAAATTAAAAGATATTAACAGTGATTAATAATGGATGATAGTTTTCATTTTTCTTTGTGACTATCTTTAATTTCAAATGTGAGTAATGCACATGATTCCTTTAATCAAGAAAACTTATTTAAATTAAAAGAAAATATAATATAACACATATAAATTACACTTACCTGCTTCAGGCTTGTTCAAATCATATATGCGTAAAAGCTTATCCTGTCCCCCAGTTAACAAGTAATTACTATCCTGAAAACACACACAAGCCAACTGTTAGCAGAGTAAGCCATTTTAATAGCTATTATCTCTTTGAAACTTCAACACCAACTAAAATCCAAATAAAGTTTGCAGACATCACAAAAAGGTGCAATAAATGCCAATTACTTCTGAGAGAATACTAAAAAACATTTATCTTTCTTCTAACTGCCAAACCTTTTAAGTTCTACAGTTCAAATGTATTACCCACCTACTACAAGAATTTTCTCCATCTGCCCTGCTCCTGCCCTGATCCCCTATCTTCTAAGTAATACATCTTTGATGATCTCAAATATGTCCTCTCTCTTCTGAAAGTAGTAAGGAAACATTATCTGCACATTTTAGATGCTTGTTGCTATTTATGTAAAAGTGATCCAAGAGTTCCATGGTATTTTAGGAGTAACCAAATAAATTAATTTGTACAGCTTAATCTGCAATTAAATCATATATAAGCCATAAACACCCTCTATCCCCCACCAAATATACAAACCAATCAAATATACAACCATTATTACGTCCTATAATAACAGCAATTTAACTCCCTAAAATAAATTCTATTTTCTGATACCTGCGTAAAATCCACAGTCTTGACAATGTGTTTATGAGCCAGGGTCATCAATTCATCTCCTGAGACAGCATCCCACACTTTGCTGAAAGCAAAATGTAAAATTAAAAGATAAATATAATGGCAATTTTGATAACCAAATAAAGTTAGGTATGCGAAGTTATACAAATGACTAAGTCTCTCATTATCTCTAACATCCCTCATTGTTAAGATACATTTGACTAAATATTTCAATGATTCTAAAGGAAATTTACCTGTAGAAGCCATATAACAAATCTTATTTTGACAATGGAAAAGACGTACAAATTTAAGTAAATGAGAACCATGAACCAGCCCACCCTTACTTTTAAGCCTACAGCCATAATATCCTTTTAGCAAGACTGTAAAGCATTTTTTTTTAAGATTTTTATTTGTTTATTTGGCAGAGAGAGAGATCACAAGTAGACACAGGGGCAGGAAGAGAGAGAGGGGGGAAGCAGGCTCCCTGCTGAGCAGAGAGACCAATGAGGAACTGATCCCAGGACCCTGGGATCATGACCTGAGCCGAGGGCAGAGGCTTAACCGACTGAGACACCCAGGCACCCCAAGACTGTAAAACATTTTAATCAATTTTAAATTTCATCTTTCCAATTTGTTTCTCTATTCTCTATTCTCATGTACATGCAAAACAAAAGAAAAAAGAATGAAAAACAAAAAAATCCTAAAAAAAATTTATAGGAGAATGAAAGGCCCTAATACAGGTTACATAAAATTTTAAGTCAAGGCAGTGAAGAAATAAATATTCTCCCCATCTCTTCCTCAAAGTTGACTCTTAAAATTCTCAAATTCTAATCCAATTAACTTACCCCCCAAATATCAGCTTTTGATTATATAATGCTAACACAGGATTTTTAACCTTTCAACTGTTTTTCTGACACCCTCAACCCAAAATCTATGTGTGTGTATACACATACATATGTATGCATTACATCAGGGGATAATGATTAAATAATACATTAGAAAAATACTGTAAGGGGTTCTCCCAATAAAAAAGACTAAAGAAGAAAAAAAATGTTCATTTTATAACAGAAGAGGTCACTGAAAAATAAACAAGAAAACTTCACTTACTGGGAAAAGAACTGTTAAGAGTAAACAAACTATACTCCATGAAGATTTTCATTTTAATATAATTGGCATTTATTTTTTAAAATAAAGGGAATAATAAAGAGGGGTGGGGGAGCACATGATCAAAGTAGTATCATCCAGGAGGGCCCAACAGATCTATAGCCTTTTCCCTCCTATTTAGAAGCACTACTAAAACTGAAGATAACACTCTCTGACACAGCATGCTCCAATCACTTGTACTAACTTTGACATACATTATTCACACTTAAACACTTAAGAATCCTAGAAAGAGCTTACAGCCCCAAAAATATTCTGGAATAACCTAAATGTTTTCAATCTTCGGGCATGACATTGCTATTACCTAACTGTCTGCAGGGCTCAAATCAGGACAGTGAGGCATCATTAACAGTATCCTTTCCTCAGGTAACCCCGCAGCATTTATCTTCTGCACAACTCATGAAGTACTTGTCACCTCCCTAAACTACTGACCCATCTTATATCCGGTTTCATGCATGTCATGATTAATGCTATCTGTTCAATACTTTTCATATCCTGAGAACAGACTTATCTCAAGTCTCAAAAGAGGAGCTGCTTAACTTTTTTAAAGGATTAACAAAAAATTAAGCTTTTCTGGGTGAAAAACATTGCCTAGCTATTGTAACATGTTGATTAAGTCATCAAAAACACCACCTTCAATTTATCGACAATCTTATTCAGAGAAAAATGGATCTCTCTATTGTCTTTTAAAAGAAAGAAAAGTGATCATACACTTTGGTTACCTATAGATTTCAGGGCCCAACTCCAGATCTATTTAATTATCCTCTGGAACAGAGCACAATAATCTCTACTTTTGGCACTCCCTCTAGATGATTTTAATGAGATGAAAGTGGAGATACTAAGAAGAGGATCATGGGAAATAAAGCTTATATTAGCTTCATGAATTTAAAGATAGTAAGAGCAGGGAGTTTCATACAATAGTGTATTACTCATCACCTGACTCAACTGCCTGAATTTACCTCAAGATAGCATTCCCAACTGACCCACAGACCAGCTCTGAATATATTTGCTCCATAAGAGCAAAATTCACTTCTACATAAACATAACATTCATGAATTTTCCGGGAAACATAAGAATGGGGGAGGGGGAAGAACTTCCTAAAAATTATTTATACCAACTACAAGTAATCAGGTTAAGTTGAGGACGCTATTCTTTAGCTGGTTCAAGGTCCGTAACAGCAAGCTCTATACAAATCGTTATAAGAGAATATACATAACACTCCCACTCCTAAAAGAGAGACACTGAACAAGTGAGAAGACTCTACTACTATTTACTGAGCAGCTACTATGCAAAGATGCTATGCTAGACTCCAAGGATGTAGTGGAAAAAGATCTCTCAAATCCTCTCAATAACCATGTGGTCTTATACCCATTTTAAGATACCAAAGCCGAAGTTTTAAGAAGCAACCCATGACCAAACTAGAAACACAAAGCATAGCTAGCACATCAACTCAGGCCTAACCAAAGTGAATGCTTACATCTTTTCACCGTGATAAAGCAGGAAATGGGGGGGTGCGGGGAGGGAGGGACCAAAAGCATTTCCTCCTAATATTTAAAATCTACTTCCTTGCACAAAACCAGAACGTTTCATGGCCTTAGCCACATAAGTTCCAAAATAACAAATACGAATTTGGTCTAGTGGGAATGATAGCTATCATCCTTATCTTACATACATAACACTTACATACTCATTAGATTTTAGGTAATGTTCTAAATATTAGAAATATTTTAATTCATTTAATATTCACAACTGACATTAAAGTACTATTTCTTTCTTTTTGATAAGTACTATTTATATTCTTATTTTTACAGATGATGACACTAAGAGGTTAAATGAATTCCCAAGGTCATAGGATTCGAGTACAGAATCAGGATACAGGGCTCACGCTCACACAGGGCTACTTATAAACATAGACACTGAGACTAGAAATGTTAAAACAACACTGAATACCTACCCAGAGTCATGTCCTGGAATGTGGGACTTGGGTTATTAATGTTCTGTAAGTGACCTAAATAAAGATAACTGTTCCTCTGGCAGTAAGATACAATGCTGACTACTCTTTCCAAGACTCAATATATTAAGTATTTAAAGTGCCATATTTTTCCACGACTTTTTTACTCTCCATTTCAAAGGCCGTTATCATATGCAGTAATTTTTGTCTACTTCTTTATCTTCCCAAGGACTGTATTATCACTTGATCAAACATACAAACCAAAAGTCTTCGCAGATTTTACAGACACAGGCATCTTTCCCAACAAGCTTTTGCACAAGTCTCTTAAAAATCAGGGCAAGACCATGAGGCAGGAGGTGACAGAGCATTCTGCTCAAGTAATTAACAGGGGCCCAGAAATAAAGTTAACAAAATGTATCCTTTCAGAATTGCAATTCAAAAGCTTGTCTTTTTTTTAATGCTGTTTATAGCATCTAACATCTTGTTACATTTAAAACCTAATTATATTTAATTTTAAATACCACTTTATTAACTACTAACTTATCACAGCAGACTGGGACCTAGTTTCAATAATGATCAATGTATTTTTAAAACCTACCTACCAAATAAATAAATAAGTAAATAAATAAAATCAACCTACCAAACCTGTGAAATCTAGAGTTGAAAATCCAGATTTCTACCTTTGTTATAGAACAATGACATTCATTCCCAATGATAATGTTCCTACTAGAATGAGCAAAAAATAAACTTTGGAGGAGATGAAGGGGGAAAAAAAGCTAAACTCATGGGTATCAGATGCCAAGTGTTCCAGAAGCAAAATTAAGATCTATCATTCAGGGGCGCCTAGGTGGCTCAGTGGGTTAAGCCAGTGCTTTCGGCTCAGGTCATGATCTCAGGGTTCTGGGATCGAGCCCCGCATCGGGCTCTCTGCTCAGCGGGGAACCTGCTTCCCTCTCTCCATCTGCCTGCCTCTCTGCCTGCTTGTGATCTCTCTCTCTATGTCAAACAAATAAATAAATAAAAATATTAAAAAAAAAAAATTAAAAAAAAAAAGATCTATCATTCACCCATTCTTTGCCCTGTAGTTTAGAAAACTTCCTCTAGTTATTTACTCAACAAACATAAGGTATTAAATAAGCCAGAGAATATAAAAAATAGAACCTGACCTCAAAAAGCAAGAACACATAAATTAAGTATTATAAAAGTGCTAGAGGGGCACCTGGGTGGCTCAGTGGGTTAAGCCATGACCTTCGGCTCAGGTCATGGTCCCAGGGTCCTGGGATCGAGCCCCGCATCGGGCTCTCCATTCAGCGGGGCGCCTGCTTCCCCCTCTCTCTCTGCCTGCCTGTCTGCTTACTTGTGATCTCTCTCTGTCAAATAAATAAATAAAATCTTTAAAAAAAAAATTTTTTTTAAAAAGTGCTAGAAGTTTGAACACAAGTGTGAGCACAAGGAATGAACCTTTTCACCATATGCCTTCCACCCGAGAATCACTTTTGCCAAATTAACAAAGGAGAATGCCACATTACAAGTAGCATGCTGACATCTAAAGCAATATTTGACCTGAAGCTACTGATATTAAAGGATTTATATAAATTCAAGCAGCTCCTTATTTCATCAGTATTACATACAATCACAACAAGGCACAGGACAAAGCCTTACAATGACTATGCATAAAAACATACTAAGAAATCTATTCACTGAAGACACAGAAAAAAGTTCAGGCTGCTCACACTTAAAACTTTTCTTACAGATCTCTTATCATCTCAAATTTAATCCCAGGTAAGCACTACATCTCCCTCTCCTTATTTAAAAAATTGTAACTTATTTTTAAATTTTATATACAGTAAAATTCATTTTGTGCTACAGAAATCTACATGTTTCAACAAATGCATAGAGCCACATATCCATCACCACAATCAATCTGCCTTCATTTTTTTTAATAAACTTCGTATATTTGATTTGCTTAAAACAAAGAAGCAACACATTTACAATTGCTCCTAGTCTGGAATTCTGTGAAAGAAAAAGAAGAAAAACAGACTACATTTACTTTCCAGACTCAAGTCTAACAAGGTTTACTCTCATATACAACAGCTCTTGACATTACCTTCATCAGTTTAAACATTTAAGGGTCTACTAAGCCATAAACAGAATTAGGAACTAGAATACCAAGATTATGTAAAATATGAAAGTGCCCTGAAGGGGAAAGTGGGTCACTGCAAGTCACTCTAACATATGCAAAAGCCAAAAACCAAAATAGTTAAGGTGTATTCTGGCAACAGTACGTTTAGTATAACTAGACTGTAGAGCATTTGGTATGCAGATTCAGATGATAATGATAAACTAGGATGAGGCCAAATTTTAAACTGGCCAATAACTGAAATTTAACCTTTTGGCTAGTGATTCTCCTTTTTTTTTTTTTTTTTTTTAAGGTTTCATTTATTTGACAGAGAGCGAGCGTGCGCAAGCACGCCCACACAAGCAGGCAGAGTGGCAGGCAGAGGGAGAGGGAGAAGCAGGCTCCCCACTGAGCAGGGAGCCTAATGTGGGTCTTGATCCCAGGACCCTGGGATCATGATCCAAGCCAAAGGAAGCTGCTTAACCAACCGAGCCAACCAGGCACCCCCTAGGCCAGTGATTCTAAGGCTTAACATCAGAACCCACTAAAAGAACTTTAGGAAAGAAAAAATTATGTTGGCGATTCCATCCCCAGGCCAATGAAATCAGAATTTGTCAGACACATGCATCTGAGTATTTTAAAGCTTCTCAGGTTATATTTGGGTTCACTCAAGGTCATGAACCACTGAAACTGCAGAGGGAGGCCAGGAAAATCATTAGAGAAGTGACATGAAATTTGTTTTTAGGAAGACTACTGAAGATGAAAAGACAGGAAAGGTACTAGTGGTAGAGACATAAAAAAGATCATAGGAGCCACTCTGCTGGTAGAATCAACGTAGACATGAGAGAAAAAAATAAAGAATATTTAAATTTCAACCTTAAAAAACTTAGAAAATAAAGAGTAATTGAGTTTAGGAGTTTTTTTTGTTTGTTTTTTGTTTTTTTTTTTAAGATTTTATTTATTTATTTGACAGAGAGAGAGATCACAAGTAGGCAGAGAGGCAGGCAGAGAGAGAGAGGAGGAAGCAGACTCCCTGCTGGGCAGAGAGCCCAATGGGGGCTCGATCCCAGGACTCTGAGATCATGACCTGAACCGAAGGCAGCGGCTTAATCCACTGAGCCACCCAGGCGCCCCGAGTTTAGGAGTTTTAAATATGGGTAAAGCCAGTTAACAAAACCGGAGTGAGAGAAGGCTAAAATCTAGGCCATCAGCACTAGGGCATCACAGAAGAGTGTGATACCACTCAGGAAGCACAGGTTGAGCATTTTCAAGCATGACCTCCAAGATTCATTATGTAGAGTGCTTGTCAATAAGGCAGATTCCTCGGTCCCAATCCAGACATACAGATTAAGTCATTTAAAGTCTCTGAAAATTGATGAGAACCACGGAAGAGGAACAAAAGCAAGAAGGACCAGAGTAGAATTTTAGTGAGGTCAAACATCATGCACTCTACATGGTAGGCATTGGGGCAGAATTTTATGAATAACTGAGGCTGAAGATCTGAGGACTTCACAACACAACCCGTGGAGATCTTCCAAACTGGCTGATTTGCTATACTTACGCAGTGAAATCTGCAGCTGCTGTAGCTGCTTTAGTGGCATCCTTATTCAATGTTGCGCCCCAAACGGCACCCTTATGACCCAAAAATGTTCCAATCCAGTCTCCTGTATCTCCCTGGCGGAGCATAGGTTTCCCGTCTAAAACACATTTAAAAAGACGTGTGATTTAGAAGTTCGAATCACTTAAAATCTAAGACTCAAACATAAAGTGATCGTGTTAAATAACAAAGTGTTAAAATGCTTTTGTTGTGTAACTGTTCTCATCCACTGGGGTCACTAAAAAACGTCCAGAAATAAATTAACTGAAGAGCTGAGCCAGAAATTCTCATTGAAGCATTTGTAATTCGGTGGGAAGAATACTGATCTGCATCAAAATAACCTAGATTTGAGTCTTATTTTGGACAAACTTCTTAACCTGAACCTCGGTTTCCAACTGAAAAAAATGGGGTTAATACCACAAAAGAATGTCCAGTAAAATAAAGGCAATAACAAGTCTGTAAAATAAGGTAAGATACTACTCCGCCTGGCCTATTTTCGCCATTCCCCACATCCTTGAAAGATTATTTACAGTATATGATGGCTGGGGCGTCTAGGCAAGGGTACAGTCCCGCTTCTCCAGACACCGCAACAAAAGTAAAATGAGAGGCTTAAGTTGGGGGCAGTACTTAGCCTCGTCAGACAATCGGAATAGCCTCCCTTGGCTCCAGCTGCAGAATTCCCTAATACACCGTTTTCCCCCATCGGACCCCTGTTGGCCCGGATCTCAAAGACTGAGGTCCCGCTTCCGCACGGGGAATACCCGCCACTCTACCTTCCGGCCCAGTCCTAGCCTTTCAGGGACCCGGATCCAGGGGCCCAGCTCACCTTTGCAAGCGCTGATTAAAAAATAGCCATAAGGCGTGATGCCACTGAAGGCCAAATCAACCACAGGCCGCGTGTGGCCCGAGCAGGTGAGCGGCGTCTGCCTCATTGCCATGGCGGCGACGAACCGAGCGATCCCGCTGCGGAGCCGAGGGTCGTCTCGTCTTTTCTTTCCTCCGCCGCAGCCTCTGGCTCAAGGCCCCCGCCCTGACACTGGCGACTGGGACTGGGCCGAAAAAAAAACAGGAAAAAGAGACCAATCGGGTAGGACCGAGGTCAGGAAAGGGTTGGGGATGGGTCAGGGAGTCTGCGACGGGCGACCGACAGCCGCCAAGGGAGGGAGAGGGAAGGAGGGAGGAAAGTAGGGGAGGGGGAGAACCGGAGAAGCGGCGGCCACGACCCGCACCGTCCACACCGGTACTGGCAGGAAATGACGATCCCAATGACGCCAAGCGTCCGTCGGAAGTGACGATCTAGCGAGGAGGCAAGTTTGCCCGGTCGCAGAGCGCATTAGTACAGCAGCGCGCAGGCGCGAAATCGGCACACGTTGGGCACGTGACGCTAGCCCCACGCCGGTTACGTCTGCCTGGAGGAATTCTAGACTCTCGGGTGGGCGCCCCCGTGCCCAGCTCTGACAAGCCACAAACGGTCTTTCTGTCTTCGGGCGGAGTTTGGTGAGTGCGAGAGTGACTGCGCGTCTCAGACCCTGGACCTCGCGGCCCGTGTGGATTAGGTGCCCAGCAATCCAACTAGCTGGACTGTGCTTGTTATCTGAACGTCTAGACAGAACAAGCAGAGCTGTGCCCAGGGCGGCCCAAACCAGCAGACATCGTTTGAGAATTTTGGTTTTTTTTTTTTTTTTCCAGTTTTTATTAACAACTACAAAGGCAACCCCTCGGGTTGTCTACAAGTTAAGGCCCGTAAGAAAACAATTTCTCCAGGCACTCTGTATAAAAATTCCTGTACTGCTCGCGTCTTAGACGTGTTCTGTGACTTTAAATACAGTTAAATTTAAATCACTTTCCCTCTTAAGGACTTGGAAGGACTCTAGAACAGTGGTCCCCAAACTTTCTTGATAAAATACTCCCATCAATAAAATTGAGTCTGCATTCTATTATGGAGATAATAATGTGTATGGTAAACACGCGTACTTTATAATTAGGCAAAAACACAGTAGAAGAATCTAAAAACTAAGTATAAATAGAAACTTTGGTATTATCTTCCTGCAGCCAGCCCACATAGAGTATGGGTATTGCTGCTCTGTGTAACAAGGGGACCTCTCGGTTGTCTCTTCATACAAAACCTTTGTAAGCAGGAAACGTCCTTTCTGGGGCAAGTTGTTTCTTTCCTTTGATGTTAGAATGTAATCCAGAGACAGAGATTTTTGTGATTCTTTCACTACTTTAGCCCCAAGACTGTAATATTTTAGCACATCTAATAAATCAGCACAAATGACTGAATGTTTCCTTCTCCCTCATCTTTTTTGTAATAAATGTATCATATTTCAAAATGCAAGTCTTGAGTGGGGACTTGAAGTACTTCCACATTCTTTTTTCTTAGCATTTTGTTCATCTGTATAGACTTGCCATATGCGTTGTCCATTATCTTTGGTTCTTCTTCCTCTGGGCCAACCTCACCCTGTAATCCTAAAACACACGGAGACTCCATTCACTCACAAAATTATGAGCTTCTTAATGGCAATGGTTATGGTTTTGGCATCTTTGTACTCTAGTTCTGAAGAGTGAATGGCATTTAGTGGAAGCTCAACAAATGTTTGTTTACTGATAGGATAACTGCATTACTGAATCAAATAAGACAAGTTAAAACAGCTAATCAGTAAAATACTCATATATATCCATTTGCTGTTCATTGTGTCTAGGTAAGCATTTAACTGATACACTACCTTATCTCTAAAGAATGTATATGACTTTATATAGTGACAGATGGTAACTATCCTTATGGTGGTGAGCATTGCATAATTCACTGAATTGTCATATCACTATGTTGTACACCTGAAGCTAATATAACATTGTATGTCAATGATACTTCAATTTTAAAAAAAGAAAATAGAGGGAAAAACTGGTTTTGAAAAAGTGTACTTCCTCCTCGTTTGGATTCTGATTTTTGAGAGTATTATGTATCCTGATCAATGGTGTGGACTTCAAGGGGAGTTTAATATTAGAGGACAGATTAATGCAATTAGTGTAATATCATTCCAACATAGTATTCTTTTTATTAGATGTTTAGAAAACCCAAGAAGGCATAAGTGTTGCAAAGGAAGTTATAAATCTATAATGATTTAAAGATTATTTATGGAAATTATATATAAAGAAAAATGTTTTAAAGATCTAACATATATTATTGGAAGTAATGAAAGTTTAGCAAAGTTGCTGGATTTAAAAAAAAAGTATTGCAAAACTGATTGCATTTCTATAACTAGCAACAAACAAAATGTAATTTTAAAATGTGCCGTATAAAATAGCATCAGGACATAAAAAGTACTTGAAATTAAATCTGACCAAGTATGTTTCCCAGCAAAAAAAGAAATCTGGCACACTGAAATGTAGAAATTGAGGAGAGGTTAATGAATGGATCAGTTTACTAAGATATAGTCAGGATCAAAAGTAACCAATCAGGGAACACCTGGTGGCTGAGTCACTTAAGCCTCTGACTCTTGATTTCGGCTCATGTCATGACTTCAGTGTCTTGAGAACAAGCCCAGTGTGGAGCTCCACACTGATTATGGAGCTTACTTAAGGTTCCCTCTCTCCCTCCCCTCCTTTATCCCTTATGTGTTCATTCTCTCTCACTCTCAAAAAAAGAAGGGAAAAAAAGGTAACCAACAAGGAATGGTGAAACCCAGGGAGAAGATGGGGGTCTAACCATAAATTTGAGTGGGCAATTAATTGATAGGGAGCTGTTATCTGAACCTGAATTCCCAGAACTATTACTGCAAGAGAAGGCTAGAACTGCAAGACTCAGGAGAGGAACACAGCTGCATCCGACCATGGTGAGTTCAGTAGTAGACAAGCAGTGAGGGAATAAATACTCAGATCTCCTGTCCATGCTTCTAACTAGCTAAACCTATTCAGAAGTCAGGAGACAAGGAAACCTTTTGATGGAGTCCATAAATGTCAACACTCTAAGACATGAAACATAGTGCAAAATGAAGGAGTGAGGATCTGATGAAGTAAATTGAGAATATTCAACAAAATTTTTAAGACCTCTATGGGGAAAGATAAATTTTACTGAAAAGCATTAAAGAATATAAAAATAAATAGATGGATACATTGTGTTTATGAATTGGAAGATTCAATATTGGGAAAATGTCAGTGCTCCCCTATTACAAACTAAATTATGCCTCTCTCTCAAATTCATACCTTCAAGTCTAACAACAGAACGTGACTATATTTGGAGATTTGGAGGTAGGGCCTTGAAAGGGGTAATGAAGATAAAATGAGATATGGGTGAGCTCTATTCCAATGTAACAGGTGACTTTATTAGATGAGTATACAGACAACACAGATCAATGGATGACCACATAGGAGCAGGCAGCCATCTGCAAGCCAAGGAGAGAGGCCCAGAAGAAACCAAACCTGTAACACCTTGATCTTGGACTTCTATCCTCCAGAACAATGAAAAAGATAAATTTCTGTTGTTTTAGCCACCCAGTCTATGGTATTTTGTTATGGTAACCCTTGAAAACTAATACATTTCCAAATTGATAGACAGATTCAATAGAATTCCAAATAATAGTCCCAATTGTTTAAAATGAACCTCTACATACTAATGCTAATAGAATAGCAAAAGACCAAAACTAGCTGACGCACTCTAAAAGAAGAAAAACTGGCACCTGGGTGGCTTAGTCCGTTAATCATCCAACCCTTGGTTTCAGCTCAGATCATGATCTCAGGGTCATGATATCAAGCCCTGGGACAGGCTCTGTGCTCAGCATGATAGAGTCGGCTTGAGAGTCTCTCCTCCTTCCTCTGCCCCTCCCCTCTCCCTTGCACACTTTTTCTCTCTCTCTCTCTAAAATAAATACAATCTTTTAAAAAATGAAGAAAAACAAGGGAGAAGACTTCTTTAGATATCATGAATATTTTTTTTCAATTTGAAGTGTAGTAAACATTGTGGCAGGACACCTGGTGGTTAAGTGTCTGCCTTCGGCTCAGGTCAAGATCCCAGGGTCCTGGGATCGAGTGCTGCATTGGGCTCCTTGCTCAGTGAAGAGCCTGCTTCTTCCTCTGCCTGCTGATCTCCCTGCATGTGCTCTCTCTCTCTCTCTGACAAATAAATAAAATCTTAAAAAAACAAACAAACAAACAAAAAAAACACTGGCAATGGCACCGGATAAAAATAGAAAAAAAGGAACAAAATAATAGTCCATATATAGAAAAATCTAATTAATGACAGAGCGACACTGTGGATTGGGGGGGGGGAATATTAATAAAGTTCTTGAGGGAGACTTGATACAGATATGTCTCTAGTTCAGCTTCCAGATGAGTAAACAGTGGGCCCACAACCTGATTTCAGCCTTTACAGATTTTTTTTTTAAGATTTTATTTATTTATTTGTCAGAGAGAGAGAGAGGGAGAACACAAGCAGGCAGAGCGGCAGGCAGAGGCAGAGAGAGAAGCAGGCTCCCCGCTGAGCAAGGAGCCGGCTGTGGGACTGGATCCCAGGACCCTGGGATCATGACCCGAGCCGAAGGCAGCGGCCTAACCAACTGAGCCACCCAGGCGTCCCTGATTTCAGCCTTTAAAATAGTGACCAGAAGTCCCAGTTAAAACATGCTGGACTCCTAACACATAGAAACTGTGGGATAACAAATTTGTGATATTTCAAGCTGTTAATTTTTAAAAAGATTTTATTTATTTGATACAGAGAGTGACAGTAGGAGCCAGAACACAAGCAGACAGAGGAAGAGGAAGAAGCAGACTTCTTGCTGAGCAGGGAGCCCCATGTGGGGCTCGATCCCAGCACCCCAGGACCATGACCTGAGCCAAAGGCAGATGCTTAATGACTAAGCCACCCAGGCACCCCTCAAGCTGTTAATTTTTAAAAATTGAGGTATAACTGACATATAATAGTTTCAGATATACAACATAATGCTTCGATATTTGTGTGTATTGCAAAATGATCACTTTTGAATATGTAGTACAGTATTATTAACTATAGTTGCCATACTGTACATCACATCCCCATGCCTTATTTATTTTAGAAGTGGAATTTTGTACCTTTTGACCCCATTTTGCTCTCTCCCCCTTTCCTCACTCTCCCTGTCACCATCTTCAGATACCACCAATCTGTTCTCAGTGTCTATCAGCTTGTTTTGCTTTGTTAAATTTAGATTCCACATATAAGTGAGATCATGGAGTATCTTTCTCTGCCTGACTTAGTTAGCATAATGCCCTCGAATTCCATCCATGTTGTTACAAAATGCAAGATTTCATTTTTTATGGCTGAATAATTTTCCATTATACATATCTACCGCATTACATATATATCACATTTTGTTTATCCATTGATCCATGGATGAACACTTTGGTTGGTTCCATATCTTGGCCATTGAAATAATGCTACAATGAATATGGGAGTACAGATATCTCTTCAAAATACTTATTTCAGCTGTGGTTGTAGATGGCGTCGCCCGGAGCATGAGTTGTTGCACGAGGATATTGAAGACAATGGCTAAGAACAAACTAAGAGGGCAGAAGTCCAGGAATGTATTTCATATAGCCAGCCAAAAAAACTTTAAGTCTAAAAACAAAGCAAAACCAGTTACCACTAACCTTAAGAAGATAAACATTGTGAATAATGAAAAAGTTACCAGAGTGAATAAAGCTTTTGTAGATATACAAAAGGAACTTGCACGTTTTTCAAAAGGCCTTTCCCTTGAACCTTTGCAGAAACAGCTGATTCCTCAGCAGTGTCATGAAAACGAACCAGTTAATGTTGATGAAGCGACAAGATTAATGGCTCAGTTGTAATACACTGGAGATACATCAAATACCCCCAAAAGACCAATAAATTAAATGTTTTATACAGTTTTATTTTTAAAAATCTTGTTAATGTACAGGCATTGGCACATTTTTAAAACAAACTACATAAAAGAGATCTTTCCTATAATCTAGGAAAGTGGAATGTCAGAAGTCAACAAAATGTGATAAACTTAGAGTGCTAAAACAGAAGGCACTTCACAAAATCTGTTCACTGAAACAGTTAATATAATCCTACTTTACATCCTTCACTTTATAAGTGGCAGTGAATGTGTGTTTGGATTGGAGGACACACAAAAATACGGACAGTTTCGTGGCAGTAAAAAAATACAAGACAAACAAGTGATGAGCCTTTGGCCAACTTTTTTTGTTTTCGATGGCCTTAAGTCTATTTTAACTTTCCTCTCATAAGAGGAAAAATGAGAAGGATTCAAAATTGGAAGAAAAGCTGAAATCCCAGAATCTAATTATGTGAGGATGGAAGGGATTTGTGGGTATTAAATCACCTTTTCCCCTGGAAAAAAAAAAATACTTATTTCATTTTCCTTGAATATATACACAGACATGGGCTTACTGGATCATAGACTAGCTCAATTTTTTTTTTCTTTTGGAAAACTCCATACTGTTTTCCATAGTGGCTATACCAATTTACATTTCCATCAACAAGGCACAAATGTTCCATTTCTTCCACATCCACACACTTTGTATTTTTTTCTCTTTTTGATGATAGCCATTCTAACATCTTTTTTTTCAAGATTTTATTTATTTGATAGAGAGAGAGAGAGCAAGTGCATGCATAAGCAGGGAGAGTAGCAGAAGGAAAGGGAGAAGCAGGCTTTCTGCTGAGCAGGGAGCCCATTGTGGGGCTTAATCCCAGGACCCTTGGATCATGACCTGACCTGAAAGCAGGCACTTAACAGACTGAGCCACTCAGGCATCCCAAATTCTAACAGATTTGGGAAATAATATCTTATGGTCTTGATTTGCATTTTCTTGGGGATTAGTGATGTCGAGTACCTTTTCATGTACCTGTTGGCCATTGTATTCCTTCTTTGAGAAAATGTTTATTCAGTTCCTCTGCTGATTTTTAAATTGGATTGATTTTTTCTATTGAATTTATGAGTTCTTTATATATTTGAAGTATTAACTCCTCATCTGATATATGGTTTGCAAATATGTCTCCCATTCCATAGCTTGCTTTTTCATTTTGTTATTTCTTTTGCTGTGCTGATGTGTTTTAGTTTGATGTAGTCTCACATACTGATTTTTGATTTTATTGCTTGTGCCTTTGGTGTCATTTCCCAAAAATCATTGCCAAGACCAAAGTGCAGGAGCTTTGTCCTTCTTTTTTCCGGTATTTTTTTTTTTTTAAGATTTTACTTATTTATTTGAGAGAGAGAAAGTGTGTAGGGGGGTGCGGTGGGGAGAGAGAAGCAGACTCCCCGCTGAGCAGGAACTGAGCTTGGGGCTATATCCCAGGACTTTGGGATCATGGCCTGAGCCAAAGGCAGATGCTTAACTGAATGAGCCATCCAGGCATCCCTGTTTTTTTTTTTTTTTTTAAGTTTTATCACTTAGTTCTTATGTTTAAGTCTTTAAACCATCTCAAATTAATTTCATTATTCTGCATATGATTACTCAGTTTTCCCAACATCATTTATTGAATTATCTGTCTTTCCCCTATTGTCTATTCTCAGCTCCCTCATCAAGTATTAGTTGACACTATATACAAAGGTTTATTTCTGGGCTTTTGATTTTGTTCCATTCATTTATATGCCTGTTTTCATGCTAGTACCATACTGTTTTGATTACCATAGCTTTGTAGTATAGTTTGAAATCAGGAAGTTCAATGCCTCCAGCTTTGTTCTTATTTCTCAAGACTGTTACCTGTATTGGGGGTCTTTTGTGATTACATACAAATTTTAGGATTTTTTTTTCTATTTCTGTGAAAAATGCCATTGGAAATTTGATAGCGATTACATTGAATCTAAAGATGGTTTTGGGTAGTATGGACATTTTAACCATATTAATTTTTCCAATCTGTGATTATGAAATATCTTTTCACTAGTTTGTATCTTCTGCAACTTTTTTAAAAAGATTTTATTTATTTATTTGACACACAGAGAGATCACAAGTAGGCAGAGAGGCAGGCAGAGAGGGGGAAGCAGGCTCCCCGCTGAGCAGAGAACCTGATGCAGGGTTTGATCCCAGGACTCTGAGATCATGACCTGAGCCAAAGGCAGAGGCTTAACCCACTGAGCCACCCAGGCACCCCTTCTGTAACTTCTTTAATCAAGATATTTAGTATCTAGCTCTTTTACCTCCTTGGTTAAATAAATACTCAGTTTCTAAGTATCCCTAATGGGATTATTTTCTTTTATTTTTTTTCAGATGTTTTATTGTTAATGTATAGTAAAGCAAATGATTTCTGTATGTTGTTTTTGTATCTTGCAACTCTATTGAATTTATTAATTAGTCCTATCAGTTTTTTGTGGAGTCTTTAGGATTTTCTACATATGAAACCATATCATCCCCTACAAAGATGATTTTATTTCTTCTTTCCCGTTTTGAATTACTTTTTAAAAAAGGATTTTTATTTATTTATTTGACAGACAGAGATCACCAGTAGGCAGAGAGGCAGGCAGCGAGAGAGGAAGGGAAGCAGGCTCCCTGCTGAGCAGAGGGCCTGATGTGGGACTCGATCCCAGGACTCTGGGATCATGATCTGAGCCGAAGGCAGAAGCTTAACTCACTGAGCCACCAGGCGCCCCTTGAATGACTTTTATTTTTTCTTTTTTATCAGAACTCTGTGCTATTTTATTTTATTTATTTAAATTAAATTAGCCAACATATATTACATCATTAGTCTTTGAAGTACTGTTTATTGATTCATTAGCCTTTTATTTCTTCTTATCTGATTGCTTAGGCTAGGACTTCCAGTACTATGTTGAATAGGAATGGTGGAAGTGCACACCCTAGTTTTGTTCTGATTGTAGAGGGAAAAGTTTTCAACCTTTCATCATGTGGGCTTGTCATATGAAGCCTTTGTTATGTTGAAATAGTTTTCTTTATACCCAAATTGAACATTTTTATCATGAAATGATATTGTATTTTGTTAAATGCTTTTCCTGCCTTTATTGAGACGATCATATGATTTTGTCCTTCATTCTATTAATGTGATATATCACAATTATTGATTTGTATATGTTGAACTATATTTCCATCTCAGCAATAATCCCACTTAATCATGATGTATGATCCTTTTTTTTTTTTAAAGATTTTATTTCTTTATTTGAATGAGAGACAGTGAGAGAGAGCATGAGAGAGGAGAAGGTCAAAGGGAGAAGCAGACTCCCCATGGAGCTGGGAGCCCAGTGTGGGACTTGATCCTGGTACTCCGGGATCATGATCTGAGCCGGAGGCAGTTGCTTGACCAACTGAGCCACCCAGGCACCCAATGTATGATCCTTTTAATGTGCTATTGAATTTTATTGCTAATATTTTGTTAAGAATTTTGTTTATATATTTATCAGGGATATTTATCTATAGTTTTCTTGTAGTGTCCTTATTTGGCTTTCATATGCTGGCCTCATAAAATGGCTTTATGAGTGTCTCCTCTCCAGTTTTTGAATGATTTTTTTTTAAAGAGTTTGTTTATTTATTTGACAGACAGAGATCACAATAGGCAGAGAGGCAGGCAGAGAGAGAAGGGGGGAAGCAGGCTCCCCGATAAGCAGAGAGCCCGATGCGGGGTTCGAATCCAGGACCCTGGGATCATGACCTGAGCTGAAGGCAGAGGCTTTAACCCACTGAGCCACCCAGGCGCCCCTTGAATGATTTTGAAAGGGATTCATGTTAATTCTTACTTAAATATTTGGGGGGCACCTGGGTGGTTCAGTGGGTTAAAGCCTCTGCCTTCAGCTCAGGTCATGATCTCAGGGTCCTGGGATCGAGCCCCGCATCGGGCTCTCTGCTCAGCGGGAAGCCTGTTTCCCCCCTCTCTCTCTGCTTGCCTGTCTGCCTGCTTGTGATCTATCTCTCTCTCTCTCTCTCTGTCAAATAAATAAATAAAATCTTAAAAAAAAAGCATTCATTCAAAAAAAATTTAGTATAGCTCACAAGTGAAGCCATCTGGTAGTAGGCTTTTTGCTGGGAGGTTTTTGAATACTGATTCAATCTCCTTGCTCCTAAAATGTCTATTGCAATTTTATTATTTCTTCATGATTCAGTCTTGGTAGGTATGTTTTAGGAATTTGTTTCTTCTGGGTCATCCAGTTTGTTGACATATAAATGGATAAATGTTCAAAATCTCTTATGATCTTTTTTATTTCTGTGGTATATTGCAATGTCTCCTCTTTTATTTCTGATTTTATTTATTTGAGTCTTCTCTCATTTTTCTTAGTCTACTTAAGATTTGTCAGTTTCGTGTATCTTTCAAAAAAAAAAATCAGTTCTTTGCTTGCTCTTTTCAGCTTGCTTGCTTGCTTGCTTGCTTTCCTTCTTTTCCCCGCTGGGATTTTTGTTATTTCCTTTCTTCTGCTAACTGTGGACTTATTTTGTCTTTTTTTTTAGTTCCTTGATGTACAAAGTTAGGTTTGTTGTTGTTGTTGTTTTTACTTGATGTCTTTCTTTTTCCTTTTTCTTTCAAAGACTTTGTTTAGTTATTTATTTAGAGAGAGCATGCAAGCACGGGGAGGAGCAGAGGGGAGAGAGGGAGAGAATCTCATGCAGACTCTGTACAAAGTATGGAGCCCAATGAGGGGCTTGATCTGACAACCCTGAGATCATGACCTGAGCTGAAATCAAGAGTCAGAAGCCTAATCAACTGAACCACCCAGGTGTCCCAAGATTTTTTTTAAGTAATCTCTATACACAGTATGGGGCTCAAACTCACAATCCAGAGATCAGGAGTCATGCTCTACTGACTTTGCCAGCCAGGTGCCCTTTTATTCTTTTGTTTTCATGTTTTTATAAACTTCCCTCTTAGAACTGCTTTTGCTGCGTCTCATAAATTTTGGTCCAGCTTTTCTCCTATTATTTATTTCCAGTTTCATACAATTGTGGTTGGAAAAGACACTTGGCACAATTTTAATCTTCTTTAATTCACTCTGATTTGTTTTGTGACTTATGTGATCTCTCCTGGAGAATGTTCCATGTGCTCTCTGAGAAGACTGTTTATTTTGTTGCTCTTGGATAAAATGTTCTGTATATTTCTGTTAGGTTTAAAATATGTTTGGTTTAAAATATGGGTCAAGGGGCGCCTGGGTGGCTCAGTGGGTGAAAGCCTCTGCTTTCGGCTCAGGTCATGATCCCAGGGTCCTGGGATCGAGCCCTGCATCGGGCTCTCTGCTCCGCAGGGAGCCTGCTTCCTTCTCTCTCTGCCTGCCTCTCTGCCTACTTGTGACTTTTGCCTTTAAAAAAATAAAATAATGGGACACCTGGGTGGCTCAGTTGGTTAAGCGGCTGCCTTCGGCTCAGGTCATGATCCCGGCGTCCTGGGATCGAGTCCCGCATCGGGAGCCTGCTTCTCCCTCTGCCTCTACCTGCCACTCTGTCTGCCTGTGCTTGCTCTCTCTCTCTCTCTGACAAATAAATTTAAAAAATAAATAAAAAAAATAAAATATGGGTCAAATCCAATGATTCTTTGTTGATTTTCTGTCTAGATGGTCTATCATTTGTTGAAAGTAGGACACTGAAGTCCTCTACTAGTTCTGCATTGTTTCCCATTTCTACCCACAGAGTGGTTGGTATTTGCTTAATGTATTTAAGTGCTCTGAGTTGAGTGTATATTTATTTATTTATTTATTTATTTTTTAAGTTTTTTATTTATTTATTTGAGAGAGAAAGTATGAGAAGAGAGAAGTTAGCGGGAGAAGAGGCTCCCAGGGAGCCTGCATGTGGGACTCGATCCCCGGACTCCAGGATCATGACCTGAGCCAAAGACATTTGCTTAACCAACTGAGCCACCCAGGTGCCCCAAGTGTATATATATTTATAACTTTATTTCCTCTTGATGAATTTACCCCTTTATCATTATATAATGACCTCCTTTGTCTCTCATTATTATTTTTGGCTTAAAGTCTGTTTTGTCTGATGTAAGTTTAGCTACCCTTGCCTCTTTTGGTTTTTCCTTGCATGGGACATATTTTTTATATTCACTTTGAGCCTGTATGTATGTAAAGACTTACTGATGCCATCTTATTGTTTTGGAACTGTTCTGTAAGTCTGTGTTCTTTTCTTCCTCTCTTGCTGCTTTCTTTTGAAATTGACGATTTTCCATGTGATATTCTTTGGTTTCCTAGTTTTTTCCTTTGCCATTACCACAAGGCTTACAGAAAACATAAATATAACAGTCTATTTTAAGCTGATAACAATTTAAATTCGATTGCATACAAAACTCTCCCATTCTATGTTTTTTTTTAAAGATTTTATTTACTTATTCGACAGACAGAGATCACAAGTAGGCAGAGAGGCAGGCAGAGAGAGAGGAGGAAGCAGGCTCCCCACCAAGCAGAGAGCCCGATGTGGGGCTCGATCCCAGGACCCTGAGATCATGACCTGAGCCAAAGGCAGAGGCTTCAACCCACCGAGCCACCCAGGTGCCCCTCCCCTTTTATGTTTTTAATGTCACAGTTTATCTCACCTTTGTGATATGTATCCATTAACAAATTATTGTAGCTATACTTATTTTTTAATGCCCTGATACGTTAACCTTTATCCTAGGGTTAAGTGGTAAACAGTCCCTCATATTCCTGCCTGAGGCACTAACACATCTCTACCAGAGTTGTATGTTTTTATGTCTGTTGGCTAATTAGCATCTTTTCGTTTCACCTTGAATAACTCTTTTAAGCATCTTTTGTAAGATGGGTCTAGTGGAAGCAGGTGTAGGCCTGAAGGAACAAAGAGAAAAACTTAGAGAAGGAGCCCTGGAGGTTGAAACCTAGACTTCTGGGGAGCAGACACCAGCCAGTTAGTGCTGTGTCTGTGGAGGCTGGTGATGAGGCTCGTTCTGTGAGTGTAAAAATTGCGAACTGGATTCGGCAGCGGCTACAGAATAGCGTGGCTGCTACAGGGGTGAACAAGTCCAGCCAGAGAGATTTTTAGTAGAACGCTTAGCAGATAGGAAGCCTACCAAGAATCAAACAGGAAAGAGCAAATCCTTTCTTCCTCTCGTATTGTAGATTTCCTTTCTTGCCCCTGCTGGAAGAGCCTAACATGAGATTTGTGGAGTCCGGGTGTCCCCCACTGCATAGGAGTGAATTAAAGGGTGGGTGGAGCTAAGAGGAATAAGCTGGCCCAAGGATTTATACTAGGGAAAACAGGAAATATATCCAAGTGTGTTTGTGTCACTGGTGATGAATCTAAAGGAAGATGCTACCCTCTTCATAAGATCCCCACTTCCCACATATGTGCCCAGTTGGCTGTATTTCCTGCTGACACCATCATTTACCAAGGCACCATCAGAGAATGATCTTTGATTCCCCGTGTGCAGTTATCACCTTATGCTAGTTAAATAACTGCTGTGTGTGCTGTCACTCACCCCGTTTAGGAACACACCATTTTTCACATGATCTAATGTAACACCCTTCTAAGTGGTACTTCTATATCTAGTTTCATCTCTCTTTAGTCTAGAGATTCTCACCCCATGCTATATAATAATACCATCTGGGAAAATTTATAAAAAATCTCATCCCCAAGGATCCTGATTTAACTGGTTTGGATTGGAGTCTGGGGATCCGCATTTTTAAAGCTTCCTAGGTAGTTCTAAAGTGCCAACAGCTTTGAGAACCATTATTTCAGTCTGCCCTCCATATTTAGTATCAAATTATTTTATTATTATCATATGACAGACAAATCCAATAATGTCGGTCCATGACCCAAAATTCCTCAGCAGTTATCCTTATCAACCATGTATCCAACTGGCATGCTCCTGGTGCCTGGTCCATACCTCTCCAACTCCTGTTAATTCTTCTTCCTAACATTCTCACTGAACTGTAAACTTCTCACTTTATTTTCCAACAGCATTGAGCCAATTGCAATTTCTAACATGAGATATGCTTTCACTTCTCCATGCATGTGCATAATTTATTCCCTACAGGAAAGGAACCTCATTCAGACCACAGCAAGTTTTAATCACATGGTTAAAAACACATAATGTAACTTTAATATTTTAAAGTATTCCTCAAAATAGATTACTTTCTGGGATGTCAATTATATGAAAAATTGTGAATGCATAGAAAAGGACTTGAACAAAAGTAATTAAAATGTTGACTATGATTGTCTCTAGATGGTGGGGTTATAGACTTTTCTTTCTTCTCTATAATTTTCCGTAGTTTAGAAATTTTCTATATTAGCATACATTACACTGTTAAACAGAAAAAATTATCAGCAAAATCATTTATATATTTAAAAATACAAGATATATTTATTTATCTGAACGTCTTTAACTCCTAAAGATAAAAGTGTTTGATTAATAAAATGTGATAATGGGGAAATACTAATGTTTGCTTTAACAAGTTTTTACCCCCATCCCACACAAAAATAATATTTTTTCTTTAGCCACCAGATGGCAGTCCCTTCACATGTGTTGGCCCATTTATAACCTTGACGCGCCTTTGTAGGGATTGTGCAAGGTTTACACAAAGATTTTTATTTTTCAACTAACAAATTATAATATATTTATATTTAGAAGATATTGCAATACATGATAAGAAAATTGTGGGTTTTATGATCTAAAATTTGTCTTTTTCTTTTTAAACACCTCACATTTATTGGTATCCTCACAAACAATTGTAGTCTAATAGTCCCATCTCACTACTTAAAAGAAGGCAGAAATTCCTTTCATGCTTGAATTTCCTTTTGCTTTTATTCTTGACTTAGACCTTTAGACTTAAGGATGATACCCACAGGAATTACTTAGTCTAGCTAATGCTATTCAGGGCTAGGAGACTATCAACTCCATGTGCGCAGAGACCTAAAAATCCAGTCAAGCTTCCCAAAGTCAGAGAGCAGTAGGAGAAGGGATATTCAGTGAAGAATGTCCTAATGACACATAACTATGGCAGAATGATTTAAAATCTTTCCTGAGATAATATAGTCAGGGGTACTGATAATATTTATTTCTAAGATGTTAGAGGATACCAGAATTTTAGCATGATTTTAAAAATTAGGGACACCTGGGTGGCTCAGTTGGTTGAGTGGCTGCCTTTGGCTCGGGTTGTGATCCCGGTGTCCTGGGATCAAGTCCTACATCCGGCTCCTTGCTCGGTGGGGAGCCTGCTTCTCCCTCTGCCTTTGCCTGCCATTCTGTCTGCCTGTGCTTGCTCTCTCTCTCTCTCTCTGATAAATAAATAAATAAAATCTTTAAAAAAAATTAATTATTGCCCATTTCTCACTGCTGTTTCCATATAGGAGACTGTAGGCATCAAAGAAGTCCCAAGTCCTCTCCAGCTGTTTTCTCTTACTCTATCCCTTTCCTTCCATGTCTAGTTGCTTGTTAAAAATGATTCCTGTCTATGCTTCACTTTAGTTAGATGATGACTTATCTGCCTGGCATTCCATTTTCAATTTACAATAAACAGTACTCAGGGAATAAGTCAAATTTGGAAGACTTGGAATTGTTTCCAGATCGACTGAGAAGAAAAATTAAAATCACTCTTAATTTCCCCACCCAGGGAAAGTATCCCAAAGTATAAACCCAATTATAAGGGCTTGTATTTTGAGAAGTAAATCTGTATCTCTTCATTCTCATCATTTTGCCCAGTGACATTTTCCTATTTGGAGTTTCATTGCTGTTGTGAATGATTTTAAAGACCGTAGCAAAAAATACAGCGCCTTTTGGTCTCAAAATAGAGGTCAACCTATATTCGAGAACAAACCAGTTTTGTAAATTATTAACAGCTTATTTTCTTTGCATTATGTGTGAGGTTCAATATTTTTCTCAGTTTATATTAACACTTGAGGCTACAGAGGAACTCTGTGACATGAACCGGAGCTATTGGACAGAATCTTTCCTAGGCTAACAGGAACTCCGAATGCTGTTCTTGCTATTCCATGATTTTCTGTGGGGCCTCAGCAAGTTAATTATCTTCTTTGTGTGTTTAATCCTCTTAGAGAGCAGCCCTCATCTCTTTTGCTTGCTGTAATACTCGATGAGGATGAATGTTTTTCTTTATCCTCTGCATATAGCAATGGGGAAAAGGAGATTCAAATAAGAGAAATGGGGATCCTAAGTTTTGCATCAGCCTAAGAAATACGGCTTCAGTATCTAGAGAATTAAAAATGTCTGCTTCAGTCCTTCTGTATGTGGCGGAGCATACTTTGAATTTTAAAATAAGAAGATGAGAAGTCAATATTCAAAATGAATATGCGTTGCTCTTCAGTTATTTTTCTCATCTTTTCAAACAAACAAACTTAAAAATAACACCATCTGTGCCTATTAATTGTGATTTGGTGTGAATGTAGAGAGATTTTTCGAAATCAGTGCAGTTCTTTTAAAAACCTTTCATATCAATTCATCCAAAGAACACTGTAGATCACAGGGATAGACGAATAAGACATAGCTTTACATAGAATCTAGTGAAGGAGTCAAGAAAAATGTAGAATTATAGTGTATGAAAAATACTGATTTACAGTGCTGCTGTGTTCCAGGCAGTGTCTTTAAGACCAGGCTAGAGCAGTGAACAAAACAAACAAATATTTCTGGGTTGTTTTGTTTGTTTGTTTGTTTGTTTGTTTAAGTCGTCTCTGTGCCCAACGTGGGGCATGAGCTTATGACCCTGAGATCAAGAGTTGCGTGCTATACTGACCGATATATGTGGGCACCCACATTCTGCTTTCATAGAACTTACATTTTAGTAGGGACAGAGAGAGTAGAAACCTAATCATGTAACATACACAGTGTGGCCCATGGTGATGAGAGCTGAGGCGAAAAATAATGGGCTACAGGGATATCATTGATAAAGTCACATTTTATCAAAGTCATTTCAAATCAAAGTCACATTTTATCAAAGGAAATAAAGGAGTAAGCCATATGGATACCTGAGTGAGAAAATTTCAGGGAAGAGAGGAGAAAGGAGGCCACCAAAGTTTGAGTGTAGTCATCGAGTTGGAGGTTGGTAGGAGATGAAGTGAGAGAGATGGAGGCAGCCAAAGGGAAGGTCATGCAGGTCTCTCAGAATGTTGCAAAGACTTTGGCTATTACTTAGAGTGAGGTAGGAAGCCAACTGGAAATTTTTGAACAGAAGAGTGAGATGATCTGAGGTTAACAAAGGGACACTAATTAGTAGCATATTGCAATAATCCCCTGGAGAGATGATGGAAACTTGTATCACTGTGGTACAGTGGAGGTGGTAGTACAGTGGTCAGACTCTAGGGTGTTTTGAAGGAAAAGCAGACAAAATATGTTGATGGATTGGATGAAGGCTATGAGAGAAAGAGTCAAGGTTTGTTTTAGTGAAAACATTCACATTTATTAAATGCCTATATTATGCTTTATAAAATACAGCTTCTCTTCTGTTTTGACTACTGTTTATTCAAGCAACTTCCTGAGGTTGGTTTTTATTTTTATTTTATGGCTTTAAGTAGGTATTTTTTTGTCATCTATTTTATCACATATTTGTCTAGCTAAGTCCTCATCCTACATCAAAATTTGCAATTCCAATAGAATGCAGTTGAGAATATGGACATGTAGCTTCTGTCAGAAAAGGCAATATACTTTAAAATCCTGACTTGCTAGATTATCTCTGGAAAGCAATTAAACCAATTATATTCTCATCTTACATCCGGTATTACATAATAAACTTTGAAGGGCCTTCTTTTCATGTTTCTCTCTTTCTTTTTCACTGAACAAAGTTAAAGCAGTTTTATTACAGGTTATAACAGAGCCTGTGATATTCTGATTCACACATAACAAAAGACCAGTACAATGTGTGCATTTTCCACCACATATGTTTGCTCCTGGACTTCCCTTTTTTCCCCACAACCTACTTGTAGAACTAATGTTTGCAAAACATACTTAGAAAAATTTTAATTTCTAGGAAGCCACCCTGGTTCCCCAATTTCTAGTGTCAGTTTCAATGTACTAACGCTGAAATTGTAATTTATATCATAGCTGTAGTGATGGTTAAAAGCACAAATGAAAGCTGAGACAAAATTGCAGTAAAGATATTTTTTCTTTTGTTATTAAAAATTCGAAGTAAAGTATAGTTAAATAGTTCACTTTTTTTAAAGTTTTTATTTAAATTCGAGTTAGTTAACATACAGTGTAATATTGATTTTGGGAATAGAATTTAGTGATCCATTATTTACATTACATATAACCCCCAGCACTCATCATAACAAGTGCCTTCCTTAATGCCTGTCACCCATCTAGCCCATCTGTCACTCACCTACCTCCCTCTATCAACCTCAGTTTGTTCTCTATAGTTAAGAGTCTCATATGGTTGGCCTCCCTCTCTCTTTTTTTCCCCTTTCACTATATTCAACTGTTTTGTTTCTTAAACTCCACATATGAGTGAAATCATATGGTATTCGTCTTTCCCTGACTTATTTCACTTAGCATAATACACTCTAGCTCCATCCACATCATTGCAAAAGGCAGGATTCCATGGTTATTTCTATAATGTTCACAGAAAAGAACATGCCCCAGTGTGTCTTTCTTTAATCTTATCTCAGTAACCCATCACACCTGCAAATGCACTGAATCCTTCAATAAAGGATAACCCAGCCGCTACAATAAATTCTCCAAGAACCAAACCATCTTTGTGCCTCTTTTACCATGAAGTGAATGCCGTGCTCAGAGGAAAATTTTATGATGTGGTTGATTTATACGTGGGGGTGGCAGCATGTAAAGGAACCAGTGTTTGTTTCTTTGGGTCGCCATAGCAAAGTACCATACACTAAGTGGATGAAAGCAACAGAAATCTATTCCCACATAGTTCTGGATGCTAGAAATACAAAGATCATGGTGTTGGCAGGGCTGTGCTCTCTCTGAATTTCTAGAGAAGAATCTGTTTCATGCCTTTGTCTTCACTTCTGGTGTTGCCAGCAATCCTTGGCATTCCTTGGCTGTAAATGCATCACTTCAGTCTGCCTCTGTCTTTGTGTGGTGTCCTCTCTGTGTTTAAAATCACTGGTTTATTAAAAAGCAGGAACAGCCAGATAGAAGAGATGCTTAGGGCAAGTTATGTGAGAAAGGATGGTGGAGTTTCCACACCCTCTCTGAGTGTCCTACTCTCCCAGCACCTCTACATCTTCACCACCCTGGGAACTCCAGAGTCAAGATTTGTGGTCCAAGTGATAACATTCTTAGTTGATGAGACTCAGCATTGATAATTTTATACTATGACATAGTCCATGTAATTTCTTTAACACTATGGTCATAGATTTCTGCCAAAAAGATTTGTTTCTTTTCCATGCCCTAATAGACACCATGCTCCTTATAATTGGTTAGGCGTCCTGTAATCTGCAGTCAGAAAAAGAATAAGAAAACCTTGTTCTGTAATGACTCTGAGGCTTCAACACTATTTCTACTAAAGATCCTGCCAGATCTTTTGGATCAGTTTTCACCAAGTTATTGACCAGACCCCGGGAATGAGCCAAGTGGAAGACCCATCTCCATTCACTATCTTTAATAATAGTGACTGAAAACTTTGTTTGCATCATTCAAATGGTGTCATGTGCTTGCTCTTTTCTGGTGAACCAGGCTCTTTCATTCTATGGTAAGAGGCAGTACTTTCCTGGGGAGCGTTATCTGGCTGATCCTTCCATGTAAGGAAAGTTGGTCTAACCCATTCAGGTATAACCAAGCCCTTAGGAACTCTGTTCCAGTCATGGCTCCAACAGCTGCTTGCAGCTCTCCTTCATGCTAAGATTGGTTTGAGAATTCATTTGAGTTTAAACTTGCAGGTGGGGCTCTCTGTGAGCAGAAGCAGCTGGCAATGACAAAGACAAAGGAGGTGAGGCAGGGACTGACACCTCATTCACAGTTGTTCCTGAGTATCGCTTTTTTCATATTCAAAAGTCATCACCAACTTTACTAGTTATTTAAATAAGGGTCCCTGGGACTCATCACTTCTGCTGCCGTTGTCATACCTGGCCCTTTGGAGGTGTAGAGATTCTTTTTTTTTTTTTTTTTTGTAAGATTTTATTTATCAATTTGAGAGAGAGTGAGAAAGAGCACAAGATGGGAAAAGTCAGAGGGAGAAGCAGACTCCCCATGGAGCTGGGAGCCTGATACGGGACTCAGATCCTGGGACTCCGGGATCATGACCTGAGCTGAAAGCAGTCACTTAACCAATGGAGCCACCCAGGCGCCCTGTAACGATTCATTTAAGAAATGCTTCCTGAATACTTAAATTGACACTTAAGTCTTGGTGCTAAGAATTCAGTGGTGAGTAAGGGTTCTGCTGTCATAGTGTTTGCATTTTATCAGGACAGGTAAGTAAGTACATATGTCAATTAAATAATTTCCCAAAATAATAAAAAAAACAAGGTAATATAATAGAGTTACTTTGATAGGGGGTGGGTGGGATCATGGAGGCTTCTTTAGAATGAGTTAACAGAAAGTTGACATTTGACACGAAAACAAGGATGAAAAGGAAACTGTCATCTTAACTTAATAATCATTCATTTAAAGTCTAAGATATAGGGGATCCTCGATGGCTCAGTCGGTTAAGCCTCCAACTCTTGATGATTTTGGTTCAGGTGAGCTCTGCATCTGCTTCTGTGCTCAGCAGGGAGTCTGATTGAGATTCCCTCTCTCTCCCTCGCTCTGCACTACCCCCTCCATGCATTCTCACTGCATTCTCTCAAATAAATAAATAAATATATTTTTTAAAGTCATATATATATATATATATATATATATATATATATATATATATCTGGTATCAGGTATTGGAAAAGGTGTACTGAGAGAAAAATGTAAAGGTGAAGACAACATAGCCCTTGCCCTTTGGAACCTGATATCTAATGAGGAAGACAAACATCTATGTTAATATATGCAATAGAGAGGAGTATAAGAGAGATGTAAGCAAAATGCCAAAGGAGTACAGAAGGAGAGGGATAGTTCTCATTAAAGTATTTGGGAAGGTTCGAGAGATGAGCTTCACAGATGAGGTGACAGCTGAGCTTGGCAATGATCACAATGGCTCAGAGTCATCATGTCCCATCTCTGTGTCAGCCACTATGCTAATGAGATTTACAGGGAATTTCTCATTTAATCCTGCTAACCCTAAAAGGCAGAGACTATTAATCATTCTCATTTCACAATAAATATATGAACCTGGCCTTGAACCCAGTTAATCTAAATATAAACTCATTCTGGTACAGATACTACACGACTAAATAAGAATCAGTTGGTTCACTATGTTTTTCTCTTTTTAGCTTATTCTTTTGGTGTTGTGTATCCTCTAAACAACTCTTACCACATAATTCTGATTCATAGTATCATTCCCAAAATCTGTGTATGTAAAAAAACATTTAAGACTATGAGGAAGATGTTATAGCTCCCATACTTAAGAACGCATGAGTTATTAAGGTAAAGTGCATCCCATGTGTCTTGGTTTGTTGTTTCTTTTTTTTTTAATATATTTTTTATTTATTTGTTTGACAGAGATCACAAGTAGGCAGAGAGGCAGGCAGAGAGAGGGAAGCAGGCTCCCCGCTGAGCAGAAAGCCCAATGCAGAGCTTGATCCCAGGACCCTGAGATCAGGACCTGAGCCAAAGGCAGAGGCTTAACATACTGAGCCACCCAGGCACCCCTTGGTTTGCTGTTTCTAAACAAAATTTTATTCATTTCACATGAAACTGATAAAGTAATTTTTCCCCAGACCATTAGGCTAAGAACAGCAAGTCTGTAAACCCATAAAACCAAGAAAGATCCATACTCTGCATAGGGTTAATGAACAGAATCAAGACTTTTACTGAAAACCTAATAATATATGAGCTTTAGATTCAGGCAGGTGTTTTCTTTCGAAAACAAGATGTTAGCTTGCATAATCTGTATTTGGAAAGAAATAACAAAATAAAACATTATCTCTTCCTTGCTCTTTTTTGTCTTTTATGAAAGAGTAATATTTTGGTGACCATGGAGATGTAGGAATGTCGCATGTTGGTTTATTTGTTATTTTCTGCCTATGATAGATGATAGATGATCCTAAAAGTTACATTCTGCTATGTGTTAGGTAGTGAAGCTGAGTTAAATATAAGACTTCATCGCATTTTTTAAATGAGACATTAAGTATTAATTTTGAAGTTCTCTGGTTTATGTTTACAAAGGTGCCAACTATAATTTTTTCAGTCTTTTAAAAGTTATGTTCCAGGAGAAATAAATTAAGGAGACAGTTCATATTCTAGGAAATTAATGCTTCTTCTAAAAATTGGCCATCTGGCAGAAAGGACATAAATTGAATTTGACTATTTGACTATCTCACTTTTGTAGGACTTATTCTTTGATGATATGTTCAAAGGGCTGTTTTTATTAGCTTGTTTTACTTTCTAACCTCCAGAAGTTGGGAAAAAGAAAGATGACGCATGACGAGTATAGACTTATCAATCAGCATTTAACTTAGATGCTACTGTGGGACCTAATTTGATATTGTAATGCATGAAATTATTTACATGATATGCATTACTACATTATGCAATCATTATATAATCCATATGTATTATATATAATACATATATGTAATACATATATAGTGTATGTTATATATTATATACATAGAATAGGTTAATAGATGATATTATAATGTGTAACAATTTGGCAACATAATGTATGAAAGCAATTTCCTACTATCTTTAAACACTTGGGGAAAGCTAGACAAAAAGTTGTACTGATTAGAATTAGAGAGGCATATGGGTTAGCATTTGAATTATGTGTATAATCCAGAAGTAACCTAAAGAGACTGACTTGGCACTTTAGTCACTGTAGCAGACTGTAATTTTATTTTATCTTTTATTTATTTCTAATTTTTTAAAAAGATTTTATTTATCTGTTTGACAGACAGAGATCACAAGTAGGCAGAGAGGCAGGCAGAGAGCAGGGGGAAGCAGGCTCCCCGCTAAGCAGAGAGCCCTATGTGGGGCTCGATCCCAGGGCCCTGAGATCACAACCCGAGCTGAAGGCAGAGCCTTAAACCACTGAGCCACCTAGGCACCCTTTATTTTATTTTTAAAATTTTTAAAATTTATTTACTTTTAAATTTTATTTTATTAAACTCAATTAATTAAAATATAGTGCATTTTGGTTTCAGAGGTAGCATTGAGTGATTCATCAGTTGTATATAACACCCAGTGCTCATGTTAACACATATATCATGTGCCCTCCTTAATGCCCATTGCCCCAGACTGTGATTTAAAAAAAACAAAAACAAAAACAAAAACAAAAAACAGTTGTAGTGGTGTCTCCTACCCATGTGCTCTTCAAGACCCATGCCCCCACCCAAAAACTGGAGTCTAGGTCCTTCACTTTGAGTTTGGGAAGGCCATTGTGACTGCTTCAAATAAAGTAAAGTCATGAAAATGTCACCCACATCCCCTAGTTTTCTTGGGATACTCACTATCAGAACAACAACCATGCTGTAAAGAAAAACAAGAAATCCATGGAAGGACCCATGTAAAGGGAAACTGAGGTTCCCTGGCCACAGCCACAGCTGACTCCCAGCTGACAGCCCTCTCCAACTTGCTAAGCATGTGACTGAGCCATATTGAAACTGGATCCTCCAGACCCCCAGTCAAGCCATTCCAGCTGAATGGCACTACAGAGAGCAGAAATGAGCCACCCAGCTGAGCCCTGTGAATTTGTAAGCCAAATAATTGCCTTGTTTTAAGCCACCATGTTTTGGTGTGGTTTGCCATGAGGCAATAGACAACTGATACAGTAACCTGAAAGTCGCATGAGAAGATGAATCTGGAAAGGAGCTCTCTTTTAGTCCCTGAAAATGGTAGCCAGTGAATAGCAAAGAATTAACTGTCTCCCATGTAGATAATATTGTTTGGATCTTAATATTTTGGCAATGATAAATTGTTCAAGAATTTGTAACCAGGGGCACCTAGGTGGCTCAGTGGGTTAAAACCTCTGCTTTCGGCTCAGGTCATGATCCCAGGGTCCTGGGATCGAGCCCCGAATCGGGCTCTCTGCTCAGCAGGGAGCCTGCTTTCCTTCCTCTCTCTCTGCCTGCCTCTCTGCCTACTTGTGATCTCTGTCTGTCAAATAAGTTTTTTTAAAAAAATTTAAAAAAAAAAAGAATTTGCAGCCATATTTTAAAATCTTCATATCCATGGAAGAGTCAATGGAAGCTACTGAAGAAGAGAAATCACCTGAAGTGACAGGAATTTGTAAGAAAGGAAGACCTAGAAAAAGTCACAAACAGCTTGGGTTTTTGAGGACTGGTAGAGGAGAAGGAATCGGCAAAGTTGGCAGAAAAGAAACTGCCTGGGGAGTAGCAGGATGAGCAGACTCTGGGTTCATGAAGAAGCCAATGGGAGAGTGTTTTACAGTGAAACATCTGTCCATGTTGATCATGTTTTATTTTTGCTAGAAGTGAGAATTAAAAATAAAGAGGTTGTGAAGAAAATGTTATATGTTACCAGGATCGAGGTAAAGTCAAATGTTACCTATGAGAGATATTAAAAAAAAGGTAGCGTATAAGCATATGTAACTTTTGAAAGTTTGCAAGCATAGTTGAGAGATGAAATATACAGATAATGGCAAACAAGTAAGAGGAAAATAGAATTAGATTTGGGGATATAGTTCAAAGACCATTAAAAATTATCTTAGTAAGTTTGGTTAGAGGTGGGGCTTGAGATGTAGTAGTTAGAATGGCAGAGAGCAAGATAGGGATAGGAGGATGGATGTGGGTAGGAAATGCATGTAGACAAATAGCAGTTGGGCGCAAGGGAGTTAATATTATCACCAAGGAAAAGTACAAGGAATAAAGATTTGTAGGGAATTGAAGAGCCTGTAGGATAACACCTAAGGGAAGACTTGAAGACAAGGTAGTCTACTGCATGGTAGTCTATTGAGTAATTAGAGAATGTAAAAAAAAAAACAAAAACAAAACCCTAAAAAGAGTTGAAACCTGAAATTTTACAGAGAGGTCATCTACAATATCCAAAGGTAGTGTACACTAGTGAGAGATGCCTTATTTCCAGAAACAGTTATTTTAAGCATTTCAGTATCAAATACAATAATTCTATTGTTAATGAACCATCAAGTTTGAGCAGCACAAGACCAAATATTTGGGTTTTTTCACGGCAGTTTTATATGATCCAAATTTTCCATGCAATCATTCGACCCTTTAATTGTGCATATATAAAATTTTACAGCCTTTTCTAGCAGGCGCTAATCTTAACTTTCCATTCATTTAACTTTTAAAAATTCCAACATTTTAACATTTTAACTTTCACTTTAACTTTGATTTAAAAAATCAAAGGATATTAATTTTTCTAAGTCTAGCCTTTTCCCATGTGTTCCATTCCTTTTCTAGATGTCAGAACTAATCTTATTGTCCTTAAGTTTAGCTCAGGACTGGGCTGTGATCCCACGATCTGTCTGGCCGAGGAAACTCCAAATTCATTGGCTACTTTTCAAAAGATCAACAGATGTTCCTGCTAAGATTGTTTGTTAGTCTCCTGAGTCAAAAGGCATCCAATAGAGACAGAATTAACAACATACTAGATTTCTAAACCACAACCTAATGCAAAAAAGAAAGTAAGCAATTCCTAAGAAAGTAAAGAAACCCAAGTCCTTTGAGAAAAGGCTTATCCATACACTGTTTTCCTCAAAGTTAAATTCTAATATCTGAAGAGATACATTACCCATATCTGTAGCAACCAAAGCAACAATTTTCAATTTACATTGGCCTTTGGAATTCTCACATAAATAATCCTGAAAATCATAATAGCTTAAGTGATTCAGATGCTAGCCTAATTATTATATTGACTAAGCCATTTGATTTTGATTGATTCTAAACCACATCTTTTTAGAGAACATGGATTTTGTTTTGAAACATTAGTATAAGAGAACCCTTAAAATTATTCGCTGCCTACAGTCAAAAAGACCTTCAGTGTCTGCTAAACTTACTGCAATATGCTATAGTGGTGATAAGTTAGATAATTTTTTAATGTATTTATTCACCTCATCTATCAATACATATATTATCAGAATGTATTTTTTAGTATTAGAAGCAGTAATGTTGCTCAAAAGCTTTAAAAAGTAGCAGTAGAGTACTGAAGAACAACATAAATGGAGGTACATCTTTCTGAATACCGGGAAAACAATAAATATTAATTGTCTAAAGTTTCGCTTGCTGAAAGGTCACTCTTGGGGAGCCTGGGTGGCTCAGTGGGTTAAGCCTCTGCCTTCAGCTCAGGTCATGATCTCAGGGTCCTGGGATCCAGCCCGGCATCAGGATCTCTGCTCAGCAGGGAGCCTGCTTCCCACTCTGGCTCTGCCTTCCTCTCTGCCTACTGTGGTCTCTCTCAGTCAAATAAATAAATAAGTCTTTTAAATAAATAAATAAATAGTCTCTCTTATTTATGGTTCCAATTCAATGATTCATAACTTGGGGATATTTGTTAAAGGTTAATACATCCAACAACTAGAATTTTTTATAATGATTCCACCTTTCCATTTAAAGTAACCTCTTAAAATATAAAGAACATCCTCACCTAAAGCTATAACCTACTAAACATAATTTTATGGTTTATGAGTTAAATTTAGTAATTTAATATTGCTTTAGAAAATTTTAGCATCAGTATTTTGAACATTAATTCTAATTATGCAAAGTGACATATGGAATATTTATCATTTCTTTTCAAATAACTGTTGTGTTAATCTAGGTGCTTTAAGAAGCAGATGCCGAGACAGCATTAAATGGGGAAAGAGTTTATGTGGGTGTGAAACGGAAGAGTCCAGAGAAGTTGAGAGACAGGTCTGATCCCAAGTGAAGGAGAGAGAAAGAGAAGACTGGGAAGAGGGAAGTTTGGCTAGGAGCCCTGTAGAGCGGAAAGAAGGCTCAGCAAAGCCCTTGGTGAGTCCTTGAGCTCAAGTTCGTCAACAAAGAAATCCTTTGTCTTCTTAGGCTGATCTGCCTTGGTATTCTGCCGCACCTGCTCATTGGCTGGAGCCACCGGTGACATGCATGTCCTCAGCTCAAACCGTGAGGGGAGTTTAAAGTCTAATAGCTGGAGCCTTCAGTTAACTACTTTCCCTGTGGTGAGAAGTTTGTTGAATACATTCACACGGCTTTCTGCCACAACCATGAAAGCAGCATCTCCAGACGTGGAGATTTTTGCTTCTAAATTGTGAACCGCCTATTGGAAAGCTCCTTGGAAATGATCTGGTGACATGTCGGATTCAGTGATTCAGTGCTTTCTAAAATGAGTGCATTTGTTCTGTCCTAACTCATACCACCATTCCCTCAAGTACCAAGGGCAACCTTTGTCTCTTCTCTCCTTTGCCTTCCAGATCCAAATAACTAATGAAATTTGTTGATTGACTCTCTACCCCATTTTTTTCTTTCTGCTCCTTCTATGGGCTCCCTGTGTTACTGCTTTAGTTTAGATTCTCATTACTTTTATGCTACATTTTCTGTATTGTGATCCCCTCTGCAGGAGTCCCCCATCTCCCCGCTCTCCTTTCTAATACTCTTAAAGTGCTGCTGCCCGGTTAATCTTTTCGGAAGGGCACCCTTCACTGTATTATCAACGTACATAAAATACAAACAAATGGGACACCTGGGTGGCTCAGTTAAGTGTCTGCCTTTAGCTCAGGTCATGATCGCAGGGTCCTGGGATCAAGTCTGACATCAGATTCCTTGCTCAGCTGCGAGCCTGCTTCTCCCTCTGCCTGCCATTCCCCCCTGCTTGTGCTCGCTCTCTTTCTGACAAATAAATAAAATAAAATCTTTAAACAGACAGACACCTCCAATGGCTCCCAGTTTCTCACAACTTGAACATCTATATCTATAACCTGTCATTCAGGGGCTTCCATGATATGGCTCCAATCAGGCTTTTCAGTTTTACCTCCTAAAATTCCTTTTACACACACTGATTTAGTCTTCTTGAGTTATAGCAATATCACAATTATGCTCTCAACTTTCCTACCTTCATGAAATTTCCTCACAGAGTTGGTTTCATTCTCTGTCAGTCTTGTCTATCACAACGAACCATCTATCACAACCCTGCTTAAATGTTATTTCATCTATAGATCTTTCCCCAAATCCCTTGACTGGAAGTACTCCATTTGCTGACATTTATTGGTAGGTAAAATATATTACCAGTTTATAATAAAATTTGTGTTATGGTAATGAGTGGATATTAGCAAACATATAGAAATTGGTTTTGTGAGGAAACATGTATTATTTGTTTTGTGTAAATACTGAATACTATAATCCAACAGAAAGTCATAAATTCTGGGTAGGCAGAACTTTTAACCTTTAACCCTGAAAAACGGAAATCACTCATTTCAAAAGAAATGTTTTGATGTCATGGAATACTGGCGTGTGTCAGGCAGGTACACAGTAAATTTCCTGACAATTGGAAATCACGCAATACAGGAAAGCAATGCTACTACAGTATTTTAGTGAGTGTTTTAACTAAATATGAAGCCACAATGAACATAAACTGTGGCCGAATTACTGTATAGATAGCTTAAGTATATGTAGAAAAAGATATTTCATTAAGAACCAGAACAAAATATAAAGCACAATAGCAAACTTGAACAAATTTCAGTATCATGTTTATTTTTTAACATCTTAATTTTATTTTTTTCAGTGTTCCAAGATTCATTGTTTATGCACCATACCCAGTGCTCCATGCAATATGTGCCCTCCTCAATACCCACCACCAGGCTCACCAATCCCCCAACCCCCTCCCTCCAAAACCCTCAGTTTGTTTCTCAGAGTTCACAGTCTCTCATGGTTTATCTCCTCCTCCAATTTCCACCAGTTCACTTTTCCTTTCCTTCTCCTAATGTCCTCCGTGTTTTTCCTTATGCTCCACAAATAAGTGAAACCATACAATAATTGACTCTCTCTGCTTGACTTATTTCACTCAGCATAATCTGCTCCAGTCCCTTCCATGTTGATACAAAAGTTGGGTATTCATCCTTTCTGATGGAGGGGTAATATTCCATTGTATATATGGACCATATCTTCTTTATCCATTTGTCCGTTGAAGAGCATCTTGGCTCTTTCCACAGTCTGGTGATTTTGGCCATTGCTGCTATGAACATTGGGGTACAGGGGGCCCTTCTTTTCACTGCATCTGTATCTTTGGCGTAAATACCCAGTAGTGCAATGCAGGGTCATAGGGAAGCTCTATTTTTAATTTTTTGAGGAATCTCCACACTGTTTTCCAAAGTGGCTGCACCAACTTGCATTCCAACCCACAGTGTAAGAGGGTTCCCCTTTCTCCACATCCTCTCCAACACTTGTTGTTTACTGTCTTGTTACTTTCATTCATTCTAACTGGTGTAAGGTGGTATCTCAGTGTGGTTTTGATTTGAATCTCCCTGATGGCTAGTGATGATGAACATTTTTTTTATGTGTCTGTTAATGATTTGTATGTCTTATTTGGAGAAGTGTCTGTTTGTAATGAAGCTAGTATCTGTCAGGGCACCTGGGTGGCTCAGTCAGTCGAGCATCAGGCTCCTGATTCTGGCTCAGGTCACGATCTCAGGGGTTGTAAGATTCCCTGGAACTGGGCTCTGGGCTCAGTGGGGAGTCTGCTTGTCCCTCTCCCTCTGCCCCTCCCCGGGCTTATGCTCTCTATCTCCTTCACTCAAATAAATAAATAAATAAAATTTTTAAAAAACAAATAAGTAAACGAAGCAAGGATTTGTTGACTATTAGCACCTAGCAAAAAGCAGTAAAGAGAATTAAGTAAATACATTAGCTTATGTATGATGTTATAGTAATGCCTTTGCTGCATTTAGTAATGGTTTTTGTTGGCAATAAATTTAAATATGAAATGTTTAGGGAATAAATGAAACTCTACATTGGATCAGTCTATGGTCTGTGGTTTTTATATTTGCTAAGGAAGATGTCAAAAGGTTGCAAAAGCAACAACTGCCATTTTATTTACTTTTTTAAATAAAGATTTTATTTATTTATTTGACAGAGAGAGAGCACAAGTAGGCAGAGAGGCAGGCAGAGAGAGAGGGGGAAGAGAACAGACACTTATACAAATAAGACATACAAATAAGACAAAAAGAGAAGCTCTCCCCGTTGAGCAGAGAGCCCGATGCAGGCCTCCATCCCAGGACCCTGAGATCATGACCTAAGCTGAAGGTAGAGGCTTAACCCACTGAGCCACCCAGGTGCCCCAAAACTGCCATTTTATTTCCTTTTCTGAACACTCACTGTCCCAAACATCTTGCTACTTGTACCCACCTCACCCTATTATAGCTCCACTGAACTCCACTAGGCTACAAGATTCTTATTTTTTAAAAGATTTTTTTTAAAATGTATTTATTTGACAGAGAGACACACAGCAAGAGAGGGAACAGAAGCAGGGGACTGGGAGAGGGAGAAGCAGGCTTCCGGCTGAGCAGGGAGCCCTATGTGGGGCTCGATCCCAGGACCCTGGAATGATGACCTGAGCTGAAGGCAAACGCTTAACAACTGAGCCACCCAGGTGCCCCTAGACTCTAAGATTCTTGAGAGGCTATATGTTAATTCAGCTTTACATCTTCATAATTACTTGCACATGGACAAATAAAGGAGATGATACCACTGAAAAGACAATCGGGACAAATAGAAGGAAACGTAAAGGCTGATCATATGGACCAGGGGAAAAAGGGAACTGAGGGTAGGCTGAGACAAGAGCATGTGAGAAAGGCATCAAGTGTGAGAAGCACATTCTGTCTATGGAGAAACTATGAGGAAAAAAAGCTGAACCGTTCAAAGCCAAATCATGAAAAACCCACATATCATGCTGAAGAGTTTGGACTTTATTCTTTAGGTAATGGGAAATCATTCAAGGAAGTGAAAAGACAAGACTTGTATTTTAGGAAGATCATTCTGGCGCTGTAGAAATTGGCTGCGGGTGTGAGGAGGGTAGCCATGTGACAGCAGGGACAGGGAAACCAATTAGAAGGAGGCTGTTAAACAGTGTTTCAGACAAGACATGACTGGGGTTGGTCTTAAAGCCGAAGCAATGGGAATGAAGCAAATGGGAGGGATCTGAAAAATACCTGGAAATTTTAAGCAATAGGAGCTGGTGATCGTACACACAGGCCATGAAAGAGAGAGTCTAGGACAACTCTTAGATATTTGACTGGTGGTGCCATCCATGATGGCAGTGCTGTAGGAAAGATAATGAATTCTGTTTGGGGACCCAAGAGGTGGGAAAATAATGGGGCTTATAAAGCAAATAGAATAAATTCGATTCAAGAGGTAGCTGGAGAACCGAGAGAGTTATTTATAATACTGCACTTTCACTGGGCTTTATCTTTTCATAGCTAGGGCCATGATTCTTTCCTTCTCATCATTTGTTCAGGCTTTCAGAACCTCTCAATATACTGTGTGTAGAAGAACCCTAACAGAATCCTCTCTTTTCCCTTATATATAAGGACTCCTTGATCTAGTATATGTATGTTCCCTGTGTTTTGCTGATCCTACAGTACTACTCCAAGGGTAAGATTTAGGAAGAGAGCTACTAAGCCCCTAGGTCATTATAACAGGAAATTACTTTTCAACATATAATAAGAACATCTTAGACATTCCAGAACCCTTAAAGAATGACACTTCCCTTATACTTTTTTGTATCAGATTGTGAGTAAGACTTTTTGGTGAGTAGCAGTATTAAATTTATAAAATTGAAGCAATAAATTCTTAAATACTAGTAGAAGCCCTGAAGATAATATTTTCATAGGCAAAAGACGTCATGCTCCTTTGAAAAAAAATGAATCTACTTTTCTACAGCAGTACATTGTCTTTCAAAACAAGCAGAGTGGGGTGCCTGGGTAGCTCAGCTGGTTAAGTGTCTGCCTTAGGTCATGATCTTGGGGTCCTGGGATGGAGCCCCAAATCAGGCTCCCTGCTCAGCAGGGACTTTGCTTCTTCTTCTTCCTCTACCCTTCCCTCCCTCACTTCCCTCTCCACTGGTGCTCTCTCTCTCTTTCTCTCTCTCTCATAAATAAATTAAATCTTAAAAAAAAAAAAACAAAACAGTTATTCCTAAGGGCAGGACTACAAAGGTAGCAAAGTGAGTTGATCTTTAAAAATTTAAAAAGGAGGGTCACCTGGGTGGCTCAGTGGGTTGAGCCTCTGCCTTCAGCTCAGGTCATGATCTCAGGGTCCTGGGATTGAGCCCCACATCGGGCTTCTTCTTCTTCCTCCCTCCCTCCCTGCTTCTCCCTCTCCCTCTGCCTGCATCTCTTCCTACTTGTGATCTCTCTCTCTCTCTATGTGTCAAATAAATAAATAAAATCTTTTTAAAAAAAATTTTAAAAGGAGAGAGGAAAAAACACTCTTTTTTAACTATCGAACCATTTCTCCATTCAAAAGCAAAAGGGTCTGCTTTAAAAAATGAAATAAATATGATAAACTCACAACCAACGTAGAACAGCTCACTGTCTCAAATACTTTACTTTTCTTATTAAGAATACTTTTATATCCAAGTGGATCATAAGTAAATTTTTTTACATAAGTAAACATTTGGGGACATCTCACCCCATACTTCCCTTTACCAGCACAACCTTGAAAAGTAACTTTGTTCATTGTTCAAATGTGTTTCTAACAAAAAAGAGCTCTTTTCTTTATAAGGTACCTTCTTGTAGTGCTCAGATGTCGATTGTAACCTTGCTGAAATCAGCATGTTAGATGCTGACTCTCTACACTGTCAAAGAGTGATTTTTAAATGCACTCATTTCAATCATCATTCTTGGAATCTTGAAACGGTCAGGATCACTTACAAATTTCAAAACCCAAGGGGCTAAAATGGCTAACAGACATATACATGAGAATCATTTATTTTTAACAGTGATATGAAACTACCCCTGGGGCCATACACGTCATCTCAAATTGTACCAACTTGATGCATAACATCTCTTAAAGCAGAAAGTGAAAAGCTTTAAACTATAGGAGAACTGCTCAATTTCAGACAACACATATTTACCCTGGAATCGATCCCCGAACCCTGGAACTGATATTCAAATTATCTATGACACATGGGCCAGAATTTAAGCATTTGAATTCTCAGCACAGAGATCTTTTTACATAGACAACAAACAAATTCACAGCTGCCAAGTTTTATGATTCAGTCAGAACATGATTTCTTGAAATTTTTTTCTATTTTCTAAACATCTTCAGACTTTAGAGAGTGAATGGCTGGAAGCTGGAGAAATAATAAGAAGTATAATAACCAAAATATGAAATACTTCAAAGTCTACTTTCCAGAACCAGCACAGTAACTTGGATTTTCTGTACCCGAGTTCTGAGATGTGCAGGTACAGTTTACGGACTTTTATTTTCTTTATTTTGGTTCCTGAGAAATTGTAGATGTCCACAGGATAGTTTGGCTGTGCTGTGTTTCCTTAGACAGTTGTATAATATTTTTCACTTGTTCTTCGTGGTGAATCTTTTTTCTTGCAAACGTTCCTGGGGATCACTGACAATGAAGGAAGAAATTCTGTATTTCAGAGGCTCACTAGGGAAAAACATCCCACAAATATTTACTATCTTCTGTATTTCAGGCACTGCACTGGGTGTTTTCACTTTTATTTACTCAAAATGCCTCAATTTATGTCAGTTTCAAACATGCACAGTGTATTAGTTTTCTACTGGTATGTAACAAATTAAACAAATTACCACAGATTAGCAGTTTAAGATACCTAGCATTTATTAGGTCACTGTTTGTAGGTGAAAAGTTTAGTGTGACTGGATTTTCTGCTTAGATTCTTAAATTGCTAAAATGAAGGTGTTGGTCAGGCTACATTCTCGTCTGGACCTCAGGGTCCTCTTCCAAGCAGAATTCAGTTCCTGTGACTATAGGAATGAGGCATGCATTGCCTTGCTGTCTGTCAGCAAGGAGCTACTCTCAGTTCATGGAGACCTCCTGCATTCTTTGCCATATGACCCCCTCCATCTTCAGAGCCAGTGGTGGAGAATCTACTTCGGGTTGAGCACTCTCTACACTTCAGATCTCTCAAGGAAGGTCCTAGTCCCTTTTATAGACTCACCTGATTAGGTTAGGATGTCTGATTATCTAGGATAATCTCCCTGTTTTAAAGTTAACTGATTTGAGATCTTAGTCACATCTGCAACAACCCTTCACAGCAGCACTTAGGTTAATGTTTGAATAAACTGGGAGAAAAGATGTGTACACCAGTGGGGAAGGGGAGTCTTGGGGACAATCTTAGAATCCTGTTTATCACTCTTAAAAGAATGTAATCAGGGGCACCTGGGTGGCTCAGTGGGTTAAAGCCTCTGCCTTCGGCTCAGGTCATGATCCCGGGGTCCTGGGATCGAGCCCCACATTGGGCTGTCTGCTCAGCAGGGAGCCTGCTTCCCTTCCTCTCTCTCTGCTTGCCTTTCTGTCTACTTGTGGTCTCTGTCAAATAAAAAAAATAAAAATAAAGAATATAATCAAAGAGTCCACTTGGCTGTATTTTCATCTGGAAGTTTGACTGGGGAAGAATGTGCTTCCAAGCTGATTCAGGTTGTTAGGATCCATTTCCTTGTAGCTGGCTGTATGATTGAGAACCTTGGATTTTTGTTGGCTGTTGGCTAGGTGACACTCACCAGTGTTAGAGGGTACCCACTGCCCCCTGCCATGTAATCTCCACAGGCAGTTCACAACATAGATGTTTGCTTCTTGAACACCAGTAGAATACCTTTCTCAAGTCTGCTAAAACAGTCTTCTATGATGTAATCTAATCATGGGAGTGACATTACCTTTCCCATATGCTTAGCTTTTATCCAACACTCAAGGATATTATGCAAAGGTGTGACTCACTGAGAGTCACCTTATGGCGAGTCTGCCAGAAAAAGTATACTCAGAGTGACTGTGGAAGAAGTTCAAATCAAAGTGGTTTTTAGTCTTTTTGAGTTCAGTGAACAGGGCCTGGGTGGGGAGGAGGAGCAACTTTAGGTATGTTGAGTATGCAGTAGTTACCACTAGAATGTCAATCCAAATGGATAAAAGCATGTTCTATCTTCAGACCCCAGATCTTATGTCAAACTGTGTGGGTTTGAATCCCAGCTCTGTCGTGGGTTAACTGTGCAACGTTACCTCTGTGCCTGTTTTCTCCTCTGAAAAATAAAGATGATAGTACCCCCACTCAAGCATCATTATGAGGATTAAGAAGACACCTTTTACATGGAGCCTGACACAATGTAAGTGCCTGGTAAATACTGGACATTTTCTTATATTCTATATTCCCCTCTTGGTGATCTGTAGTACATCTGTCATTCATGAATTTATCTAAATCTATATTCTTAATCCCATGTATTTTTGTGGAGGATTTTGGTATATCCTGTCCAGTCTCCTCAACTTTAAGAGCTCCTCCTTACTCCTTTTCATGGAGTTGATGAGGTCGTCCACATTGATTCTCTGTTCACATATTATGGTGTGCTGATTATACTTTAACAAACATATTTCATTTCCAAACTATTAGTAAGTCTCTTGAGGGAAGGAAATCTTAATGCAAAATTCATTTAACATATTTGGATTATATGTGCTGTGTTCTTCAGTTGAGGTGTAATGGTAGACTACAGGTAAGAGCTGATAAAATCTTGTGAGTGTTGGTAGTTAAAAAAAGAAAAAAATATATACAGTTTGTTGTGGTGGGTAAAGAGCTGTGTGTGGAGATGCTCACACACATAGCCAAACATCCTGGGAATTTACACAGTCTGTATTTTGGGGGGAGGCTGACTCGAATTTACTGAATTAAACTGAGTAGCATCAATTCCGTGCTCAGCTCTATACCAAACTCTCTACAGGAAAAAAATGGGATAAACCTCATTTCCTATTCTGGGGCTTATAGTGTTGCTAAGGAAACAAAGCTCATACGTATTAGACAGATATAATACAAGATTGCATGGGGTTGCATTAAAATGAGATAAATGAATATATGGGTATGAGTGATAGAGGATCTCAAAGGAGAGGAGATGGATCGAGGAGGGTTTCCTACAGAGGCTTGAGATTGGTTTGGGTTACAAGTAGAATTTGGATTATTGAAATGAGAAGTTATCACTGTTCTCATTTTGTCACAGCAGACCTTAAGGTAACAGGGATTAAAATACCCATTTGAAACATGGAAAATAAAATGCCAAAATACGAAGTGACATGATCCATGTCATCCTGCAAAGTGTTAACATAGGATCCTTTTGTCCAGTTTTTTTGTTTGTTTTAAACAGAAAACCCTATTAATTTTTTCACTATCTCACAACTTGAAAAAACGTGAGTAGCCTTACATGTAATTGCATATTCATATCAGAGACAACAAAACAGGATATTAATTCTTCATCTAATTAAAAGATGTCATAAAGTATAAAATGCTCCATCTTGTCTTATAGTTATGAAAGTTGAAAAAGTACTTCCGGGTCTGCACTTTCTTTAGATTCCCACAAATCTTTGACTAGAAAGCATGGTTTATAGCTGTTTACATTCTATGTAATAACCTATCTACAGAGTTATATTTCACTTATGTAATGGGGAATATATTTTAAATGGATATTTATAAATTGCATTAAATCATACCAGCAACATTATTAGTTGAGAAAGCTAGTACTTGAATGTTATTATCCAATTGTTTATGACCTTATCATTTTTCAGAGGTTCTCAGAAACCAATTTTCTACAGTGAGCACTATTGGAGTAAGCAGAAAGATAGTTAGAGATTCTTATAACCTGAAGTCTACTTCTCCCAGCCATAAATTCTTTGTCTAGTAAATCCAAGTTCATCTTGTGCTCGTAAAGCAGGGCACTACACTTCTTTTCAGCTATTTTAGTATATCTTGAATGTGTTTCCTTTTTAACCGAACAAAGAATTGTGCTCATAAATTCTCCCCGAACTCCTGAAAGTCAGAGTGAGCACTGCCTACAGAGAATCCATTCAAGTAGATAGCCCTGGGATCAATATTGATAGTGACATTGAATAAATGGATTGGATCTTCCCTTTTAAACACTCAAGGCTACAAGTAATGCAATCTCAAGGAAACAGATGAAGGAAAAATAGGCATGGGGGTGGGAAATCCAGGCTTATGTCTTACTGCACCAGAAAATAAATTGTCATTTGAAACCTCTATCTATTTTCAAGTCAAACAGGAGAGAGGGATAGGGCCTCCCACATTCACTTTAAAATAGCTAGAGCCTGAGGATTTCCTATTTTGTTTGTTTGTTTGTTTTACTGCAGGGTGTGTGCTACCCAAGGGCATCTGGCTAAGGGGGCAAGTGGGTTAAATTCGGTTCTCACTTAGCTTGCCTAATCTATGTGCCTACATGGGAATATATATGCTTGGATGAAGTTGGCATTCTTTTAGTAGATGACCCTACTGAAGTTCACCCTATTGGTACCCAAGCAAATGTATCAATTGTACCTGGAGAACTTGACTTTTCCTATTCGAGTTTAAAGTGTGTGCCTTCCTTTCTCTGTGTGAAGACCATGTGAAGAGGAAGAAAATTTTCAACTCATAAAGACAACTTTCAACTCTCTTCATTAGAGAAAGAGAGAAAAATATTCCAGCTTCATAAAGGTCTATTGTTCATTAGTTCTACTTTTCTGTCATGAAAGCTCAAAGAAAATATTTAGCTCTGAGATAAAATATAATGTCACCAGTCCCTTATGTGAATTCTTATCACCTGCTAAACAGTTCTATGGTGTGACTCACAAACATATGTAATTCTGTAGGTGATATTTTACCTCAATCTCAGAAAGCTCTCTTTATCTTTGCTGCCCTTCAAAATTTCTCTTCCTCCATGTTTCATAGCTCAGGACAAGGTCTACCTTTTCCAAGAACCATTTTACTTTTCTCTCTTCTATGCTAGAATATTTCTCTATTCTATCTGTTCATCTCCGTAACATACAGTTGGGTTGACATAGCCCAGACTCCAGGCTGTAAACAAAAGACTTCCTAACTCCTAAGAAGATGGTTTGGGTTTATTGGTGGTGGAGGGGCGGGGAGCAGCGGCCACAATGGGAAGACAGATTTGGAGGAAAGGCAAAGTTGGTGGCAGTAATGGTACTGGGCAATGCCATAGAATCGATGAGAGGAGGCATTCATCAAAAAGAACAGCACCACTTCCATCTTTAGACTCCCAGCAGAGACTACTGTCATTAGCATACTCATGGGCCAACATGGAGAGCTCTTGATCCCTCTGATACTGCCTGGGAAAAGAAAGGAAATCTGGGTAGCTAGGATAGATTTCACCTAGTGAGTACTCATCCAGAGACTCTGTGGAGTATCTCCTATTTTATAATTCTGATACTCAAAATCCCTTGACTATCTTCCCTTAGGCCAATGAATGGGGAATCCTAGTATGCACAAGCACCAACAAGCCCAAATTGCCTTTGGGCAACTCTGCTACCCCCTTGAGCTATTTCCTGCTTTATTTTACTGTGTATTCTCTTCCTTTCCCATCTCCATATTGCCTTTTCTAGCATATTAGTTTTTTCCCTAATATAAGGATTAGTCTTTGAGTATGAGGATAATGTGGTCAAATAGTTCTTGTGAGCAGAGGAGTAAGTAAGTAGCTGGGAACCTAACAGACAGAAGCACACCAAATTAACCTGTCCACACTTTCTGAAATGTGCCCTTACGTTTCTTCTGATGTCTTAGCTCATACCAGTCTCTCAACCTTAATTAATTTTCTCACTTTCTCGACCTATTAAAAATCAAACCCATCCTTTAATATTTAAGTCAACTAGCACTTCTTAAAGTATTTCCTGAAATACAATGGATATTACTTCCTCCTAGTATATACCTTACAGATTTAGAAACAACCTGAGGCAGGCAGGATGAGAGTCAGGATGTCAATGGTCCTGGACATCAAGTAGGGATTTAGGGTTGGAGAGGTAACATAAACCACCTCTAGCATGTTAATGATAAAAATGTGGAGCAAGGGGGAAAGCCAATCAGGATCCAAAAATTGTAGCCAAAATTTTGGATGTAATTAGAGCATTGACACCAATGTGAAGAATCAGTGGATGATCTGGGGGTCAACATGGAGCAAAGCATGTTGGAAAATATTTTAAAGTTCATATCAAGCTCTAAATGAATCTTTTTTTTCCCTTAAAGATTTTATTTATTTAATTATTATTATTTTTTAATGCAAACAGGGGAGAGGCAAAGGGGGAGGGAGAGAATCTCAAGCAGACTCCGTGTTGAGGGCAGAGCCTGTCTCAGGGCTCGATTTCACAACCGTGATATCATGACCTGATCTGAGACCTGAACCAAAATAAAGAGTGGGCCACTTGAACAACTGAGCCACCCAGGCACCACTCTAGATGAATCTTTCTTCCTTCCCAACGGGTTAGTGCTTCTGAGGTAGTTTCAAAATTTTCAGTCCTTGGTTTTTACTTCTCTTATGCTATACTTTGAAATGCTCATCCCCCTTACTATCTTATAAGCTTCTTGAAGGCAAACACTGTGGCTTACTCTTAAGCATCTCGTCTGCAATGTCTAGTGCAATGCCCTTTACACAGGCTGACAACAAATAACTTTTGAATTGTATTTTTGAAGATGAGCTGAATTAGTGGAAACTATTAAGAATTTAATACATGTTGAGATTACAGACTTCCAGGGCATCCAATGGGAAATATCCTGCCATGATTTGGAGTTGAAAGACTCAAAGGTCAGAGGGAATGGATGGAGGAACAGATATATTTAGATGATTTCCATATAAAGGTGAAAGCCGAAGAAGTATGTATAGAGATTAAAAAAACCTCTAAGTTGAGGACTAATTAGAAGGGATACAAATTCATTTATTCAGTCAATATTTATTAATTATTTAGAATGTTACAAACACTTAGCTATGTTTAATTGTACAAATATACTTAAAGGAATAAGAAGTAGTCTCTCCAATCAAAGATTTTCAGTCCTCCAGTGGGGGTGACAGCTGATAAGGAGATGGTTGTGATATACATTAAGCAGAAAAAGAGTATTAAAAAAGGTAGGTGTGACTAGCGACGGCTTCAAAAAAATGAAGACTAAAAGATATGTGTGGGTGGCTCAGTCAGTTAAGCATCTCCCTTTGACTCAGGTCATGATCGCAGAGCCTGGGATCAAGTCCCACATCAGGTTCCCTGATCAGTGGGGAGCCTACTTCTCCCTCTGCCCCTCTACCCACTCACGTGTGCACACTCACCCACTTTTTCTCTCTCTCAAATAAATAAAATCTTTTAAAAAAGTGAAAACAAAAGGAAAACAATTTTATTTGCCCATAACGAGATCACTGATCATTGCAAATTCTGTTTCTAGGCAGATGTGAGGCAAATCTGCTTCATGTTTGTCATACTGGTTATGTGATGACATAGAAAATACATTTTATACATTTGTACATATATATATACATATACATACATTTTATAAAGTCTTGCATTATTATTTGGTACAACACCTCGTAGAAAATTTACCTATCTCCATGTTTCTTTCTCTTCCAGCCAGATGTGATGCTCTGAATAATCTAAATGTTTTCTTTGACATTCATTCATAAAGATGGGATTTTAATGGTCATGTTAGTCTAAATCTTATGGCTCCCGAATCCTATATAAATGAATTGCTTAGAGAAAGAGTGGTGGTGAAAAAGTATAATGAGGTTATCTTCAAAGTCCGATTTTATTCTCTCTACATAATAAAGTACTTTGCATCTTCAACATAATTTTAGTCATCTAGAGAAGATTATGCAGGAAGATCATTTCAAGGCAATCACCATATTTAAAGATTTGGATTAAATATTGATGATCCATTTTGCTCACTGAAGTTTTGTTCCAGTATTATTTATGCCTCTGTTGGTGGCTTACAGTTTCACATTATTTGAAATGAAAAAGAAGTTCTTTTCAGCTAAAACAAATTCTACACATCTCACCAGGAAAAAAATTTAAAAAGTTGCCTTTCCCATAATTTACCAAGTACTTAGAGAGGTGTGGAGCCCACATGCAAAAAGGATTGTGACATATTGAGGAAAATACAATGAACCTGTTATGGAGACTTAACACTGGCCGTGTGTTGTGAAGAGATTATGCATCACTGTGGATATGAAAGTACATAACACAGAGACCAGTACACAACACATGTGCCACAAATGTTAGTTCAAGTCTAAACTGCTTTATTCTCTGGCATATCAGGGAATAAAGACTCAGTTGAAAGGTATCATTAATCAATGGTTATTCATTTTATTGACAAGTCAATTAAAGACACAAGTGAGAGGATTACCCCTGAGGTCTTAATGGAAAATAGCCTCAGAGAATCTGAGAACAAAGCTTTCCTTGGAAGGGGAAAATGAAGTTGTTTATTTATCTAAAGCATCCTATTCTGGATTCTGATCTGGATACAATGAAAAATTAATACCAAAAAATTTTTATTAATTTTATTAATATTTATTAATCATTACTCATGGTCTTCATAAAATGCATTTTTATATTAAACACATGAATTTAAAATATGATACATAATTAAGATTTTGATACTTTTTCTCAAATATCTACAGTAACTAATTAGCACATGATTTGACAAATATTCAGAAATTATTGGCAGCATTTCTTCTCTTTCTTTCTTCCGTTCTTTTGCTCTTTTGTTCTTTCTTTCTAATTCCAGTGTAGTTAACATACAAGGTTATATTAGTTTCAGGTGTACAATACAGTAATTCAACAATTCCATACATTACTCAGTGCTTATTAAGATAAGTGTACTCTTAATTCCCACCACCTTATTTCACCCATCACCCCTCCTCCTTCCGGTAACCATGTTTGTTCTCTATAGTTAAGCATCTGTTTTTTGGTTTGTTTCCCACACCCCACCCCTTTACTCACTGTTTTGTTTCTCAAATTCCACATATGAGTGAAAACGTATGGTATTTGTCTTTCTGTGAGTAGCTTATTTCACTTAGCATTATACTCTATGGATCCATCTATATTGTTGCAATATTCTTTTTTATGGCCGAACAGTATTCTGTTGCATATATATACCACCTCTTCTTTACCCATTCATCTATCAGCACTCAGTTCGCTTCCAAAGTGTGGCTTTTGCAAATAGTGCTGCTTTAAACATAGGGGTGCACTTATCTCTTCGAACTAGTTTTTTGTATTCTTAGGGGAAACACCCAGTAGTGCATTAACTGGATCTTAGGGTAGTTCTATTTTTAAATTTTTGAGAAACCTCCATACTGCCTTCTACAGGGGCTGCACCAGTTTGCATTCCCATCAACAGTGCACGAGGCTTCCTCTTTCTCCACTTCCTTGCCAGCACTTGTTTCTCGTGTTATTGATTTTAGCCGTTCTGACAGGTGTGAGGTGATAGCTCATTGTGGGTTTGATTTGTATTTTCTTTTTTTAAGATTTTATTTATTTATTTGAGAGAGAGCTAGAGAGCACAAGCAGAGGGGAGGGGCAGAGGGAGAGGAAGAAGCAGACTTCCTATCGAAGGGAGCCCGACATAAGGCTCCATCCCAAGACCCCAAGATCAGGACCTGAGTTGAAGGCAGATGCTTAACCAACTGAGCCATAAAGGGACCCCTGATTTGTATTTTCTTGATGATGAGTGATGTTGAGCATCTTCTCACGTGTCTGGTGGCCATCTGAATGTCTTCCTTGGAAAAATGTCTGTTCATGTCTTCTGCCCATTTTTTAAATTGGGATTTTTTTTTCAGGTATTGAGTTTTATTAGTTCTTAATATATTTTGAGTACTAACTGTTCATGGGATATGTCATTTGCAAATGCCTTCTCTCTTTCAGTAGGTTGTCTTTTGGTTTTGTTGGTTGTTTCCTTTGTGTTTGATGTAGTCCCAATAATTTATTTTTGCTTTTATTTCTCTTGCCTCAGGAGATATATCTAGAAAGATGTTACAATGGCCAATGTCAGAGAAATTACTGCCTGTCCTCTCTTCTAGGATTTTTATGATTTCAGGTCTCACATTTAGGTCCTTAATCCATTTTGAGTTTTTTTGTGTGTGTTTGGAATAAGAAAGTGAACCAGTTTCATTCTTTTGCATGTAGCTGTCCAGTGTTCCCAGCACCATTTGTTGAAGACATAGTGCCTATTCTTGCCTCCTTTATTGAAGTTTAACTGACTGTGTAATTGTGGGTTTATTTCTGGGCTCTCTCTTCTCTTCCATTGATCTATGTCTTGTGTGTGTGTGTGTGTGTGTGTGTGTGTGTGTGCCAGTACCATGCTGTTTTGATTACTACAGCTTTGTAGTATAACTTGAAGTCTGGAATTATGATGCCTCATATTCTTTTTCTTTTCTTTTCTCTTTTAAATATTTATTTATTTATTTATTTATTTATTTATTTATTTTTTGACACAGAAAGAGAAAGAGATCACAAGTAGGCAGAGAGGCAGGTAGAGAGAGGGGGAGAAGCAGGCTGCCTACTGAACAGAGAGCCCGATGCGGGGCTTGACCCCAGGACCCTGAGATCATGACCTGAGCTGAAGGCAGAGGCTTAACCCACTGAACAACCCTGGCGCCTCTCATTTTGTTTTTCTTTTTCAAGATTGTTTTGGCTATTTGGGGTCTTTTGTAGTTCCATTCAAATTTTAGTATTGTTTGTTCTAGTTCTGTGAAAAATGCTGCTGGTATTTTGATAGGGATTGCACTAAATCTGTAGATTGTTTTATGTAGTATAGACATTTTGACAATATTTGTTCTTCCAGTCCATGAGCATGGAATGTCTTTCCATTTCTTTGTGTCATCTTCAATTATTTTTATAAAAATTTTGTAGCTTTCAGGATACAGGTCTTCCACCTTCTTGGTTATGTTTATTCCTAGGTATTTTATTATTTTTGGTGCAGTTGTAGATGAATTGTTTTCTTAATATCTTTTTCTGCTGCTTCATTATTAATATATAGAAATTATCAGCAGCATTTCTTAATAGAAATTCCACTAACTCCATTTGATTTGAATTTGAGCAGCAAACACCTAGCATGATCTTTTAACCAGGAATAAATTATACGCCATGGGATTTCACAAGAATTTATTGACTAACTTAGTGCTCATAAATGAGGTTAATAGTGAGATAAACCAAATTTAAATCTTCATTAAGTAAGGGACTCATTTAACAAATAGAATGACCCCTCTTTGCCGGGTATTATTCTGGGTGCTGGGACTAGAGCTATGAGGAACTGTGTGTGAAGGGTCTAGCATTTTACTCTACTGTCAAGCTAGTAAGCTAGCCTGTCACTGTGCTGTGTCATGATGCTGGCAAAAGAGAGGAGACTCTTGAGTCAGAGAAACTGGACTTTATTGCTCATGGCACAGCAAGCAGAATAAGCTTCATGTTTGCTTGTATCTATTTCTCACTTCCCCCAAATGCTACTGGGTGACACGGGGAAAATATGTAAGTGCCCACACACCCATTGGATTACATGACATGTGAAGAGCATTGCCCTTGGAGAATCTATCAATTTCAGAGTAAATGGTAACAAGCCTGTCCTTTGTCTGGGAGATGTTGCTTCTTCCCTTCAAAGTTGCCTGATACTAACGTAATCCTGAAAAATGGCCCAGGTAAAGACCACTGAGGGTCCTGTATCCTTGTCATATATAGCCATGCTGTGCAGGGATTCTCAGGGCCCACAAACAGATTGTTCCTCCCCACAAAAGCCCTAGATCCTTGCCCTTACAAAGCTTACATTCTGAGGTTAGGATTCTTACCGGTTTAAGGGATTTCATCCTATGCCATTTCACTCAAGAACTACTGTCAACATTACCTTAAGCTTTCACTGGTCTCTTCCTCATTTTCAGTTTTCACACTCCCTGTTGCTCCACTGTCTGTGGTTATTTACATCTTAAGTCTCACGCATTTGTCAGATTTTGCGTGTGCCTGTACCCCAGAAGCCACACTGCTGTCATCAAGACTGGATTGAGTTCCTCCAAGTATAATCCCAGGCGATCTCCTCAGGGCCTCACTACCCATTCAAGGTAACTTTTTGTGGAAAGCAATTGTTCCTTTTAGGCCTGAAGTCTTGGTCAGTCAGAGTTTTGCCCAGGCCATTGCTTAATAGCCCTGAGTTGGGCCTCAAGACTATGGGTCTGTGTATCAGGTATGCCCAGCTAGCTGTTACACATTTGTGGTAGGAGAGGGTTCCCTGTTCTCTGCCCCTTCTTCCTAGCCTCAGCTCTTGTTCTTCATAGCATGATGGTGCACCAACATTTTGTTTTGAATAAAGACCAGTATTAGAAAGAGAAGGATTTGTTTATGTTATAGTTGTTCTGCTCTGGAGAATCTAGAGAATCTGAAACACCTAAGTCTACTTTCTTTTTTTTTTTTATTTAAGATTTTATTTAATAATTTATTTAGTGAGGGGGAGGGGCAGAGGGCAAGGGAGAGAGAGAGAATCTCAAGCCGACTCTGTGTTGCGCGCAGAGCTTGACACAAGTCTCAGTCTTCTAACTGAACTCCCAACTGATCATGGCCTGAGCTGAAATCAAGAGTTGGGCATTTAACCAACAGAGCCATCCAGGCATCCCCTAAGACTACTTTCCTAAGACCTTCATAAAGGACTATACAGAATCATAAGTGCATCTCCCAAGATAGAACCAGTGTTATGGGGTGACAACAACAATGCTGAGAAATAAAAAAGAAATGTGATTTCTTAGAAGAAAAGGTAATTTGACGATGCCCACAGAAGGTTTATTGTGTATTCTCAAATGAGATGATGTGATATAAAATTAAAGAAATATTTTACATTACCCTGTAAAGTCTAATTGTGTTTATTCCAGTAAAGCAGTTTCATCTGAATGCTCTTCCAAGTAGTTTTGGGCACAGTAATCAGGTTACCCATCAGTACACCATGGTCCTGGTGGTGACAAATAAGGTTAAGAAGAAAATGGAAGTGTTAGAGATTACGGCTGTATGGGTAGGCCCGTGTTGTATGTCTAGATCAGCAACAGTTAATGAGATGTATGACTATGTATGTGAATGAGTCTGTATATAATACATCGTTTAAAGGTAGTTGTGTATTGTAAGTGTATCTATATACACACACACTTATGTATGACTGAACTGACTAGCTCATAGCATGTTAGGTCCAAGATATTATCATGGTTTTAAAAGACCGAAGTAGTTATCTCCTTATGAGTTTCATTATGTCTTATAGAAATACATGTTCTGCATAAGAAAGAAATGTTGTATAGGTGAGAGAATTTGTATGAAAAAGATATAGAATGTTTGAAAAAGACTCAAAATCTGTGACTAAATGAGAGAAGGAAATGATATTGCAAACACACTGCCCTTGCCAGGATATATTAGAGAAAATTTATGTCATTGACTAGCCAAAGAAAGAGGCATTTGGATTCTACTGACAGTTGATAAAATACGTATGTAGAAATGAATTTAAGTGTGGGGGAAAAAAGGAAAGAGAAAACTGAGAGAGAACAGACTACAGAGAGAGAACACCAATACAAAAAATAAAATGCTTAGCCATATGTAATGATTTTAAATATCATCACATCAGATATGCAGTGATGGATCTGTGCTGACATGGTGTCTAAGATTTGCAACCAAGTACTCTGTTCTCTTTGGATTAAAATCATTACCCCAGACTTGAGCCAAGAACTTCCTCTGTCGTGGAGCCTCAGCTGTTAGGCCGGTGGAGTATAGGAGTGTAAGTTGGTCAGGCAGAAGTCCTTCTGGTTTCAGAATAAAATGAGAAAGTCATGGCACCCCCGTGAAGATGATGCTGTGTTCAGAATTGCAAATATGGGCTTAGGCTGGTTTCAACACAGAGTTTTAAGAAAAGAACCTAAGTGCTATTATGAGTTAAATAAATTAAGGAAATCTACAAATGTTTCATAAAGTTGCAGGAAGGGAATATATCTTTTTATATGACCCTCCACGGTTGCCTTGTTTCTTAAGAAATTGCCCTCTTTTTGGAAAATGAGACACCTTTTGGATTCATTCAAGCCATTGTCTTGCCTGCTGGCTGCCCCTGAGTGCTCCAAGATATGGTTGTGACTATATCTTGCCATGAAGTAGGCTTTGGACCATTGGTAGGAAGAACTCCCTCCCAGAAACCAGAGAAATTCCAGAGGGATCTAAGAACTATGAGTCATGTTTGGACATACCAAAAAGTGCTGCTAAAAAGGTGGACCCTGGAAGCCAAGAAATGAAGGAGATTAAGTGAGAGTCTGTATCATCCAGCATTGGGGATTATTTGAATAAAATACACTGAGCTCAAGTGAGCTTTTGATATATACTTGATTGATGAACTCATTGATTAAATCCTCTCTAAGTATTTCCTATTCCTCATGAATTGTGGAGGCTAAAACCAGATTTGGTGTGTTGATTTCATTATCATATATGTATTCCAACGCTGAGCAAACAATTAAGTAACTTGTTGGTAAAACATAAAACTTTTTCTAGGCGGTGTGAATAAAAAGAAATACCAGAAATGGCCCTGTTATTAAGGGCTTATACCTTGGGAGACAAGACAGATCCATAAAAAGAGAAATAATAATGCAAGATTGCACCAGATTAGTTCTGAACATATTTGTTTCCTCTCTCTCCAGAAACTTGAGAGGCATAGCTTTACTCCTTTGAACTAGTTTCTCTTTTCCTTTATTCCTCTCCAATCATCCTTTCACCATCATCGTCAGTCCTGAGAAGCTGGAAAATTTAGATCATTTATAAGTTCTCATCATAGCTTAATTTGAGAAACAGTGTAGGCAGTAACTGAGGAAGAGGAATAAACATGGCAGTAAGTGTGGGGCGTGGTGGTTGCTGGATGTCTTACAGAAGGAGTGGGGCTTAATAACTGGAGATGTGGACTGGATATCTCGGGAAGGAGAAGAGCTCAAGCAGCCCATGTTTGAGGAATAAGTGAGTCGATACTTTTTGCTGAAATAGGTAAGATAAGTACTCTGGGAAAGAAAAAGATGTTAGAGAGATATGGAACAGTAGGCAAATTGTGGCAGATCCTTTAAAAAAAAAAAAGATTTTATTTGCTTAAGAGAGAAAACATGAGCAAGGGGAGGGAGCAAATGGAGAGGGAGAAGCAGACTTCTCACTGAGCAGGGACCCTGACGGGAGACTTGATCCCCATACCCTGAGATCATGACCTGAGCCAAAAGCAGACACTTAACCAACTGAGCCACCCCTGTGAAAAATCTTTAATAGGAACTTGTTTAACTTGTAAGCAATGAAAAGTCAACATGAACTGACATAAGTGTTTAATATATTCAAAGCAGATTTTAAGAATTCTGAATTGACATATAAGATAGATTAAAGATGTCAGGACCTAAGATTTAGACAGACTACCCTAAGAAGAGCTAGAAATGAATTAAATAATCATCTTATTCAACTCCCTCCTTTTCTGATAAGGTGAGTGTGTGTGTGTGTGTGTGTGTGTGTGTGTGTGTGTTAGGATGGAGGATAAGAATGTTTGGAACAAAGGTTTCCTCAGGTCACAAGGTATGGTGAGAGTCTGTCAAGAGACAGACTGGGACTTAGGTGTCTTCACTCACAACTTAGGACTATTTCCCCTATATCATGGTTAGGAATCTATTGCAACATCCGACGCTCACAGATGAAGGCCTGAACTAGATACTGCCGTTTGAAATTGAGATGAAAAAGACATTTGAGAGGAAGTGTAAAGTAAGAACTAATGAACGTGTGAGTGGTGATTGGATAGCATTTTCTTTTCTTATTCTGCTCTAACAAATTATCACAAACTTGATGGTTGGCCTAGACCAACACAAATTTATCATTTTACCATTCTGGAAGGTCAGAGGTCCAAAATGGGTTCCACCGGGCTAAAATCAAGGTGTTGGCAGGGCTGCATTCCTCTCAGAGGCTCTGGGGGAAGGTCTGTTTCCTTGTCTTTTCCAGCTTCTAGAGTTTGCCAGCCTCTCTTGACTTGTGGCTCAACTTCTGTCTTCAAAGCCAGAACTGGCCTGTTGAGTGTTTCTGAAGCCAAGTCACTCTAACACAAACTCCTCCATCTCCCTCATCACCACTTCAAGGATCCTTGTGATTACATGGCGGTTCACCCATACAAACAGGATGATATCCTTATTTTAATGTCAGATTAACAACTTTAATTCCATTTGCAACCTTAATTTCCCCTTGCAATGTAACATAACATATTCACAAGTTCCAGGGATTCAGACAAGGACATTTTTTTTGGAGGGTCTTTTCTGCCTACTGTGTGTAGATTATATGGAGGTAAAATAAATCAAGGGTAGCTCCAAGATTTTGAATCTGGAAAAATGTAAAGAAAATGTTACCAATGTCAGAAATAAGGCAGCTGAGAGTGGTGACTGGCATATGGGCAAATCATCTTGAGAAATGTTGAGTTTTAAATAATGCTATTATTCAGATGAAATTTCTAGAAGGCTTTATTGAGGATTTTTTTTAATCAGTATTATAAAAGTTCCTGTTTGACACTGCTAATTACTACTATGGTAAGACTTTTTCCATGTTCTTAATTTTTCTACCTGTAAGTTTAAGTATACTCAATAATTTTGTAGTAATACTTCAATAAGGTATATACGGATATTTGTTATACACCGTAAAACTCATAATGATTACTATGTCTTACTATTCCAGAATTTGTTCTTTTGCTTTTAAAATAATTTTCCCATTCACAGTTTTATATTATATATGAAAACTCGATGGGGCACCTGGGTGGCTCAGTGGGTTAAGCCTCTGCCTTCGGCTCAGGTCATGATCTCAAGGTCCTAGATGGAACCCCACGTCGGGCTCTCTGCTCAACAGGGAGGCTGCTTCCCCCTCTCTCTCTGCCTGCCTCTCTGCCTACTTGTAATCTCTCTTTCTCTGTCAAATAAATAAATAAAATCTTTAAAAAAAAAAGAAAAATCGAAAACTAGGCTCCAATGTATTTCTCATAGATCCAGTGGTTTAATAGAGTTCTGTGCACCTTTAGATGAAAATCCTTTGCCACAGCAGATACAATATTCAAAGTCCAGAGGCAGATGGCCATGATTCAAAACATGTTCCGATAGTTGCACATATCACTAACAAGTACCGCCGTGAATTATTCCAAACAACATTCCAGAATCAATGCCAACATCTTATCATTTTGAGAAATTTATTTCCCCAAATATTTTGTTTTGCAAGTTTATAAGTTTATTATGTAATTGGTCAAAGCAATGCTGATAGGGTACAAGAAAAAATAGCAAGACAGCAAGACTTAGGGGGTAGAATAATTAAAACGGCATTGTATTAACACAAGAAAAGACAAATAGACCAAGGGGAAAGAATCAATAATCCAGAAATAGACAAAAATCTATACAGGGAACTTCGTGTATAACAGTTATTAATCAGAAAGAAAAGGGTTCTAGCATAAGTGGCCTTTAAAGAAAAAAGAAACAGTGTCTTTCTACTTCACACAATACAAAAAATAAATTTCAGGGGGATTAAGGTTCATATATGAAAAGTGAAACCTTAAAACATTTAGAAGAACATATAGCACAGCACATTCATGTCACTAAAAGCACCTGCCATAAGGAAATGGATTGTTAAATTTAATGACATAAAAATTTAAAAATTGCATTTGACAAAGACGTTATTTAAAAACTTAAAATGCAAGCCAACATTGAGAAAAATGTTTAAACTAGATCTAACGTACAAAGAATTACAGGCCAGAATACATGAAGAGTCCCTGTGATTCAGTAAGACTAAGACAAATAACCCAAGAAGAAAATAAGCAACGGATAGAGAAAAAATATAGAAACAACATCCAAAAAATAACAAAGACAGAGATGTTCAATCACACCCAAATTCAAGAAAAAAATTTGGGTGGCTCAGTCATTAAGCATCTGCCTTTGGCTCAGGTTCATGATCCCAGGGTCCTGGGATCAAGCCCTACATCGGGCTCCCTGCTTGGTGGGAAGCCTGCTTCTCCCTCTCCCACCCCCCATGCTTGTGTTCCCTCTCTCGCTGTCTCTCTCTGTCAAATAAATAAAATCTTTTAAAAAATTAAAATACAATGATACATATTTTTTTAAAGACATTTATTTGAGAGAGGGAGCGAGTACATGCAAATATGAGACAACGGTGGAGCGGGAGAGGGGCAGAAGAGAAGCTCCAGCAGACTCTCTACTGAACTCGGTGCTGATGCTGGTATATTATATTACCACGATCATGCTGGCAATAATTTGAAATGATGATAATACCAAGTAATGGCCAGGGTGGGAGGAATTCATATTCTCAAATTCTGTCAGCAAGGATGAAAACTGACACAAATGTTTTGGAAATTAGCCTAGACATTGTTTAAAGTGATCATAAACTTTAACCCAGAGATTTGTGACATTAAATATATACTTCTTGATAAACATTTGTAAACATGTCCATTAGAAGCATGTTCAAAGAATGTTTGTTCCAGTATTTTATTCAGTAGCAAAAGTTTGGAAACAGCTTAAATTTTTATCGCTGAAACAACGGGTAAATTAATTGTGCTATTTTAGCACAGTGAAAGACTTTCTAGAATTTAAATGGATGAACTGTTTACATATGTATACATGGATACAGTTTTACATTTCAAACACCATGCTAAGTGTAAAAATGCAGGCTTTGAAAGCTATTTTTATTATACCATGCATGTAAAATGTCCCAGCATTCAAAACAGATACATATGTAATTTATGGATATACACATAAGTAGAAAAGGATCAAATATGCATGGGAATAATACATACCAACTTTATGAAACTGATTATTTTTCAGGTGACAAATGTGAAGGCCAGGGATTTCAACTTCTTTTGTAGCCTTCTGTTTCTTAAAAAAAAAAATTGGTAGAGGGGTGCCTGCGTGGCTCAGTCAGTTGTGTCTGCCTTCGGCTCAGGTCATAATCTCAAGGTCCTGGGATCGAGTCCCGCATCAGGCTCCGTGCTCAGCAGGCAGCCTGCTTCTCCCTCTCCCTCTTGCCTGCTGCTGCCCTTGCTTGTGCGCACTCTCTCTCTCCCTCTCTCTCTCTGACAGACAAATAAATAAAATCTTTAAAAAAAATTGGTGCAAAAATGGCCAAAAAACATATTTTGAAATCTTGAACATACGTTTATAGGTCTACTATGTATTATGTGTGTAATATGCAGGGTTTTTTTTCATTCTATGTATTTTCTATCAGTTTTACTGAAATGTAATTTGCATACCATATATATTCACCCATTGAAATTATACAATTCAATGATTTTTTTAGTATAGTCACAGACTTGCACAACTATCACTGTAATCAATTATAGAATATTTTCATGACTCCAGAATGAAACTGTGTACCCATTAGCAGTCATTCTTCACTTCCTCCAAAACCCCCATTGCCCAACGAAAGCACTAATTTCCATCCTGTCTCTGTAGATAAGTCGCCTATGCTGTACATTTGAATTATGGGATTATACAATATGGATCTTTTGTGGTTAATTTCTCTCATTTAGTGTCATGTTTTCAAGGTTCACCTGTGTTGTAGCATGTATCAGTACTGCATTTCTTTTTAGGGCCAAATACTATTCTATTGTTTGGGGATATCAAAATTTTTATTCATTCATCAGCTGTGGACATTTGTAATGTTTCCACTTTTTGACCAACATGAGTAATGCTGCCATGAACGTTTGTGTACAAGTTCTTCTGTGGACATGTGTTCGCATTATCTAGGAATGGAATGGCTGGGTCATCTGTTAATTCTGTGTGCCACATTTTGAAGACCTGCCAAACTGTTTCCAGAGCATCTGCACCATTGTATAGTCTCACGAGTAATGTGTGAGGATTCTGATTTCTCCACAGCTTCACCAACATTTGCTATCATCTTTAGTTTTGCGTATAGCCATTCTACGGAGTGTGGAGTGGAACGTCACTATGGTTCCAATTTGCGTTTCTCTAATGGCTAATGAAATTGAGCATCTTTTCACGTGTTTATCATTTCTCCTCCTTTTTGAATGTATGAAATATCTTATAACTAAAAAAATTGACAGTAATCCTTGCAAATTAAATCTTGATAGGGAGGCTGATGGCCTATGAAGCCTATTAACACTGATTTGGGTAAGTGTTGAAAAAGAACAATGCTTTAAGTATTTTTTCAGATACATATTTGGGACAAAGTTGTACAGAACATAAAGCAAGAGCAATATTCAACCAATGGTGTAGAGAAAAGCTATTAGTTGAGTATTAATGTAATTATATTAAAAATATAAAACCTCCACTTCACAACTAGAAGAAAAGGGTGTAAAATGGTGTCAACATGATTGATGAGTCATTATCTGTATCCATTTTTATGCAATAAAATACTAACAAAATAATTTGGAACTAGTGGGTGCTCTTCCTTGATAATTTAAATTAGAGAGATCGTAAAATCTGGGACAGAAACTTTTAGTGCAAACAGTCTGTTCCATAAAAATATATTAAGTTAAAAAGCAAATGTTGCTCTCTGTTACAGACTGTTGAAATTCAGATTCATTTAAAATTTGATGAAATTTATTATTAGGTCAAGGATCAGAGCAATACATTCTTCTATTCCATGCATAGGATGACAGTGCCAGAAAAATGACAGGATGGTGAAAAACTTCTTTACAAAGACCTGTGAAATCATAGTTGGTATGGATTGGGAGAATTAATCGAATCTTTGTTTCCTGAAGTACTCTCATTCATTTCAAATACTGTGCCTTGTTAAGGGGAAAGTATATCTTTCTTCTTCCCCTCCTCCTCCTCCTTCTCCTTCTTCTTCTTCATAGTGAGAAAGGAGCATTAAAAGTGTTCACTGTGAGAAACTACTTCGTGAGCACATAAAAAGAAACATATACCTCTTTTAGCAGTCCTTTTGGAAGTAATAAATAATATACCCTTATTTTAAACATTTGGGGACATTCTAAGTATCATCAATGTAATTCATATAATACATGAAAAAATCAGTAATAACTTTCAGTGAATATAAGGAAGGAAGGAAAAGAAAATATTGTCAATGTTTTCTTCTTAAGTTCTTTTCTGCTCTCCTCACTAATTTCAATCTTGGTCAAACTTATTTGCACATTAAATGAAGAACCAGCCTCCAGCTCACATGACTTTCAAAGAAGTAATGGTACATGCAAATTTCCTAGGACTAGAGCAGATCTACATCATACCAAGAGGATTACTGACCGTTCATTCACTTGACAAATATGACTGCATCCTACCTATATCGGCCAGGCACTCCAGGAGCACCTGGTGTAAAAAGGAAGCAGATAAGTAAACATTCTAACAATGCAGGGTGGTGATATATAAGGTTTTGTAGGGTTCTGAGAAAGAATAAAGGAAGCTAGCTACTTAAGCTGAATTCTAGTCAGGAAAGCCTCCTTAGAAAAGATAACTCTTGAGCTGTGCCCCAAAGCTTGAATTTCAGAGACACAACCAGGTGAAGGGTTTGGGAAAGCAAATTACACACAGAGACAGTATCATGTGTCCTGAGGTAAAAGAAAGAAGAGCATATTTGGAGAAATGCTCATAATTCAATATATTTGAGTTTGAGGGCCTGTTGTGTGGAGGCAGAAGGCTGATAGGATAGGACATTAGCAGTAGGGCTGTTCATGATTTGTCTGGTTTCTGCCACACTAAGGAACTTGAGCTTCCTTTTGAAGAGAGCAGGGAGGTACTAAAGGTCTTAAAGCAGAGCATTAACATGATTAATGTGGGGGCGCCTGGGTGGCTCAGTGGGTTAAAGCCTCTGCCTTCGGCTCAGGTCATGATCCCAGGGTCCTGGGATCGAGCCCTGCATCGGGCTCTCTGCCCCGCATCGGGCTCTCTGCCCCGCATCGGGCTCTCTGCCCCGCATCGGGCTCTCTGCCCTGCAGGGAGCCTGCTTCCTCCTCTCTCTCTGCCTGCCTCTCTGCCTACTTCTGATCTCTGTCTGTCAAATAAATAAATAAAATCTTAAAAAAAATATATGATTAATGTGATTTTAGAGGTCTCAGCCTTAACAGCTTATGGCTAAAAATAAGATCATACTTACTTTCAGTGATCAAATTATGTTGATCGTAATGACAAATATTTATATAATGTTATCCGTGTGGCAGCTGCTCTTCTTGGTAGACGTTGCTGTTTATTTATTTGTTAAACTCAGCTTTCTCTGTTTTGTATCCATAGGACGGCTTCTGCTGGCTCTGACCCTCATGAAATATCCATCTTCCCGGGCACAGCTGCCTTCTGTCCACTGCTTCTGCAACTCTCGGGAATTAAATACAACTTCTGTACAAATCCCTCTTCTTGGCCCCCTCTTCTGATCAGGCAGACCCCCTGATTAAATCTATGTGTGGGGACAAGCCCATCAATGTCCACCAAAGCCATTCATATGTTTCCTTGACTGGGAGACAAAAATTATCTGCTTTCTGGTTTAAGAAATAGGAAACTTCTCTCCCCTCTCAAGCCATCACCTGCTGTCTGATTCTCAGATAGCACAATGGATTTATGTAGTGGGCAGAAGATATGGTTAAACATATATCCCCTTTAGAGAAAACACCATTCTCAACTGTTGCTCTCACGATCCCAAGACCTTGATCACAAGATGTCATCTAATCCAACTACTACAATTAAAAGGAATTTTGGTTCTGATGTGATTCCTAATTTATCCCCACTATGGGACTAGAGAAACATGGGCAAACATGGGAAAGGAATTCTATTTTAGTGCCCTAAATAAGATCTTGGCTTTTGAGTCAGATTTTAAGGCCTGACTGTGTCTCTGCACTAGGTGACTTTGTTAATTTAAGTCTCATAACCCCTGTAAGACAGCGGTTTTTCATCTGTAAAGTGGCGTAACTAGTAATATCTATATCAAAGATGGTTGTGAGGGTACAATGAGGTAAGATACACAAAGTTCTAGAATAGCGCCTGACATGTAATAAGCAATAAATAGTAGAGATTATTATTTTAATTATAATTCTTCTTTATAATTCTTCCTTTCCTACTGATTATGTTTCACATTGTTCTTATTTTCCTAATATCAAAGTGTTCATTCTATAGTAAACAATTTTCTGTCCTTTCTGCCTCTACAATTGTTTGTCAGTTATTTTCTTTTTTTTTCATTTTATTTATTTATTTACTATTTTCATTTGTTTTATTATTTTCATTTGTTTTTTTTTCCTAATCATGTCTTCTTCTAAATTCTGACTTTGTTATATAGAAAAGCATCAGATACTACTTATTAAAAACCAGACAGACTGAATTTTTTTTGTTGTTGTGACTGGATTTCAAAGTGTTATTCTTCTGGATATTTGATTTTTATGCCTTTTCTCTCCTACAGTAGAATGTGGTTCTTATTCTCTCAACATAATTTCAGAAATTAGTAAGCATTCCACATTTAGTGAAGTTTATCTTTACATTTTTCCTTCATTCCTACTACCCAGTTTACTGGATGGATTTTGTGGAGGGTCCTGCAACAAGATGCTGCTGGTAAAAAGCCATGGTTCCTACTCTTAAAGAACTCAGGCTTTTCTACAGAAGATGGAGATGCAAAAGATAGTGGAAATACAATATCATAAGTGTAATAATAAGAGTTAGGTGTGGTTTAGGTAAAATTGGTAACATAATGCATTTAATAATAAACCACCTGCAGCAGAGAAGGAGGGGTGAGGGAAAGCTTCAAAGAGAAGGCCGTGTTTACACAAGATCTTGGCAAACAGACACTCTCTATACCCATGAAGAGAGGAAAGGCATTCTCCTTAGGAGGTGTGTGTGTGTGTGTGTGTGTGTGTGTGTTTGCACCCATGTGTGCACACAAAGGCATGGGGGCATGAAACAACATGATGGCTTTTTCAGGAAACTGAATAGTTTGGAGAATCAGTGGAGGAGGAAGTTAATAAAAAAGAAGACAAGGGCCATATAGTGTATTTGATGACAGAGATTGACTGGACTGTGAAAGCAGTGAAAGTAGATATTTTAAGTCACGTGTTCTTATTTGTATTTTGGGGACAGTCAGTCTGGCAGTGGTTTGTAGGGTGGCTTGGAGTGAAGCTGGGGCTACTTTGACCTAAAAGGAGACCTTTGTAATGACCTAGGAAGGAAATGAGGGCCTGAAATATGTTAGTAGTCATGATAATGAAAAGGATCTGGTAAAGGTGAGTGAATGAGTGAGTGAGTGTGTATGTGTGTGTGTGTGTGTGTGTGTGTGTGTGTGTGTGTGTTTAAAGATCTATTTATTTATTTGACAGAGAGAGAGACAGCAAGAGAGGGAACACAAGCTGGGGGAGTGGGAAAGGGAGAAGCAGGCTTCCCTCTGAGCAGAGAGCCCAATGTGGGGCTTGATCCCAGGACCCTGGGATCATGACCTGAGCCGAAGGCAGACGCTTAAGGACTGAGCCACCCAGGTGCCCCAAGGTGAGTGTGTTTTTAAGAAGAAATTGACCCAAGTACCTATTGAGATAATGGATATGGGTGAAGGGGAGAAACTCAACTATTTAGGGAGATGGGTGATTCTAATTTGGGACTGATGAGTTGAGAGTCCTGTAAAATGTACAGATAGAAATGTTGGCTTATAGGTGTGGAATTCAGTAGAGAAGTTTGGGCTAGAGATATAAATATTGGGAGCTGTGGTCAGGAAATACAGAATTATAATAGAAGAGGACCAGGAGCAACACTGCAGATAACAACATTCTTCAGGTAGAAAGAGGGACTATCAGAGACTGAGAAGAAGCAATAGAGCTGGGGGATGGGGTGAGGTGGGAGCAATTATTGTCAAAATGTTCAAGAAGGAAGTGGTCTTCTGACTAACAGTACTAGAAACTCTGAATAGTTTATCCGAAGAAGGAAAGACATTACCAGTTCAAATACACACTCTTTTTTTGTTTGTTTGTTTCTCATTTTATTGCTTTGACTGCTCATGCCTAACCTGGCACATTGTTGTTGAGGAATAACTGACAAGCAATATTAATGATGCCTATAAAACTATGGAACAGAGTTTTCCCACAAATAAAAAAAAAAAAAGAAAGAAAAAGAAAAACCATTCTCTTCAGCAGCAAAATAATAAATAGAAGAAAAACCTGTAAGATTTGTCATTTACTGTGTCATGAAATCTTTCAATTTCTATAAACTCCAACTCTATCATCCTCATAAAAATAAAAAGTTAATTGCAAACTACCTAAGTGTGCCTTCTATTGAGTTAATACTATTCTCTCACTATAAAATAATAATTTTCATTTATTTATCATCAGAAGTTATCTGCTATGTTCTACATAACTCTATATAAACTTCCCATTCTAGTTCACTTACTTATAATTACATATCAAAATAAAGTTTTAGAATATTTAACAGATTCCATAATTCCATAATTATAATGTTTCCTTTTAAAAGGAAAAAATAGCCAATTAAGAATTATTTAATTAAAACAAAGATATATAAGCAAGGAATATACTTTTAGTCATGAGCACCATATTAAATATTGTTTCATGGTGAAAATTTGGCCAATTTTTTGAGTAGAGTAGAAAAGCATTGGTTGGGTACTAAAGTTGAGTCCTGATTCTGTTGCTAATATTTTTAAAAATCTTGAAAAAATTAATTCACATAAGTAGGATTTTTTTTGTCTAAAAAAATGTGATATGCTTATGTGATAAGCATAATTTTCCCAGCATATGTTATAAGGGTAAAGGTGATATCACCAAAAAAGACTTAGAAAAAAATTGGAGTTCTATAATTAGAAATTTTTCTTAATCTCAGTTCTGCATGAGAAAATATTTCCAAATATCTAAAAAAAAAAACAAGCTATGACTCTGTAATACTCAAAACCCAAAGTAATTATCTAAAATAATACCTACCATTAGCATAATTTATAAAATATAAAGTATACAATTTAATTTTAGATATCAGAAAATACTGCTGTTTCCAGTTAAAACTTTAATAGAGAATATATTTAATGCCCCAAATTATGGTATTTCTATCCTTAAACTCTGCTCTATTTTCATTGTGTTTTTTATTTACAACTCTGGGAATCTTTAAGGTTTGTCTTTACTATATTATAAAGAATAGAGAATTTCCATAGGAATGAACCTTGAAAAGAGAACCAGATTCTCCTTCTAGTCTATGGCAATTAAAATTGGCCACTTTTTCCTTCTCTTTCTTTCTTTTTCTTATTTTGGGAGGGTGTGGGGGGAAGGACATTCCTCTCATTAGAAGGAGAAATTTATGTTTGTTGGCTTTAAATCTGGGTCGGGTTTGTGTGACTAATAGAATACAGCAGAAGTAAAAATGTGACAGTTTCTAAACCTAAGCCATAAGATACCAATAGTTCAACTTCCTTTTGAAATATTAACTTCTGGAAATATTAGTTTCTGGAATCCGTTTGCCAAGTCATGAGGAAGCATAAACAGTCTTGCGGAGAGGCTCACACAGAGAAGCTCATCTTTAGAGGACCCACTGCACCCAGCCAAAAGCCCCAGATGAGTCTGTGCTAAGCAAGAGCAACTAGCTAGCTGTGTAAGTGAACCATCACGGAAGTACATTCTACCCCAGGAAGCTACCTCAGCGGATGCTGGCATGAACAAAACATGCCATTCTGACTAAGACCTGCCCAAATTGCAGACTCATGAGCAAAATAAATGATTATTTTGTTTTACGTTACTAAGTTTGGGGTAGCTTGTTATGCAGTAATAGATTACTGGAATATAGTCTTGAAAAATCACAGCGTAAGTGAAAAAGAATCCTTAAATAAAATTATTATAGTGAAGCTTTAAAGTTACATGATGTTTAAAAAAGGTTTTATATATATATATATATTTTTTAAGATTTTATTTATTTATTTGACAGACAGAGATTAGAAGTAGGCAGAGAGGCAGGCAGAGAGAGAGGAGTAAGCAGGCCCCCTGCTGAGCAGAGAGCCCGATGCGGGGCTCCATCCCAGGACCCTGGGATCATGACCTGAGCCGAAGGCAGAGGCTTTAACCCACTGAGCCACCCAGGCGCCTGGTTTTATATATTTTTAAAGATTATTTATTTATTTGACAGGTAGAGACAGTGAGAGAGGGAACACAAGCAGTGGGAGAGGGAGAGGGAGAAGCAGGTTTCCTGCCAAGCAGGGACCCTGATTCGGGGCTCAATCCCAGGACCCTGAGCCGAAGGCAGATGTTTAACAACTGAGCCACGCAGGCGCCCCTGTATTTTTATTTTTATTTTTTTTTAATGGCTGAAATGTTCTGTCATTCTACACATAGATGACAGCAGAGTTACCACCTTCCATGTTTGGACTGAGTGAAGTGAGAAGTTGGAACTCTGGGTAAATATAAGAAGTATAAGAAACTAGCACAATAAATTCAAACCGAGTACTACACTGACGATACAATGTTTTCACATATGTTAGCAATGCACTTTTCTCTGACATTCCATGTAATAGTTACGCACGGACCAGTTTTTATTACCTAGTTGCTAGTAGGAACACCCTCAGGTCCCAGTTTGGACCAAATGACAGAAGAATTAATTAAAACTTTACCTAAATCACTATTCCCATCTATACAATACTTATTGTTTCTTGCTACTAAAATAAAACTGATATACATTTGTGGGACTAGACTGTGGCCATGGTTGACAAATAGCAAACTAGTGTAATAATTCTATTAAGAGCAGTCATTATAAATTCTATTATCAATGCAAACATACTGCTTATTTCCACTGCGGTCTTGGGAGATAATGAGGAGGAAGTTCACGGGTGTGATTGGTGGGGTGCGGTTTACTGCGTCATAGCAATCCTGTTGTCCTTCACCATTGATTGCTGGGGAGAGCATGTGAACCAAGTCAGGCCAAAGAGAAATGGGGGATGTTATCCGGGACCTCTTGGAAAAGATTTCCTCCCCTGTAACAGAAAGTCCCTTAAGGATAATACCTCCTTTCTTACTGCTTTTGCAGCTTTTGGGGGACTGCACGATACTGCAGAAGATCCTCCAATCATTGTGCAATCACATAATTGGCAGAGGGGAAAGATGGCAAGAACCTGTCTGTGTCTTTCGTCCTACTGAGACTCTTGTCCTATTTTCAAATAGCCTACATCCAGACTCTGTTTTTGAGTGAAATAATGAAATGCCTCACTATTGTTTTGTCAGATTGTAATAGGATATTTTACTCCATAGAGCCAAAAGCAATCCTAATTCAATAAGGCTATAAACTGTCTACAAAGTAGCTGAAAAACAGCATGTGTTTAAAAATTTTGGTTATTACTCCTGTAAGTAAAGCTATTTGTGTTGAATGAATTAATAATTAAGGCAATGTATTCAAATTATGTAAGTATGAAGAAAAGCAGGCATCTTAATTTCTAGGGAGAACTGTACCTTTGAGGTGTATGTATATGTAATTCAACAAAATAACACAATAATGACTGAACTTCCTGGTGGTTTATTTCTGTTTTTACTTTTGGATCTTATCATTGAATACAATTTTAATCCTGACTTCAAGATGGAAGTTACATAAGGAAATTTAAAGCCATTTGTGTGTCTCAAGTAGGATTCCTCTCAGGAAGTAAAAGATAGGTCAGTCTAGTTTCCCGAAGTTTCACTGGAAGTAGAAACCAGGTTCCTGCCAAAGTGTTGCCGTAAACTTTTATTCAGCTCAATTTAAGCTCATTTCTTTTTTCTTTAAAAAAAAAAAAATTATTTACATGAGAGAGAGAGAGAGAGAGATGTGCACATGCACTCCTGAGCACAAACAAGGGGAGGGGCAGAGGGAGAGGGAGAAGCAGAGTCCTTGCTGAGCAGGGAGGTTTATGCAATGCTAGCTCAGTTGTAAGACCCTGAGACCAGGACCGGAGCTGAAGTCAGATACTTAACTGACTGAGCCACCCAGGCCCCAAGTTCATTTTTGTTCTTTCTTTCTTTTTTTTTTCTTTTTAAAAAATTTTATTTGTCTAAGAATGAGAGAGAGAGAGAGAGAGATCAGGAAAAGAGGGAGAGGAAGGGGCACTCTGAACTCCCACTGAACAGGGACCCAACTACGGACTTGATTTCAGGACTCTGGAATCATGACCTGAGCCAAAGGCAGATGCCTAACCCATTGAGCCACATAGGTCCCCCATCCCACCCCCACAACTACCACCACCAAGTTCACTTCTTTTGATTACAATAACTGCAGTGATGTTTTGGCTATAAAAATTATGACAAGGTAATTCTAGACATTTCTAGCTTTCAATGTTAGGGAGGAATAGTTACCTGCTAGGCAAGAAGCAATGAGATACCAGATTTGATGAAGGGTAATTGGACATTAGCATGAGGATAGCTGAGGATAGCTGAGGAAACAGATCAAGGCACATAGGCTCACGGTGAGGGAGGGAGTGTCCACAGCAGAAGCTTTTAGGAGTTGGTTGGGATGGATAAATCAAAAAGTTTGAGCACAAAAACCTTGGTCTTGAGGGGAAAGAAAAAAATTGAAGATTGATTCTATTTTTAAAGTTTTCCTTAGGATCAGCTACAATAGAGAGAAATGGGAAAGAAAGGAGTTTGTCTGGTTCGTGTTTATTTTTTATGTTATCCAAAGAGACTACCTTTGGACTTTAATAATTGGGAACCTTCTACCTGTGTGAATTTGGATAAAGTATTTCCTTCCCTTCCTGAGTTTCTGTTTCCTTGATTATAAAATGGGGGTAATAATACCTCCTCCACAGAGTTTTGAGAATATTACATGAGTTACATACGGGGTGTGTGTGTGTGTGTGTGTGTGTGCGTGCACACACATATATATATGTAAAATTACTTAACATAGTGCCCTGGACATAATATCCCCTCCAGAAATGTCAGATTTATTTAACCAATGGTAATTTCATGCCTATCAGCTGTTCTTCTCTAGGCACTGGTCATACAAAGGTGAACAAGATGAAGTCTACATCTAGGGGATAAATTTAAAAAGTGTTAATTAGAAATGACTGACTAAATTCAGTGTTTAAAAGATACTGAGCCTGGGGTTAGGCCGCTGCCTTCGGCTCAGGTCATGGTCTCAGAGTCCTGGGATCGAGCTCCGCATCGGGCTCTCTGCTAGGCGGGGAGCCTGCTTCCTCCTCTCTCTCTGCCTGCCTCTCTGCCTGCTTGTGATCTCTCTCTGTCAAATAAATAAATAAAATCTTTAAAAAAAAAAATCATGAAAAAAAAAAAAAAAGATACTGAGCCTGTGTGGCTCAGTGGGTTTAGTGTCTGCCTTTGGCTCAGGTCATGATCCCAGGGTCCTTGCTCAGTAGGGAGCCTGCTTCTCCCTCTGCTCCTCTCCCCAACTCAGGCACTCTCTCTCTCTCTCTATCTCTGCCCCTCTCAAAAATAAATAAATAAAATCTTTTAAAAAATAAAATAAGATACCCAAAACAGATTCCTGATGTTTGGAAACTTACGTATAACATGAAATAAAGAGACATATAAAAGGTTAGCAAATCTTCAGAGAGGGAAATACATACTGAAATTTTTTTTTAAAGATTTTATTTATTTATTTGACAGAGAGAGGGAGATCACAAGTAGACAGAGAGGCAGGCAGAGAGAGAGAGGGGGAGGAAGCATGATCCCTGCTGAGCAGAGAGCCCGATGCGGGGCTCGATCCCAGGACCCTGAGACCATGACCTGAGCCGAAGGCAGAGGCTTAACCCACTGAGCCACCCAGGCGCCCCCATACTGAATTTTAATACACAATAAAGTTGTTCTGTTTTATTTAGAATTTCCTTTTTAAACATTTGCATTTCTGGATTATAGTGGACATGAGAGTATCATCTCCTCGAGGACTTTGTAAAGAAGGAAGGAGAAAAGTTGAGTAGAACTCATAAATGAAACTAAAACATAGAGGATTTAGATTCAAAAGGGTTAGGAAAAATAGCGCAGAGTGAAGTCAGTAGGTAATAAAGAGGCAGAAAAAAGGAGTATTGTTTGACAGTCAGATCATAGAAGAATAGGATAAAAATAGTCTATTTAAATTATGCAAATATTAAACAAACAAATCACATTAACAAAACATAGCTGGAAGCTAACTACAAAGAATGGCCAGGGTAGACACTTCCTAGTGCATAAAACAGTTTTCATGCATTAGAAGCCCTTAAAGAAACGCACATCAAATATATGCTGGACATACTCATATGTTACCAGGATATCATTTACACAAAGTCAACAAAAAAGCTGGGGAAATGACAATGACGCATAGTCTAGCAGTAACAATTCCTTGCATTGAGAAAAATAGGAATGATTTTCTATTCACACTATAATCCTTTCAAAGAGATTACATGGATAAATGCCTGTGTACATGTCTTAGGAAAAAAATCTATCGAATGCCATTGATCTGAGGCCACATCTAAAATATCTGGGTTTTATGAAGTAGTTAAGAGAAACATTTTTGTTTTCATTTATGTCACAGACCCACACATTTTTTTAGTAAACCAATTTTTGGACCAAAGAAGATCAGAAAGTCTGCAGATGTTTAAGCTTTTAAAACATCTGGAAAGTTATTCCAGCAACTAGAGCCAAATCCATGAGCAAAACAGATGTTTTCCACTGCGGCGGGAAAACACAACTTTGTTGTATGTACTGCATATGGTCCAAATCCACTTCAGAAATAAGATTCTGTCCCTCAAAGGGTCTTAGAACCACAGGACTCTCCTAGACTCTGCTGATAAAAGCATGGCCGAGGCCATTTAGGTGTTCGAAAGTCAGTATCTTATGATAATCTTTTAATCTCATGTTTTATAAAACAAGAGGAACAAGTTATAAAAATCTAGGTTGCTTTTCCAAGACTGCAGTTAAAAAGTTGGAATTGGATTAAAACCAATTGGCAGGACCCCTGGGAGCTAAGAGTGGGGAAGGACAGTAGGTCACTAGAAAAGAACAGAGGGGAGTTCCGCTGGCCTTTTCCCCCAGAGAAAGCAAAGAGTTCTTCCCACTGACCACTAGGACAGAGTATCAGAAGCTCTAGGAGCTTGGTCTTGTCAAAAAGTCAGAAACTATTTTGTCCCAGGAATACAGGAAATGGATCCATGCAGAAACGCACTTAGGGGAAATTGTTCTTTTCACAGGTGGATCTCACATACGGATGAATCCACATTATTGAAGGGCATAAAACACATATTCCAGGGTTTGTTTGGTTTTTTTAACCTTTTAAAAGTAGACATAACATTTTAATAGACAGAAAACATCTGCCCTGTTTATTTGCCGTTTAATTGTTTTAACCTAAAAAGTTCCATATTCCTAGCCGACGTAACATTTTCCTGGTTTAACACTTGGTTTCTGCTTTTTTTTACCCCCATGAAGAAAAATCAGAAATAAGGAAAAATAGAATGAAGGAATTATTTTTTATTGTATCAGATAATATAAAAAAATCTTTTTTACCAAGAGTAAAATGAAGGCTCTTATAAGATCTTTGTAAGATCTTGTAAGAAGGAAAACTTGCCCAATCAAGCTGATTAAATTGTTTTAGAATCATCAGAGCTGTCAATATTCGAAAATGTTGCTTACTGTATAAAAAAGTACTTGGGTTACCCCAGATTATTGCTGACTATTCTAAAATCTTTTATAGTTGCAAAACATAGTCTATAAAGATAAAGAGTGCAAATCATTATTTGGATTCAGAGCTACGAAGATTTTTGCTATATCTAAAGTATTGCCTACTATCACAAGATGTTGTAGGTCTTTTTATAATGAGGTGCTATCATGGGACAGGCTACAGTACTGAGAGAGATTCTTTATCTGTGTTCCGTTCATCTTTCCCAGGTGCAGAAGCCTGCCAAAATAACTACTATTGCGAATGATGGGATTTGGATTCACATGTGTCAAGGAAGATGTGAATAGTCAATCACCGATACTAGACAGACACTTCTTATTTTCCATTTCTTATTAACATTATAACCTGATTCACTTATGATATCATTGCCATTTCTGTTTACCCCCAGTCCTGTCTGAAGCTACTCATCAGGAATTTTTGAGAGAATGCCTTTGAACCTGAAACACTTGAATTATCACCTTGCTCTAGGGAATTGCGAGCTAGAAAGATGCCATGTTTTAGAGAGGAAAATGAAGATCTCTCTAGGAAGATTATTTGCATTTGTCTAGGAGATAACCTTATTCACCCATTGTATGGAGGGGTGCCCAGAATAGAAATGAGGAAGGAGCGAAGAGTTGCTAAGTGGACAGTTTCCTAATTCCTTTTGAGACATGCCTTCCAAGGATAGCTTTACTTTGTTTGAAGTGTTGTGATTTTTCCAAAAGCGGGTATATACCAATTTTGGTAAGTGTGAAAACACATCAGAGAGCCAGAAAAGAAATGAGTTCTATATATTTTTTATAGCCAATCTCTCCCCCATCTTACAGGCCTTCTGGTGGATAATGGAAAACTGACATCGTGTCGATAGGACAAGGAGCAATCGGAGATAGAAAGGTTGTACAGAGATATGAAAAAAATTACGAAGATGTATAAACTGAAGGGTGTGTGCTGAGAAAGGGCTTTGTGCAAATGAGGGTAGAGAAAGAAAGAAGTGCTAGTATAATTTCCAGAATCAGCATATGTCTGCTGCAGTCAGGTACAGCAGGAGAAGCAAACGAGAAGTTTAGCGTCAGAGCTGGGAGAAGAGCTGAGTTGTTTCAAGAGATACAGTAGAGAGGGAACGACAGGAAACCACACTCATGATGACATCAGGACAAACTGTGAAAGAAACAATATGATTTTTCTATAACTTCTTGCACTCCATTTTCTTTTTTTCCTGTAGAAGGAAGTATACATCACAAAAGTGAAAAGCAATGGGGGAAAAGAATATGAGCCCAGATGACCTTGACTCCTTATTTCCTGGGCTTCGAAAAGAAAGCAAAAAAAATACGTCATCAGGCCAAATCCAAGGACAGAAAAAACTTCAAGCCTCTCTCATCGGGATAAGAAGTGTCACAGACCAGGATGGTAAAAAACTAAGGAAACTCAAATAAAGAGGCAGTTAGGTTTCTATTTCAATCTGTCTTTCGAAGTGTATGAGAAGATTTTTCCAACTAATTTTATTGAGTGAAATCTTCCATCTGGCTGCACTGAGAGAGAATTTCAGAGTTGTGGAATTGTAGAATCAGAGCGGGAAGTAATCTGCCTGTCTTTTCCTCCAGCCCCCTCATTTTTCTTCTAGCAGTTCTGAAGTGTGATGTAAACAGAATTGATCAAGATCACGTGATCCAGACTTGCTCATTAAGCACAAAACGGCTTCTGCCACTCCGGTGTTCCCTTCCAGCTCTTACTCCATCCCTCTTCTGAGCTAAGCTTCTTGCAAACAGCAGTCTGCCTGCATCTGCTCTCCCCCCTCCCTCACCTTCCTTTCACCTCCCCAGGCCACAGAGCTGCCACTGTCTGGAAACCGGCCTCACAAAGTGTGTTCATAAAGCCCCCTCCTCCGTCTGTGCAAACGTGGGCTCTGGAGCAGGAGGGCTGAGCTTTAAATCTTGCCTTTGTCACTTGCTTCCTGTGTCAGCCTGGGCAGCACGTTCACTTCTCTTGGCTTCATTTTCTCATCCATAAAGCGGGAATGATCATCATAATCTCTACTGCACAAGGGTGTTGTGAGAGTGGAAGGTATCAAGCCATGCAAATTGCCAAAAATGGTCCCTGGCATGTTACAGTTCCTTAAGAAAATAAATCGGAATTCTTAGCTATCATTATCTTTCTTGATATTTTGGAGTATTATTGTTAACCAAGTCTTTCCTTCCAAGCTTCCTTCCATCCCTCCCTCTTTGCTTACTTCCCACAGGCTCATCTCCTAATTGTCCTCTTTCACTCTGTTACTTGCTTCTCTGTTTTCACTGGAGTCTCCTTTGCTTCTCTCTGCCTCTTGACCTCCTAAATTATCCTTAAAATTTGTCTTCTTACTCTAACACATTTAGAGAAAGGCATCCATGTTATTCTAAACATGTCTCTGCCTTGACTTCCCTCATAGTTCTACACTTGTAACTACTTATTAGTTGTCACCACCTGTTACAAAGATACTTCAGTCCCAAGATGTACAACACAGAATGGATTATCTCCCTTTTCACCAGACCTGGTTTTACCTTAGAGTCAATGGCACCCCTCCCCCCCAATCTGGTTACCCTCATCAGAATCCTCTTCTTTCCTTGGCTTCTTCTACATTCAATCATATGATGATTTTACTTGCGTCCCAAGTGTGGTCTCTCTTCTCTATTCTCCTTTCTTAGTTCAGGCCTTCATTATTTTTTTTCTCTACAGAAGACCAGCCTTCTAACTTGTCTCCACTTCCTACCTTCTATTCCACCAACCCCTGCTCACATATTTCCTCAGATAAAAACCAGATCATTAATTCAATCACATATTCGCTCACTCATTCATTATTCACTTATGTATTTACTTAATAATAACATTTAATGAAAACCCGCCTGTCCTGAGTACAGATCATTGCACCCCATAACGCATGCTCGTGCATGAGCCTGAACACACACCCACACACACGCACACATTGTTTCTCTCTTAACCCCCTCCACAGTTGCCTTGCGTGGCCTTTTTTTCATAGCACTTAACACAATCTGAAATCATCTTGTCCAATTCTTTATTGTCTGTTTACTTTATGTAAATTCTTTGAGAGCAGGGATTTGTAAGTTGTATTTATTACTGCCTCCCCAGTGCCTGAGCAGAAGTGAATGAATTAATGAGGAAAATTTGAGCTGAGTTATAAAAAACATGCAGCCGTTTGTCAAGGGAACTTGGAGTGGGAGGCTGGGAGAGCGGACGCAGAACATACATAGGCACAAGGGTAATAGAAAGGAGTCAAGGCACTTTGAAGAATTTAGAGGAAAATAAAATGATCTGTACTTGGCACACAGTGGGTTTTCATTACGTGTTATTAAGCAAAAATAAGTGAGCGAGCCCATAAATGAGTGAGCGAATGCACGACTGAATTAATGATAGGTTTTCCTCTTAGAGAATATGTGAGCATTGATTGGTGGAATGGAAGATAGGGAGTGGAGACAAGTTAGGATTTAGATAGGGTAACTGGTCAGAGAGATCTTTTCAGATGAGGTAACATTTGAGCTGAGCCCTGAATGAGGTAAAAGAGTGAACCATGTAGATATCTGGAAGGAGAGCTTTACAGGGGATGGGAATAGCAGGTGCAAAGGCACTGTGGTGGAAGTGTGTCAGAGTGCTCAAGCAAGGAAGATGGAAGGGGGTCAATGAAAGGCCATAGAGCAAGTCTCTATGATGCCAGCCTGATTTTCCAGTTTTTTTTTGGGCATCCATTTCTATGTGCTCAGACAGTACTTGGTATTACATTGTGCTGTTATGACAAGGCATATGGTGGTTACATTATGTCTATTTAATTGCCAAAACTGTAAGTCCTCAAGGGTGGGGACCATTTTGTACTCCTTGTTGTATCCCCAGGGCCTACCCCTGTGCTTGGTAGGTGTTGGAATCTTTGCTGAAAAGATGAATCAGAGGCCCTTAAGATGCTTTCTCATGTCTGAGTCACATGACTGAGTTTCTGGGTTCCCTTTGTTTTCAACACTCTTCTTTTCATCACCTCGTTCTCTTAGCATCTGGTAGTAAACTACCAGCTTTGGCTACTTCCTTCCTGGCACCTTGCATCATGGACATTCCTCTATTGACTTCTAGTCACGACCTTCTACTCCTCCCCAGGGTTCCAGCATATTGCAGTTGTAAGTGTGGCATGTGTGGCCAAAGAGCACTGATTATTGGAGCTGTGGGAAGGCTCACCAGGGCACTGATAAATGAATAGAATAACATGATAAATGAAAAGAATAACATAGTTTCATAAGATATCAGTCCCTGTAAACAGGTGACATCTATAAAATGAAACTCTTTTTTAGAGCAAGAAGTTTGAGCTAATTTGTAAAGGATAAGAATTTCGACGATTGTGAATATAAATAATAATCATCAGCAAATAAAACAGCCTCCAAATTGTCAAAATACGTGTCATCAAGAACATGAGCAAAATGTATACATCTTATCATAAAGTAACTTTTGATTTCCCTATGTAAAACCTACTTAGTCTAATTTCATACACAATTATAATAATTTGGTTGCCCATTGTTTGGAGTAACAGCGGAATAAACGTAATAAGTCACCAGGGCAGAAGATGGTAGAGGAAGTCACAGCCACAAAGTGGTTGGAGGGATGCCCAACTGCCCAGAAAAGACAGAAAGACTTAAAGAATCCAACTTCAAGGACTCAAAGTTATAGCTATTGAGGACAACAATGCAGTTATCCTTGGCGGCACCCACATACAGATATGTAAGACTTAATCTGCAATGTTGAGTTAAAAGATTCCAATTTTTTAAAAAAGATTTTATTTGTTTATTTGACAGAGAAAGACACAGTGAGAGAGGGAACGCAAGCAGGGGGAGTGGGAGAGGGATAAGCAGGCTCCTTGCTGAGCAGGCAGCCCGATGTGGGGCTCCATCCCAGGACCCTGGGATCATGACCTGAGCGAAAGGCAGACACTTAACGACTGAGCCACCCAGGTGCCCCGAAAGATTCCAATTTTTAAAAATAATTACTTTTTTATTTGCTTTTCAAATCTCATCTGCTGACAGAGCCTTCCTTGACTTGCACTTGTTTGCTCCCAAATCTGATATGAACTGATAGAAGATTACTTACAAACTTTAATTCCTGGAATATGTTTTCTGCAGAAATAATATGTTAATTACAGACCCTGCTGGGGTTGTTAGGAGTATAAGAAATAAGCCCCATGCAAGATCCTATAAAGGTTACCTGTATCTTCAGAGTGCCTTCCTACGATTTAAACGTCTTAGTTGCAAGAGCTTTGCATAAGGAGGGGTTGTGCACCTGTGTAGTAAATTCATGAATGCGTGCAATGATACCTATGGTTAATAAGATCAGAAATGCTGTGCTTAGTGTGGTAAGAGAGTGTGGGAAATGCTTTGAAAGCTTTGTATTTGTAAGTGTTCATTAGAGGAAAGGAAAGTTGCAAGTGTATTTGGAAAGTCAACAAGTCTTACCAGTACATTTTAGAGGTTTTCCTTTGTGTGTGTGTGTATTTCCAAGTCTTTTAAGAAGAAATTAGACATGGAATCTAGGGGATATACTTGCACTGATGAAACATGGACTTATACACTTATCAGAAAAATTATCCTTAAAGTTGTTGGAGTTTTCTTGAGCACCAGGGATATCTGAGTGAGAAAGTTATTCAGAGATGTGAATTTGCTTTTTAAAACCTTCCAAATTTGTAATAGGAGTTTTCATTTGTTGTGTTTTATTCCCTCCACTCCCAAATTCTACTGTTAATGAAGAACAAATTTTGGGTGCCAACTTAAGGAAACAGAGACTGTGTTTGCAATGCCAATGAGCATACCCAAAGGGAATTATTAAATAGCTTGAGGGTTATTATAGCTCAGTAACCTAAAGACATAAAAACACAATTTTGGACATTAGGGCTGAAAATTGGAAAAATCTAGATGAGTTATAGAAGGAGTAAAGAATTCAGAAATACCCGAAGTTCACAATAGATAATAAAGTATTATTATGCTATTTTCTCTGCTCCCAAATAATATAGGTCTGTAGTTAGAAATTCAAATATTATAGAAATATGGTAGCTGAAAGAGTGGAACTAACTCCTAGCTACAGTGTCGCCTGTCTCCCCATAAAAATGCTGTTAAAATGTTGACGTGTATTTCTCTTACATTTTTTAATATGAATTAATTCATACTGTATATGGCATTGTAACTTGCCTCCCCCATCCCCACTAAAAACTATATATATATATATTTTTAATTTTTTTATTTGAGAGAGAACGAGCTAGCACTCAAGCAGGGGGAGGGGAAGAAGGAGAGGGAGAGAGAATCTCAAGCAGACTGTGCTGAGCATAGAGCCTAACTCAGGGCTTGACCCCTGGATCCTGAGATCATGGCCCCATTGGAAACCAAGACTTGAATGCTCAATGCACTGAGCCACCCAGGTGCCCCAACAACTATATATCTTGATATCCACCCAAATAAGTAGTTAATTACCACCTTACTCTTTTCAATCGTAAGATAGAATTCCATTTAAAGGCTATACTGTAATTTAAAATTGACGATTGGGGCGGGTGGGTGGCTCATTTGTTAAACGTCTGCCTTGGGCTCAGGTCATGATCCTAGGATTCTGGGATCCAGCCTTGCATGGGTTTGGGAGGGTGGGTGGTCCCTGCTCAGCAGGGAGTCTGCTTCTCCCTCTGACACTCCTCCCACCTTATGTTCCCCCCTCTCCCTGTCTCTCTGTCAGATAAATAAATAAAATCTTTAAAAAAAAATAAAATCGATAGGGGCGCCTGGGTGGCACAGTGGGTTAAAGCCTCTGCCTTCGGCTCGGGTCATGATCCCATGGGATCGAGTCCCGAGTCGGGCTCCCTGCTCAGCGGGGAGCCTGCTTCCCTTCCTCTCTCTCTCTGCTTGCTTCTCTGCCTACGTGTGATCTGTCAAATAAATAAATAAAATCTTAAAAAAAAATAAAATCGATAATTATTTACTTTTCCCCCTGGTTATTTTACTTTTCCCTTTGGAATCTCTTCTGTTTAGACACGCATAGGAAAATAAAAAGCCTAGTTTGACTAGAAAAAGTGGCAAATAGTGAAACAAGTGCTATTTTTGAATGGCAAATTTCCAGTTCTGTGGGATAAGCATATAATAATCTCAAAAAAGATAAAACAAACGATGTCTGCTTTGCATTTTAAAGAAGATTCAGAAATAAATAAAAATAAATAAAAATAAGAAATACTCAGGTGTTACTAGTAAATGGATCAATCTCTCTCAGATTCAAAAATTAAATTTCCCTCAATTGTAGAAGCAGAATTGCTGGGCAAAATCAGTTGTACTGTAAAAATCAACATTCACATTTAAAATTAGGAACAGAGTATCTGTGATCCTGCTCAGAAGGAGAGCTCTAACTGCAGAGCTCTTCATTGAATGAGTCATTGAAAGGTCCGGGGTAATAAGGAATGAGGGATTCTGACGACCTGTGTCCAGGTAAATAAAAGAACAGTAACCGGATCACTTGCATCGCAGAACAGACAATTGTCTTATCCTTCTGTCGTTCTGCCTCATCTCTCTCAGACCTTCCGGAGCTCTAGCTGTCTTCGTGCATTAATGTCCTCCCTGCTGTATGCAATTCAACAATCTTTCCTCTTGCAGGAGCAAGGACAGTAAGTAAGGTGAACACCGATGACTCACTGTTGCCAATTTATCTATGTTAGCCTTGCAGTTCTATCTCCCTTCTTGTCCCTCAGAGGTAACCACTGTCTTGAATGTTATGATTAACATTTCTTTGTTTACACACTAGTTTTAAACAAATGCATATGTGTTCCTAGATAACATATCATTTAGTTTTGCTTGTTTGTAAGCTTTGTCAAAGGGCAGCTTGAACAAAATCTGTGAACTTCAGTCAGTGTTATGCCTCCAAGAGTTATCTAGGCTGTTGAACATACCTGCTGTTTCCTCATGTTCCCCATTATAGAGTATTTCATGATCTGGATATATCAAAATTTATTTCTCTTTCATTCTCTTAAATTTTCATTCTTGATTTCTTCTTCTTCTTCTTCTTTTTTTTAAGATTTTATTTATTTACTTGAGAAAGAGAGTGAGAGAGAACATGAGAGGGGAGAAGGTCAAAGGGAGAAGCAGACTCCCCATGGAGCTGGGAACCCAATGTGGGACTCAATCCTTGGACTCGGGGGTCATGACCTGAGCTGAAGGCTGTCGCTTAACCAACTGAGCCACCCAGGTGCCCCTTGATTTCTTCTTTGATCCAGGAGTTATGTAGAAGTTTATTTAAAAACCCCTTTATTTAAGTTAATCTTTAGAAATTAAAATGTACTGTTACTTGATTTTTAAGTTAAACTCAAATCTTTAAAAAAATTAGCCTATTTCTAAATCTACTGGGAGATTTTAGTAGAGATTACAGGATCTAAATCAGTGATCAACAAACCCGGTCTCCAACCTGTTTTTCTACACTAGTGAACTAAGAATGGTTGGCATATTTTAATTGGTTGAAAAACACAGAAGGATAATAGTTTGAGGCAGGTGAAAATTACATAAAATTCAAACTTGGGGGCACCTGGATGGCTCAGTTGGTTAAGCTGTTGATTTGATTTTGGCTCAGGTCATTATCTTGGGGTGGTAAGATTGAGCACCAAGTCTGGCTCTGTGCTCAGCACAGTCTATTTGTCCCTCTCCCTCTGCTCCTGTTCCCCCACCCGCTCTTCTGCATGCTTTCTCTTAAATAAATAAATAAATATCTTTTTAAAAATTCAGATTTAGTGCACCTAAATAAAGTTTTATTGGAAAACTCAGTCATGGTCATTCACTTAATTAATGACTATCCTTGCTCCTGCAGGAAGATAGGTGAATTGCATAAGCATATTTTCTATGGCAGCTTTCATGCTACAGTAGCAGAGTTGAGTAGTTGCAACAGAGACCTGCAAAGTCAATGTACTTACTGTCTAGCCCTTTACAGGAAAAGTTTTCAACCCCTCGTCTAGATAACACAAATTCTTTGAAATGTATTAAGTATACTGGTTAATTTATGTAAATATTTCTTTTCTTTTCTTTTTTTTTTTAAGATTTATTTATTTGAGAGTGTGTGTCTGCATGTGGGGGGAGTGGGGGAGGGACAGAGGGAGAAGAAGAGAATCCCAAGTGGACTCCCTGTGGAGCACAGAGCCCAACAAGGGGCTGGATATCATGACCCTGAGACCACCGCAGCAGAAACCAAGATTTGGAAACTTGACTGACTGAGCCACCCAGGTGCCCCAATTTTTGGAAATATCTCTTATGGATTTGATGAGAATGACCATTCTCTAAATGTTATATATCTATATATCTACATCTATATATCTGTAACTATCTATATACATGGAATTATGAATAATTTATCAATAAGTAAGAGGCTGTTGAAATAACCCCCCATAATGATGGATTCATCAATTTCTCCTCATAGATTTATCACTCAGTGGTAACCCTGTCTGTCTCCAATAATATTTTTTTTATCTGAAGTCCACTGTGTGTGATATCAATATAGCTACACCAATCTTCTTTTCAATGTCTTATACCTGATATAGTGTATGTTTTTAGTTCCTAGAGCATCAAAACAATAACAATAGAAACATTAAAGATCACTGGTTACAGATCAGCATGCCAAATATAATAACAACAATGAAAAAGTTGTAAGTATTGCAAAGATTACCAAAATGACACACAGAGATATGAAATGAGCAAATGCTGTTGGAAAGAGGTACTGACAGACTTGCTGGATGCAAGATTGCCACAAACCTTCAATTTGTAAAAAACAAAACAAAACAAAAAAAGCAAACACCCACCCAGTATCTTTGAAGTGTAATAAAGCGAAATGCAGTAAAGCAGGTGATGCCTGTATACCTTTTTTCATTTATCCACAGATACGTTTTGCATTATTTGCTTTTAAGACTGCCCATAAAGATTGCACACAGCAGTCCCTAAATGATATTCAGATTGGGGGACTGGAATGGGGAGGGTATTTGAAGGATATATTTGATTTTTCAGTACTTTAGATATAGCACCTAGTGTTCAGATTACATACATTCAGCCGCTATAATTTCTTCACGTTTTCTGTGTCTAGCTTTTATACCCAGCTGTAGACTTAATCTGTTCCTCAAGTTTTGTAACTTCACTCCACATCTGAAAGACCCTATTAATTCCATACTTCTTCATTCTGTCCTGCATTATTTTCAACGCCTATTCCAACATTAACACATGAGATTTTTAGAAAGGGGAAACTTGTATATGGTGGCACTATAAGCAGGCAAATTTGCCCATTTCTCAGCAAAAGTATAAAAGAGATTATTAACACTGGTTCTAAACCCTTAGAAAAAGTAATAGGGACCATTGATACCAGAATGGGTTATTTTGAAAATGCATCTTGTTTAACTAGCTTTGGATTTTTTTTCTTCCTTTCTTTAATAGATACTTGGACTGGTATATTTAGGGATGCTAGAGGCAGCGAATTTTCATTTCAGTGAAGTATTTAGGAAATCATTCATGAAATTCTTGTTGGTTATAGCATAATTGTATGAATTAAAGTGCTTGATCTCAAAAAGTGTTTGTTCATAAATTATTATTAACTTGGAGATTATTTTTGGTGGTGGGCTACAAGACTCTTTTCTAAGCCTGTTTTATATAACTTTATTAGACTTCAGTGGAGACAAAGAAGCCATGTTCATTAACTTTACAGATACCATAAGTTAAAAGTTATCACTAATAAGATTTTAAAATCTGAAATTCTGTCTTAAAACAAACAAGATGAAATTTAGTATGGATTAAAGGCAAAAATTGGGTTTAAACGTGTAGAATTATAGAAACATAGACTATGTAAGGTGGAAGCTATGGTTTAATTATAGTTCATGTAAAATAGACTTGGATAGTTTATTCAACTCTAAGTAATATGTTTGCTAAAAGAAAAACCTAACACAAGTTTGGGGTGCCTTATTGACAAGGTATGCTTGGATCAAGGGGCTACTGATCACTTTGTAACAAAGTTCTTGGCCCACTGTATTTGCGTGTTGTGTTCTCCTTGAGTGCATGATTTAAGAAGGAAAAGGAAAAGCTGAAGGAAATGCAAAGCAGGGTAAAAATTGTGGTTATGAGGGCTCACCATTCCATTTGACAAATAAAAGGATCTAAAAATTTTGAAAAATATTGCCAAGTCTGATAGTTACTTAAGTAGTTTGTTTCAAATATTTCAAGGCTTGCAATGCCTATAAAGAGTGAGATTAATTAATTCCTAGGGGTCAGAATCAGCAGAATGGTGCTAAGGGAAGTTGAATTGATGTTTACAAAGCAAATGATTATGGATCTTTTAAGCAGAGCTGGGTTTTAATTCTGGCATCAGTAATTAGTATTAGAAATACACCAGTAATTAGGATTAGAAATAATATATAAATATATAAATATTAGAAATAATATATAAAAATCGCGTAGGTAAAAAGTGAATAATCATGATTATACATAATAATAAATATAAAGATTTCCAACATAATAAAAGTTTAAGTGGATGATGGTATGATGGAAATACTGCAGAGATGATTTCTACTTAAGATAGGGGACTGGACTTAAGTTCTATTTGAACGTTTAGCATAATGGTTTTAATTTCCACCTTGGTGTGAAACCTTGTTTTCCCCTGACTGCGCTGTCCTTTTCCTTGTCTCACAAAGCAAGCATGTCCACTGTTTTAACCAAGTTTATCTTTGTTGATTTCTGAGAGTCACTTGCCTTTAAAGAAGTTGGAACAGGAAGGGGGCGTAGCTATGACAAATGAGTGTTTTTAAGACGAAGACTACTACAGGGCTTCTCATTTAGTGGCTCAGTGAGCTACTCAAAGAGGAGGCAACAATTAGGAGGTTTAAGTTGGGAGAGGGATTAAGTGAAAGAAGTCTCCACTGCAAACCACATCAGGCTCTTGGCAAGAACTACGTGAAGAATGGGGATCTAAGGCAGGCTTGCGAAACGGGTCTGGGCTTGCTGGCTGGAGCTAAGGACCGCATGGAGGTCCTTGGGTGCCACCAGTTGATGGCATGAATTGAAACAAAAAAGCGCAGAGCGACAAAAGGGGGAAAATAGGCTGCAGGACCGAGAGAAGGAAGACGAAGGCTAGCGGGTCGTTGGGCGCGGCGAGCTTTGTGCCCAGGAGTTGTGCTCCAGGACCCGGGCGCTGTAACTGGGCGCTCCCATGGCCAGGGCCATCAACCTTGCCCCGGGGTGAACCTTTCCACATGCTCTGTTCCCCTTCCCGCGTATCCCAGCTGCTAGTCGGTCCTGCTAGGGCACTTCTCGAAACCTGTCGGTAGCTAGGAACCCTGGCCCGACTTTGATGGCCTTGATAACTTAGCCCGGCGCGCTGACCTCTTTTCTCCGCCCCACTCCCACCCACTCGGCCCCACCGCCCCGTACGCCTGCAGCGCTGGGGTCGACCAGATACTCCGCGGCTCGGCTGCCGCCAAGACCCGGAGAGTGGAGCCAGCTCCAGCCGCGCCGGGGGCGCGCGCGCGCGTTCTCGCTCCCTGCTAGCAGGGGTAGTGGGCATGCGCGGCGCGCGGCTGGCTTTGGCGGCGAGCGGGTGAGCGGGCGGGCAGCTCCAGACTTCACAGGCGGCGGCGGGCGCGGCGGTCTTGCCCAGCGCGAGACCGGCGCTGTGCTCGCCCGGGAGATCGCTGCTCTCCAGCCGGGCGCCGATCGCCGCTTTGAGGCTCGCGGGGGATTGGAAGGGCGTGGTCCCGGTCGGGGGCTTTCTCCCGGCCCCGGCCAGCCTGGTCCCGCCTCGAGGCGCCTCCGGGGAAAGCCACGGCCCCGAGGGCGGATCCGAGGTAAGAGCCCCTCGGGCGAAAGGCGCCGGCCGGGGGTCCAGCTATTTGAACTCAGACTGGATTTTAAAAATCCGCCTTTGTGTGCTCGGATGGAGCGGTGCCAGGCGCCGCGTCCGCTTCCATTCACTTTGACGGCTTTCAACTGGTGTCGGGAGCCAGGTGTGCCAGGGCGCTGCTGCCGGAGCGCGTCGGTGCGCCCGGCCGTGGAGCGCCGCCGAGCGGGTGCCGACCTTCGGCCGCCGGCCGCCCCGCGCCGCCCGCGGAGCCCGAGGCTCTGGGAGAGGTGGGCAGAGAAGATACTCAGTGTCCTTGTAATATTTCCTGGTAACCTGAGCTTCCGCACATATACACCTGCGCCTGTCTGGTCCGTGGGGCGACTACGAAAGCGGTGTTCTCACGGCGTATCTTAGGCTCGGGGTTTCGAGAGTTACCTTCCCCACGCTCAGATGGAGGGGGTCTTTTCAGATGGATAGTTTGGGGCAAGGTCCCACCATCGCATACCCTCTCAAATTAAGATAGCTCCTTGTTTTTGAACAGTTGTCACTCCTGATTCCTGTTGACTTTCCGTTCTTAGTTTGTTCCACTTTAATCCCCATTTTACTTTTGGAAGATGGCCTTTCTGGTGTTTTTGTCAACTAACGCCTTTGGAGTTGATTTCTCCGCGTATGAAGAGCCGGTTCGCTTCTCCTGTGGTCACTCTTCTTTCTTTTCAAGGATTATCTGTGTGCAGAAATCTTTGCACGGATCGTTCTCTTCCTTTGCATTGTTTCTCAAATCCTTCTTTTCCCGTAGACCCATAGTACTGCTGGAATCTCTTTGGGGGTAGGACGCCTGTGGTATTAGGATTTGAAGACCATAGACGTCTAGGGCGGTAGAGCATTAAGAATTGGAATTCTCCTTTACAAAATGTATTTTAATGAAATGCATTACTGCATTTCTTTTGAAGATTTCATTTTTTTTTGTCTCATAAGAGGAATAGTAATATTAGAAGAGTTCAGATAAAACTTGGTTTCAGATGCATATGAACAACTTGATTTTGGCTTTGTTATTCTTTTGCGAGATAGGAGAATTAGGATTCCCAGAAGACTTTACACACACATGCATATGGAAATACACAGGAACAGCAAAGTAGTTGTGTTGTGCGTTGCTTCTAATTTATTTGTACCGAGAGGATACCATTCTGAAGGAACTTAGGTTTTGCAAAGGGTGCACTAAATGTAGATCGTGTGGACATTGAAATTAAAGTCAGTGTCATCCTGTCTCATAGATTTCCAGTTTGGAATCGGAATTCTTCAGATAGATTGTTATAGATCTTAAGTTGCTAGTGTGAAAAAATTTTGGTCATGGGTTCACACTTTGACGTATAATTAGAAAAATAATGCACTTTATACAATTGCCACTAAAGGGTATCACAAATGTAATAACATTTTATAGAAAGCCTTTAGTGCAGAATTCATAGATTAAAGCTTTTTAAAATTCCGCAAGTCATTCAATCCACATCAGAAAAAAAAAGAAAACTTTTAATTCCACTATTCTGAAATATCCACTGTTCACAATATTTGGTACCTTCTCTTTGAAGTCTTTTTTCTTCCCACTTTCCAATGCCATTGAATATCAGTAAGTAGTAATTTTCAGCCTTTTATTAATGATGGGAGAATACTTGAAGTTGAATTTGGGGTGATTCTTCAGCATGGTTTATTCTGGATTGTTTTCTATTAGGAGTCTAATGTCTAATTTTGAACCCTTTGCTTGTTTCAGGTCAAATGAAAATATTTCATTTTGTTTTCATTTCTGATTTTTTCCTCTTTTCAATTTTTTACCTACGCTGATACTTTTCAGTTATCAGTCCTTTTCCATGCTATAACATAGGCTTTGTATCTTTGCTTTCAGTTTTTGATAGACCCCAAATCCTAGACCCTTCCTTTTCTTGAGCTATGCTGCATACATGTTCACTCACTGCTTTTTATTTTTCTCCTGACTCTATTCTTTTCTTCATTTACCTATTTTAAAATTCTGCAGAAGCTCACTAAAACCATGGTTTGTATAGGAGAATATGGTATCCACAATAAAAGATGATAGTTTTTCTCAAGGTCACTCGTTAAATGCTTAAAGTTTTGCTGGGTGAGTATTTTAGCACTGATTTCATTTATGTAAAATTTAAGTTAGCTTTGGTGAGTTGTATTAAACAGATTTGGATCATCACAAAACAACCTAAGTTAATGATAGGTTACAAACTTTCAGACATCTGCAATGGTATGTAAGGGGGAAAGTGGAATTTTAGTTAAAGTGCTTTAGCTATAGTACATCCCTGCTGGGAATTACTGCATGAAATTGTTTGCAGCTGTTAGTGATTGAAAATATTTTCTTAAGGAAAATTCTGTAACAACATAGTTGTCAACATTTTAACTTTAATGTATGCAGGGAAGGTGTTCGGTGTTTCAGTACAGCCTCTGCAGTGTTTTCTAAAGATTTTATTTTTATTTATTTATTTGACAGAGAGAGGGATCACAAGTAGGCAGAGAGGCCTGGATGGAGGGAGGGTGTGTGGAGCAGGCTCCCTGCTGAGCCGAGAGCTGGATGGGATGCGATGTGGGGCTTGATCCCCAGGACCCTGAGATCATGACCTGAGCCGAAAGCAGAGGCTTAACCCACTTAGCCACCCAGCCACCCCTCTGCAGTATTTTCTAGATATATTCTTAGATAATATTTAAAAAAATATATTTTCCTTTTAGACCAGTTCTAGATTTACAGAAAAATTATAAAGATAGGGCAGTGACTTCTTATATACTCTGTTACCCAATTTCCTCTCTTATTACATCTTACATTAGTATTTGTGAGAATTAATGAAGCAGTATTGGTATGTCATTACTAACTGAGATTCACACTTTATTTAGGTTTCCTTGGTGTTTATCAGATGTCCTTTTTCTGTTTCAGGACTCTACAATCTTAGATACCATATTACACTTTAGTTGTCATGTCTCCTTATGGTCCTTTTGGATGTGACAGCTTGGTAGACCTTGTTTTTGATGACCTTCACGGTTGTGAGGAGTATTGATGAGATATTGGGTAGAATGACCTTCTACTGGAATTAGTGTGACTTTGTTGCCTTGATCAGACTGGGCTTTTAGTTTTTTGAAAGGAAGATCACAGAAGTAAAATGCTGTTTTTATTACATCATATAAAAGGTACGAGCTATCAACATGACTTATCACTGTTGATAATGATCTTGATTGCCTGCCTGAGTTAGTGTTTGGTAGGTTTCTACCCTGAAAAGTTACTCTTCTTTTTATGCTGTACTTTTAGAAGAAAGTCATCTTGCACAGCACACATTTAAGGAGTGGATAGTTTTACTTTTCCTCCCTGAGGGTGGGGTATCTATATAAATTATTTAGAATGCTTCTGCATGGCAGATTTTTCTTTTCTCCCCATTTGTGTATTTACTCAGTCATTTACTTATATTGGTCTGTAGTCATGGATATACATTATATACTTTTGGTTATAATCCAGTACTACTTTATTTTGTTGCTCAAGTTGTTTCAGCTTTGGCCTTTGGGAGCTCCTTCAGTTGGCTCTTGTATCCCTTTGACATGTCTCCATCAATGTGAGGTGTTTTTTTTTTGTTTTTTTGTTAATAATTTCCTTACTTTCTGACATTAAAAGATGTTCCAGGCTCATTTTTTATATTTCCATTACCTGTCCCAGTCCCAGAATCAGCCAGAAAGAATCTGCTTCATCTTCTTGGGAAATAATATTAGAAGCCAAGATTTGGGTGCTAGGTTCTTGTTGCTGCTGGGGTGTCATTGCCTTTAGATCCTCTTATCTACAGAACAGGAAACATATGTATGTATACAAAGCCTGTATATACACCTATCTATACATATTTCTCTACATAATCATATGTATCCATGTTAAGCGAAATATGAGTTCATATGGATATCTACAACCTTACCTACCCTGTTACCACTTGTGTCATTCTGGCCTTCTTTTGTTTATCTGTAAACTCATCCCAATCATGAAAAGAAACCTGGCTCCCACCACCTGTCATCCATTTACTTAATTGTCAGTCCTTTTATATACTTATACCAGTACTGAAATTGCTAACTTGTGTTCTCTTTGCAGAGAGTGGGAAACAACTTTATCAACTAGAGTACAGTCCTTATGTACAGTTACTTTTGGTTTTAGTTTAGGTTCCATTCCTTTTTCCCCATCCCACTTAGTGAGATAGTTGCATGCATTAATAATAGTGTCAGATCCTTTTGTCACAATTTTTGTTCCATTCTGGGATCCTTCTGACCTTCTAAATGATTTTTTAAAAGTTCGCATACACTGAAGTTCTCTCTTTGTCCTGTAAAGTTCTCTGGGTTTTGAAAAATGCATCATTTCATGTATCCTTTATTATAGTATCAAAGTATCATACATTAAAAAAAAAAAAAGAAACCTGTGCTTCATATATCACTCCCTTAATCCCCCTCTCCTTTTTCCCCCCTCCCCCACAACCATGGATTATTTTTTTTAAATTGTCCCTATAGTTTTGCCTTTTCCAGACATCATATAATGGGAATCATACAGCCTTGTCAGACTGGCTTCTTTCACTTATGAATATGCATTTAAGGTTCGTTATGTCTTATTGTGATTTGATAGCTCATTTCTTTTTATTACTTGGTAATTTTGTAATTTATGGGTGTTATCACAGTTTGTGTATCTATTCATTTATTGATGGACATCTTTGTTACTTCCAGTTTTGTGCAACTATAGACAAAGCTACTACAAATATTCATGGGCAAGTTTTTGTGTAGACACAAGATTTCACATTATTCGGGTAAATACCTAGGAACATGATTGCTGGATCATATGATAAGGTTATTGTTAGCTTTATATGATTTTGCCAAACTTTTCCAGAGTGCCTGTGCCATTTTCATTCCCATCAGCAATTAACGCAAGCTCCTGTTTCTTCTTCTTGTCAATTTTGGATATTGTCAGTTTTATGGATTTTATGTATTCTAGTAGGTATAGTAATATCTCATTGTTGCTTTAATTTGCCATTCCCTAATGACATTTAATGTTAAACATCTTTTCACATGCTGTTGTATTTTGTATATTTTCCTTGGGGAGTTATCTGTTCTGAACTTTTGCCCATTTGTTAATAGGGTTGTCAGTTTTATTGTTTTAAGAATTCTTTATATCTTTTTCATACCATCATTTTATCAGATATGTATTTTGCTGATATTTTCTTCTAGTCTGGCTTTTCTTTTTATTCTCTTAGCAGTGTCTTTTCAGGGCAAATGTTTTTAATTTTAATAAAATCCAACTTGTCAATTTCATGGATAAACTTTTGGTGTTGCATTTTAAAAACTCATTGCCAAATTCAAGACCATCTAGATTTTATCATTTTTTTTAGGAGTTTTATAATTTTACTGTTAGGTCTTTGATCCATTTTTAGTTAATTTTTATGAAAAGTGCAAAGTCTGTGTCTAGATTCTCTTTTTTCAGTTGTACCAGTACCAAGTAAATGAGATTTTTAAGTCCACTAGATTATAAATTGGGATTAGGATTGAAAAGAAAGTGTTTTTATTTGATTTTTAAAAGCCTTCTGCAAAATTGCTTAAAGAAAACAGTTGAGAAATGACTTGGAACCTAAAATGTAGTAATACATATAGACTGTGTGTTGAGATTAGTTCCTGGGCATTTGTGGAAGATGGAATTTTTTTTTTTTAATAAAAGATTTTATTTGTTTTTTATTTAAAAAATATTGTATTTATTTATTTATTTGATAGCACAAGGAGGAGGGAGAGGGAGAAGCAGGCTCCCCACTAAGCAGGGAGCCTGATGCTGGGCTCTATCCCAGGACCCTGGGATCATGACGTGAGCCAAAGGCAGATAAACAGTTAACCGACTGAGCAACCCAGGTGCACAGAAGATGGAATTGTTAATACAGAGTGATATCTATCAATTCTTTCAGATCTAACCATAAGAAATGATTATTAAGGTTTTCTTTTTCACAAAGAGGATCTGAAATAAGGGTATTGCAAGGTGTATGCTGAGAAGAGGCAGATGATGTATTTACCATCTAGAAACTTGATGTGTAACTCTATGGTCTTGACTCTTATCCCATGCCACTCTTCTTGCCAGAAAGAAGTAGCTTTTTTTTTTTTTTAAAGTACCTTTCTTTTGATATGTCAGTAACACAGTTAATGACATTGGGACCAGAATTTTTAATATTGTTATGCTACAGATAGAACCATTAGCTTCCAAAAAGAATCTAGTGAGATTTGACATAGTGAAAGTTGCAGCTTTGGTGTGGCAGGTGTTACATACATTATCTTTTTAAACTCTTACAAAAGCTCTTTAAGGCAGTTCTCCTTATTTCCATATTACAGGTAAGAAATGTGTTCAGAAAGATAAAGTGACTTGTTGGTGATCCATATGGGGAGAAAGGAACAGAGTTTGGATGGGAACTTTGATCTTTTTGATTCCAAAACTTTCCAGTTGGTTGTGTGATCTCTCATAAAAGAAAAAGGACAAGGATAGTTAGTATCAGATGTCCTTGATTTTATTCTTTTCTTTAAAATTTGTGCATGTCTTAAATGACTACTGGGTTAAATGAGAATGGCTCAAAAATTTTGTTTTTGAGATTCATGGAGGTTCTTTTAACCTTTTTCTTTTTTTCTTGTTGACTGATCTGCATCTTAGTGGCTCAGAGGTGTGAATTATTGGAAAATGGTTATAAAGAATGAAGTTCCTTTAAAGAGAGGAACTTGGGCACCTGGGTGGCTCACTTGGTTGAGCAACTGCTTTTGGCTCAGGTCATGATCCTGGAGTGCTGGAATGGAGTCCTGCTTTAGGCTCCCAGCTCTGCAGGGAGTCTGCTTGTCTCTCTGAGTTTGTCCTCTCTCATGCTCTCTCTCTCTCTCTCAAATAAATAAATAAAATCTTTTAAAAAAATAAAAAAGAGAAGAACTTGTGGGGCTTAGGAAAAATAAAACACATAATAGTAAAAGTAGCTAATTGTTTATACCTTTCCCCCACTGAATTGTAAGTTTCTTGAGGGCAGGGAACTAAACTCAGTTATCTTTAAGCACAGCTTAAATGTGTTGTATATGTCATATGTGATACACACAAAATGTTTTCTGAATGAAATAAGCACTTACTAGCATACTCTTTATGGAAGAACATTTAGAAGGGGAGGAATTTTCCTCCCAGAGTAAGTTGAACATTGTTACCTTTCATTTATTCATTCATTCGTCATTTATTGAGCATTTCTTGAATATCTGTTCTGTCCCAGATCCTGGGAATACAAAGATGAATGAGACAGGATCTCTGCTTTCTGTCTTCAGGGAACCCAGAGAATGGGACAATTATTTTAATAGAGTATAGAACTCATGAATGTATGCATTAAATGAACAAGCAAGCAAGCAGTGGACTTTGAAATCAGAAAGACTTTACCTGCCTTAGTTTTCTTATCTAGGAAGGGGAAACGATAATAGTACCTATTTGACACAGTTGTTGGGGGTAGGTTAAATGAACAAAAATTATATTTATATCTCATCACAAGACAAAGGGAGAGGCCCACTGTGGCTGAGGAATCAGAAAAATCTTTACTGAAGAATGTGACATTTGAGTTTTATAGAATGAATTTTTGAGGCCAAGAATAAGAGTATGAAGAGGGACTCTGGGGCATTCCAGGCAGAAAGATGAATATGTTTGATGTGAAGAATGGTAGACATGACAGGAGTAATGGGAAATTCTGTACATTCTCACAGAGCCTATAGAGATATTAGAAAGAACTGAATAATCAGTTGTTTTTCATTTTTGTAGTAACAATACAATACAGTATTCATTGCATCATAGTAGGAGAGGATAAAGATCCCAAACCTGTTTTAATTGCATGAATCTCCTCTTCTAATCCTATGACTTTCTAAATATAGTCCTTTATATAGTAGATAAATTCTTGTTTTTTGTTTTTTGTTTTTCCCCAGTCCTGTGATACTCAAGTGATTTTTATTAAGAAAGATGACTTGTGTGTTTTGGGGTAAAATCAGAGGTTCTGTCTCAAGCCATGCTTATATTTAGTAGCATAGCAACATTAGAAATGTAACATCCTGTAAAGACGCCATCTAGTCCTGTTTGAGCCAATCCAGAATTCTAAGAGCCATGAATGGTTCCTGAACATAATACTTAGCAATATGCTAAAATAACTTATTAATTGTATGAATTATGTGCTTGTTGGGGGTTAGAGTTCTACAGCTGAAAAATCATGTTTTTAATAGAAGGGGAGAAGAGAAAAAGGAAAGACAAAATAGAAAATAAATGAACATTAATAGAGGAAAGAGAAGTTTATATTTAAAGAGAGCGGTGAAAGTCCAGACCAGACTATTTCACAGTTACATTTTACCAAACATTAAAGAGGAGTTAATACTCTTTATTAAGTATTAAGTATTATAGGATATCCTTCTCAAACTGTTCCAAAAAGTTTTAAGAGGAAGAAGTGTTTCCAAATACATTCTCTAAGTTCAGCATTAGTCCGATATGAAAACTTGATAAAGACACTACAAAAAAAGATTACAGACCAGTATCCCTGATGAACATAAATGCAGAAATCCTCAACAAAATCTTGGCAATCCGAATTTGATAATACATTGAAAGGATCCTATACCAGGATAAAGTGGGATTTATTCTGGGGATACAAAGATATTTCAATATCTGCAAATTAGTCAGTGTGACAAACCACATTAACAAAATGAAGAGTAAGAACGTGATCAACTCATTAGATGCAGTAAAAGCATTTGACAAAATTCAACGTACATTTATGAAAACACTTTATTAGGAGGGAACATACCTCAATCTTATAAAGACCCTATATGACAAACCCACAGCTAACATGATAACAAACTGTGAAAAACTGAAACAATTTCTTCTAAGATCAGGAATAAGACAAGGTTGCCTATTTTCACCACTTTTATTCAACATAGTACTGGAAGTCTGGCCACAATATTCAGACAAGAAAATTGGAAAAGAAGAAGTAAAATTCACTATTTGTAGATAGCATGTTACTATACTATATATGGAAAAACCCAAGACTCCATAAAAAAAAAAACTGTTAGAACTAATAAACAAGTTTAGTAAGATTGCAGGATACAAAATTAATAGACAAAAATCAGTTCCATTTCCATACACTAACATCAAGCTGTCTGAAAAGGAAATGAGAAAAGCAATTCCATTTACAATAGCTACAAAAAGAACAAAATACTTAGTAATGAACCAAGGAGGTGAAAGAATTGTATAATGAAAACTACAAAGCACTGATAAAAGAAGTTAAAGAAACAAATAAAGAAATAAAGAAACAAATAAACAAAAAAGACATCCCATATTCATGGATTAGAAGATTAATGCCCATTAAATGTCCATTAAAATGTCCATATCACTCAAAGCAATCTTAAGATTCACTGCAGTTCTCATCAAAGCACCAATAGCATTTTCCACAGAACTAGAAGAATTAAATCTTAAAATTTGTATGGATCCACAATAGATCCTTAGTGACCAAAGCAACTTTGAGAAAGAACAAAGCTGAAGGTATCACACTCCCTGATTTCAAACTGTACTGCAAAGCTGTCATACTCAAAGTAGTGTGGTATTAGCACAAAATGAGACCAGTGGAACAGAAAAGACAGCCCAGAAATCAACCCACACTCATATTGTCAATCTATAACAAGGGAGGCAAGGATATACAATTGGGAAAAGACAGTCTCTTCGGTAGGTGATGTTGGAAAAATTGGGCAACTACCTGCAAAAGAATGGAACTAGACTATCTTTTTATACCATATGCAAAAATAAACTCAAAATGGACTAAAGAGCTAAATGTAAGACCTGAAACTATAAAACTCTTAAAAGAGAACCTAGGCGATAAGCTCTTGGACTTCAGTCATAGCAACATGTTTTTTGGATTTGTCTCTTCTCAAGGAAGGGCAACAAAAGCAAAAATAAACAGATGGTACCACATCAAACTACAAAGCTTTTGCATAGTAAAGGAAACCAATAAAATGGAAAGGCAACCTACTGAATGGGAAGGGATATTTGCAAATGCTATGTTCGATAAAGGCTTAATATCCAAAAATATAAAGAACTTAGTACAATTCAACCCTGGGTGCCTGGGTGGGTCAGTCTGTTAAAAATCTGCCTTTAGCTCAGGTCATGATCCCGGGGTCCTGGGATTGAGCTCTAAATCAGGCTCCTTGCTCAATGGGAAGTCTCCTTCTCCCTCTGCTCCCCCCCCTACACCTGGCCTCTGGCTCATGCACGTTCTCTCTCTCTGTCTCTCAAGTAAATGAAGTATTTAAAAAAAAAAAACAACTCAACAGCAGAAAACCCCCCAAAATCCAAATAAATAAAGGGCAGAGGACCTGTATAGACATTTTTCCGAAGTAGACAAGACATGTGTCCAACAGACACATGAAACAATGCTCTACATCATCACTCATACACTCATCATCAGGGAAATGCAAATTAAAACCACAGTAAGGTATCACCTCACACCTGTCAATGGCTATTATAAGAAAGATGAGAAGTAATAAATGTTGGCAAGGATGTGGAGAAAAGGGAATCAATCCTCAAACACTGTGGAAGGAATTTAAATTAGTTCAGCAACTTTGGAAAAACAGTATGGAGCTTCCTAAAATAATTAAAAGTAGAAATACCTTATGATCCAGGAATTCTATTTTATTTGAAGAAAATAAAAACATGAGTATGTACTCATATGTTCTTTGCAGCTTTGCTTACAGTAGCCAAGATATGGAAGCAACCTAAGTGGCTGTCAATAGATGAATGATGAATGAATAAAGATGTGTGCATACACACACACAGAAATATTAATCAGCCATAAAAAAGAATGAAATCTTGACATTTGTGTCATTGTGGATAGACCTAAAGGGTATTCTATAAGTGATATAAAGCAGAGAAAGACAAATACTGTATGATTTCCCTTAAATGTGGAATCTAGAGAACAAAGGAACAAACAAAACAGAAACAGTCTCCTAAGTACAGAAAACAAACTGGTGGTTGCCAGAGGGGCGTAGGGAATGGGAGTATGGGCAAAAAGATGAAGGGGATTAAGAGGTATAAATTTCCAGTTATAAAAGAAGTAAGTCATGAGGATAAAAGGTACAGCATAGGAAATAGTAATATTGTAATAACTGGATATGGTAATGGATGGTAACTAGGCTTACTGTGGTGATTATTTCATAATGTATGTAAATATTGAATCACTATGTTGTATACCTGAAAATAATAAAATATTGTATATCAACTATTCTTGGACAATAACCAAAAAAGTTAAAAAAAAAGGGAAAACACATTTTTTAAATCCCTCTTAAAGGCTATTGACATGAATTTCATTTTATTTAGAAAGTCTTTGATTAGCACCACTAAAATGTTATATTTCTTTTAGAATATTACTATTAGAATATTATTCCTTATTCTAGAAATACATGTGTATTATTGGTATATTATTTATTTGCTTAGTGCAACAATAGAATGTTTCCAGTGTCTGAAATATAAAGTTTGTGATCATTAAACGCTGTAATTTTAAATAGATTTACATTAATTCACAGATTTGTTTAATGTCTCATCTCTTCTTTTATTTTTAAAGACTTTATTTATTTGTATGAGAGAGCACAGGCAGGGGGTGGGGCAGGGAGGGCGGGGTCAGAGAGGGACAAGCAGACTCTGTGCTGAGTGAGGAGCCCTGTGTAAGGCTTGATCTAATGACCCTGAGATCCTGACCTGAATGGAAGTCAGGAGTTGGGTGCTTAACTGCTGAGCCACCCAGGCACCCCTCATCTCTTCGATTTTTAAATGACTGATCCATGATAGCCAAGCTTGAATAATAATGTGTAAAGAATAATAAAACAAAATTGTGTAAAAAATTAAAACCTCATTTAAATTTAGGAATGATCAGTTCTGTGTTGTTTGTATATTGGTATATTTGCTATCTTTGTAGAATTACAGAATAAAATGTTTAAAGCTTCAACTTTTCTTTTCATATTATTTATTTTTTTTAATGTTTCTTATCCATATAATTGAAACAAAAAGTTTTAGCATCATTTACTATAAGATCTATGCGCTTTGCCATGTTTCACATATTTCAAAGCTATCTTAAGACTCGTTACCTTCTATGGTCTCATGAAGAAAATAGTCATAAAAATTCTGAAGGAGATAAATGACCATGTGGGTTTTTCCCTTGATAGGCCTTCTCCATCTTCCTTCTCTCATCCTTGTTTTACCCCATCCTCTAGCCCCAGTGTCTGATAGCTTTTTTTTTTTCAATCCTCAGATGACTTAGTTGAAACATGTATCTTTCATTACTTTGCTATCTTTCCAGTTACTCTTGTAACTTTTTCTCACTGCCTGGTGAGATCTCAGTCATGGAGACTGAAGTCTGAATAAAAGGGACATTCATGGCGGTTATGACAGTGAAGGTTAAGTTTAGGCTTCTAGAGAGTTTGAAACAAAGGAGTGATTGAAAGCCTCATCACCTTCATCTTATTTGGGTAGTAAATAGATTATTTTGGAAGTAGTAAGTCTCATTATAAAGATAATGAAATCCTGTCCAGACTGAATACATTAACAGTGATTAGCTTCAGCTGCAATACATTTTAACACCAGTTTTTATAGTAATTAGGAAAGACCCACTATGGTTTTGTTTGTATATTAGAATATATGCTACTGGCTTTCCCCTCCCTTCCCCTCCCCTTTCTTTCTTTTTCTTTTTTTCTTCCTTTTTTACATTTTGTTTTGTAGGAGCTCCTTAATACTGTAGGGAATTTTAGAATTTGAGTTCAAATATATCTCAAGTAAAGTCATATAATATAAAATTAATTTTACAATGGAATACTCCATGGCTTTTTAAAGAGTCTTGGAACTGGAATAAAAGTCTCTATCTTACCTCCAAGACTTCCTGCCCTTCACCTATATCTGTTACCAGTAGTTATTTGCGTTTTCTCACTCTGCCATGTAGTTAATGGAAATAATTGAATATTATTGGGAGATATTTATTATAGAATAGAAGACCTGACAATAGGGGATAACTTAACCTAATGGTTACCAGTTATATTTTCTTTTGTGTTTGTGGTTTTCAAAAGTACTTATATGATCAAACTGAAAGAAAGATTCCATACTAATGGATAGAGTAGTAAAATGATTGGGAAAACTAGTGATGGTAGTATCTGATCATAGAGATAGTTTGGTGTGACAAAAGTAGAAACACTAAAATTTCACAGGAACATAGAAACCATTTTAACCATCACTGTGCTGTTGATGAGCTATGTCTGGGGAACTCTGTTTATATATATTGTAACAGTGTATTATGTAATAGAAATGTATATTAAATATTTACTCAAACACAAAATAAAAGACAGACATTCTTAATATTGCAAGATTTGACAGCTAGATCTTTCTAGCTAGCATTGATTCTGTTAGGCTAATGTGGCCATTAATTGGATCTTAGACATTAGGTGTAACAAACGCTTACTATATGTGGAGGCTGATGTAGTTTCATATTCTTGAGAGAACGACATGAATGTGAGGGAAAGCTTTTTAGATTAGGTAGCTGATCCAAGCCTGCTGAGTTTTTCTTTTTTTCCAAGGGAGGACAAAAGCCTGTAGATTTTTGCAAGGGATTGATTTGAGAACACAGCTTAATTTTTAAGGTCAAAGAAACTAATTCAGCTCAGAGTGTTTTTGGTTTTGTTTCTGGAAAGAACTTCTAAAAACTTCTAGCTATGATCTTTCAGCTTCCTATTCCTCCCTCTCTAATTACTCTTAGCAAGGTTTTGCTGTCAACCCTAGCAATCATTGGGAAGGATAATACTGGGGTGAAATTTCTTTTTTTTTTTGAAATTTCTTTTAAAAGAAAATTGTGCAAGAGGAACGTGTACACAAATGAATACTTAATACAACAAAATGCGTATGGAACTGTCCTTTGTATGTGATGGTGAGTTTTGCTTGTTGTACTGGTGATAGAGCTTGTTTGATCCATTTCTACTTTCTCTGGTAATTCTTCTTGTGATATGTATATATGAGTTAGTTATATGAGATTAGGGAGGGATTTGGCTAAACTTAGCAGAGTCATTGGTTTAATTCAACTCACTTTAATTTCTTGATCTAATAGTCTTGGACATATACAGCTTTATTTAATAGAAAATAGCTTGTTTCAGTTAGTGGAATTTATATGTCAATAAAGAAGTAAAAAAAATACTAAGTAAGTGCCTCTTAAGTGTTAGATGTATTAATAATAAAGATGCTGCAATTGAGACAGATAAGATTTATATCCTTACTGAATTTACAGATGTCAGAAGCCTAAATTAAAAGAACCATAAAAACTTAAGCAATCAGATTCTAGGTCAAAATGGTCAAAAATTGGAAAATAAAGAATAACTTTTCTCACCTTCTCTCCCTCCTTCTTTCTAACTTCTAAGAGAGTGAAAATAGTCATATTTTGTATTATAATTTTTACATGTAGTGATATTGTAGATTTATAAGTACTTTGAAATTATGAGTCATTTTACAATAATTCCACTACAGGAAGATTTATTTATGAAGAGCTTTGGTAAAAATTATAATACAACAGTACTCCCTTTGAAAGATACTCAGCAGTTAAGGTTAATTTAAGATCAGATCAGACAAGCATGGTTTGTGTTATTTTTATAGATACTATTCAATATTTTGTTCTTGGAAACTTTTAGGAATGAAGAAATTGTTATTTGTAAAATGAAGTCATGCTGAAGACTTAACGCTGGTTGTAAAGTGTTAATCTTTGGAGAAGGGGAAATATTTCTTATCTTGAATTTGGAATGTGGGTAACTTTAAGGCTGCTGTATGAAGCAACATTGCCTTTGTATTTTACTTACAAGAGAAAAATGTGTACTCCTTTAGTGGAGCAAAGCACTTTCTGACACACCTCTCAAATTACACACCATTGAAATGATCCCCACAATATGTTTGGCTCATGTGGTTCTAGTTAGCTACTAAGAATGAAAGATTCATAACGATCTATTTCAAAAAACATCTTTATTTGCATTGCAAAGACCTTAATTGTTTGGAAACAGGATCAAGAATTGCTTTCAAGTTTTAAGTTGGCGTGTATAGGTTGGACCATGATTGGCATTGAACTTTAAAAGACAGAATTTCTGTGCAAAGAAGGTTCTCAATAAATATTTATCGAAGCACTGATTGCTATGTTGACTGTAGAAGGATAAAAGTGCCTGAGTTTTCCCACATTGTTAGTGATGTGGACCAAATCTTTTTGTAGCTGTTATAGAAAGTCCTGATAACCTTTCCCTTATCTTGCCTTTTGGGCAGTGTATAAGAGAATCCCAGGGAGGAGGAAGTCATACAAACTTGCCAGACAGATGATTGGAGTCCCGGTGGCAAGCTTCTGACCTAATTTTCCAAGCTCTGTCCATGCAACTGTAGAGTTATGGCTATATGCTGTTATCTTGAATAACACTAGGCTTGTATACAAGTTTGGGGGTTGGGAAGAGAAGGAAGGAGGAATAGATATATAATTCTCTCTCTCTAGTTTTGCCAGATCCCATAACATAGAAGCCCTTTTGTTAAAAAAGAAAACTTAATTCATTATTTCCTCATTTTGGTTATTCCTTCTTCTGTGGGTCTCAAACAAATAATAGAGGATCTTGTTTGTTTTTTAAAGATTGATGGCATACTCAGTTATTTTTGAAGTTTGTTTTGAACACTTTTTTTTTTTAAGAAAAAAAATGTATGAGAGTGTGTTGGTTAAAGATGGAATTGTTTCTATATTTTTCTTGTGCAGTAGATTAGTATGTGCATTTCTGGTAGCAGTTCCTTGATGGTCCCAAGATGATAAGACTGTTTTCCTCTCATTAAGCAAACATTTATGAGTACATGTAGTTACTATGTTTAGTAAAATTACATAAAAGATTTCCAACCTTTGTTATAAGTTTTACAAATTGCTACTACAAAAATGCGAATTTTAGACACCAGTATGAGGTAATTTTATTAGGTCATACACTGCTTTCTGCTTGCCATCTTGCCTCTATAATGTTAGCTAGACATGGATAAGATCTTTCTTTTTCTCCTGGTATGGATATAGTTCATGTCATATGCTATTTTGAAATATGTTGAACCAGCTGGGATGATAAAACTGACACAGACTTATGTCAACTGGACCTACATAAATCACACTATTTTTTCTAGTAAGTACTTAGAATACTTATTTGCTTCTATGACATCACTCCCCACCCCCAACACTTTCTGACTTCTCTCTAACATCTTTTGAAGGGGCCAGTAAACCCAGTACTAAAATAGTCTATGCATCTCCTTTACCAGGTAACTGGTCCCATACATATCTTTAATACCCAATTGCATCGAAGTATCTCCTTCATTTTCCTTCTTTCTTTGATGGGGGGAGGTGATTGAATTTCTTTGATCTCAGGATTGTCTTCTGATTGCAACTTGACTTAAACCAAATTGTGATAAGAGAGAGAATCATTATTAATCAAAATTAATAACATTGGAATGTAATTTTAATAATTTAGACCTCTCTCTCTTGTAGAATGTATTATGGAATCAATTTAAAATGTTATTCTTCTCTGTCTTTCGTGTATTTGTCTATGTCAGACTCTTCATATTGTAAGCTCCTAGAGTCCATGTGTCTTTTAATTCTCTTGATGTGATGCTATGCATGTTTGAAAGTTATTTTCTTAATGCCCTCTTTCTGCTGCCTTATTTCTGTCTTGTTCCCAGGTGAGATTCTTGAGGAGAACCTTATTACCTGTTGTTTCCTCTTCCTCACTCTTCCTGCAGTTGTCTACCCACTGTAGTCTAGTGCCTGAGCTCATCATACCTCTAGGTCATTTGTAGTCTTGTAAAAAGCCATGCCAAAAGGCAAATGTTTAGTTTTTATCTTGATTTTGCTGTAGCATTTGCTGCAAGCTCGTAGAGGACATGGGCAGTGTTTTGTTCACTATTGAATTTTTTATTGCTTAGAATTTGTACTACTTTGTAGATTGTCCATTTACTGAATGAATGTATGCTTGTAATGATCACTTTTTTCTTTTAAAGAATGTTGTCTTCTTTTGGCTCTCATGGCGCTTTGCAGTTCTTTTCTGCTTTACATCCTACCTCTCTTTTGTTACTTATTTGCACTTAGACGTTCCTTCAGGATCTCTGCTTCTAGGAGTTTAATATGTAACTAAAAGTTACTGGGAGAGTTGCGAAGCGGTAACCTCAAGAAAATTGTAACTCCATCTGTTGGTAGCAGAGAAAGCCAGTGCTTGTTTTTTTTTTTTTTTTTTTTTTTTTTTTGGCTCTGTTCATGGTTTTGTTCATAATCTGAACACTTACAAGTGAGAAGTTTCATCGTTTTCCAGAATTCTTTTCTCAGCGCTCATCTCATTTCATGTTTCATTGTTTTCCAAGATGACTTCAGCACTTCACATTGTTTTCATTAGAACAATGACTTTCAATTTTTTATCTCCTGCTGGTAACATTCCCCTAAACTCTAATCCTTTGTTTCTGACTATACCTGAAGTTTGCACAGGCCTCCAAGACTTCACATTTACCAAAATATATTTATTGCATTTTCCCTAAACCTGTTCCCCTCTCTTCTTTTCCCGTTCGTCTAAATGGAGCCACTATTACTGAAATGGTAACTTTAATGGTATGTGATCTTTCTGGACTCTTTTTTTGCCTTATGCACCACTCTGTCCCACCTTTAAGTGATCAGTCACCAAATCCTGTTGATTCCTGTTACAGAATGGCTGACAGAGCATTCCCTTCTTCTGTTGATCATATTATTACCTTGCTTAGAATTCTTCAGTGTTCCCCATATGCTCGTTAGGAAGTCCAGTTCCTCTTTATAGTGGCCCGAAATGAAAGCCCTCTGTGACACAGTCTCCCTAGTTTACTTTCAGGTCTCATTCTTTGACTCTTTTACTCCACAAATGCTTTAATAATTGAAGTAATTGAATACACTTAGCTTCATGCTTCCATGACTTCACACAAGCTGTTCCTCGGCCTGGAGTTTGCTCTCTGTCAACCTCATCATTTAGTCTATATTATTTTCCACTTGGCTTAAAGGTTACTTTCCTGGAAAAAATTAGTCAGTTCCTTCTTTGTGCCCAAGTGGTATCTTATACTCACTTTAAAGTAGTAATTAAGTTGCATTTTATGGTTTATTTACTTGTTTTTCCATTTAACTAGTCTCAACACTTGGAGGTAGAAAATGTGTCTGAGTAATCTTGGTCTTTCATGTGCCTTAGCACAATGCTAAGTGTACATGTGTCCTCAGTTTTTGTTTTAATACATATTCAAGGAATAAATGTTTAAAATGCTTTTTGATGTTAGTGAGATTTCAGTATCTGTTCTACATGTAAACAAAGTATGATAGAAAAACCGAGCAGGGTTTATTTCTTCACTATTTCACGTTTTCTTTCTACCAGAGTGTTCTGGAGGTGAAGTTGAAAGGTAGACAGAGTTTATCAGCAATATCATCCCATTTCTTTATCTCTTGTCATTCTTCCATATTTTACCACAGATGTCACAAGTTTGTCCTCCAGCTGCCCAAGACACATCACTGTTCCCAGCCCTCTACCTTTATGAAATTTAACATTCAGTTTATATCCAGCTGGAGCCTGTGATTTATAGGTAAAATGAGGGGATTGGGCCAGTATGGGAAACTTTAAAATTGAACCTTTGCTTCTTGCCACCACCCTTTATAACACTCCTTTCCAGTAAAAGTGGACCTACAGTATTTGCCACTAGATCAGGATTTAATCAAAATGCCTCTCTGGAGGTGACTTATTTTATAATCTTACTTATTTAAGAGAAAAGATTATTAGTAATCAGAATAGATGATAAAGAATCTTAAAATGTATGATACATGAGATATGTAAAGACTGTGTGGTGTAGCTATCTTATGTTGCTAATGAAGAAAGTAAAACCAAGGCAGGCCAAATGATTTGTCCAAGGTCATACAACTAGTTCATTGCAGAGTTAGTCTTAAAATCTAAGTATTCTAAGCCTTTGTGTGACTGTACTGATGCTCTCTTGAATTTGGTCAGGAATTTGAAAATTCTTTTACTTAAAATGTTTATCAGCTCTATTTTTCCATCTCTCTGTATTAGGTATAGTGCTAGGCACTAAGGATGGTAAGGTATAAGGTAGCCTACGTAGCTGGGACTAAATCATGGAGAGAGGCATAAATAATTACAATAATATAAATGATCGTTCACAGGAACAGTACGTGGGCTTTTATTTAAAATTTATTTATTGAAATTTTAGAACTAATTTGCTCAGCTTATTTCCAGCTCCCAGAGCAATAAAGTAATAGAAGGTTATGATGAGGTTGTAGAGTAGTATATAAATAGCAAGGGAAGAGACAGCTGAGAGGCTGGTAAGAGAGAGAGGAAAAAATGCCTGCTCATATTATGTACTATATACTTTATATAATATATATATGTGTGTGTGTGTGTGTGTGTGTGTGTGTGTATATGTATATATATATATATATATATATATATAAAGTAAAAGAACCCAAATCATTATAGATTAAGTACATTTTAATTAAGGGGGAAAACTATGTTTCACACCTCAGTATACTGTAAGAATGTTATAACACATTATGGTACTTGATATTAAAAATGTCAACCATAAAGTGACCATTAAGAAATGATTCTAGGCTGCAACCATGGCAGAATGCTGGTGGGTGAACTCCCCTTGTGTTACTGAAGAATGATGTTATCATTATGGTGGAATAAGAGGTTTTTTGTTTTTTTAGGTTTTTCCATTCTTCCCTCTCCCTCCTGCAAAGAACACCAGTTTTGACATTGACAATCACCCATGGACAGTAGTACCCTTGTGAAAGCCTGGGAATCTAGCGGAGGTGCCAACAAACATATCATTGGAGGAAAAAAAAAAATCTGAGATTGAACACAGTGGAGAGGGTAACGGGCGATTTTATTTTACCTGTGTTGCCCCTCCCCCAAGGCATAGCTCAGTGCCAAAATAGAACTTCTTGGCCTGGGATTTTTCCTGTGGGGGAAAGTGGAGAGTATGTGAATGAGTGTCCAGCTTCCCCAGTATGTGGGATGCCACCAAAGAGACCTACTTCTTTTCTGCCCCATCCATAATACCAAGTAGTGACTTGCATGACTGGGAAAACAGCAGTTGGGGCTCAGGGTAGAATGTATCAAAGGGCTGCAGATCCTACTGACAGCTTTGTAGACTGTATTAGGAAGCCCATTCATGAACTGTGGGGGGATGACTCCCCTGTGGATCTCTACAACTGGCCCCAGCTCCCCTCCCCCCCAATACTCCATGTACCTTACCCCTGCTCTTCCCCACAAGGACCCCATAGCAGGCCAACTTCCGTGTATGTTCCTGAAGCAGTAAGAATGAACTTTTGCAGACAGTGAGCACTTGCAGAAAGCCGGCCTGACTCTAGAGAATTGGGAGAAACTACACAAGCTTGAGCATTCAGTACTGCCCTAGGGAAAGCAAAGGAAGGTTATCAGCATTTGACCTGACTTGCAGGATCCACAGAAGGTGTACAATCTTATGAATTCCCCCAGAGAAGGGAATAAGAAGTATGCAGTGAGGATATCCATAGAAAAGATCTGGGAAAGCCTCAGAATCTTTAACAGGGCTGAAGGCAGGTTTTCTCTCCTGAAACCAATCAGTATAGACTAGAGAAGATGACTCTTTATTCAAATGCAAAGACAGCAACACAGAACTTAGAGGAACCTAAAAAAAATCAAAGAAAAATGATACCACCTAAGGAAGACAGTTTTCAAGTAACCGATACCCTTTCCCCTCCAGAGGGTGTTATCAATTTTCCTGATAAGAGAATTCAAAATAGTTACTTTAAGGAAGCTCAGGGAACTACAAACAAGCAACAAAACACTGAAAGGACAATTCAATGAAATCAGGAAAACAATACACAAACAAATGAGAAGTTTAACAGAGATAGTAATTATAAAAAAAGAACTGAAAGAATTTTGAAGGTGGGGAATATAATGAAGGAAACATTATGCACAATAGGAAAGACTTGGAAACCACCTTAAGGGTCCCTCCATAGATGAATTAATAAAGAAAACGTGTTGTGTATATGTGTGTGTGTGTGTGTGTGTGTGTGTGTATACACACACATATATATGAATCTACATATATGAATATAATTCTTATGTATTATCAGCCAGTGGAAAGAAGAAAATCCTGCCATTTGTGACAATGTGTATAGATTGAGGGCATTATGCTAAGTAAGTCAGAGAGAGACAAATACTCTATGATTTCATTTATATATGGAATCTGAAAAAGCTGAACTTACAGAAATAGGAGTAGAATAGTGGTTGCCTTGGCTGGTTGGTAGCAAATGGAGAGATAGATGTTAGTCAAGGAGTACAAACTTCCAGTTATAAGGTGAATAAGTATCTTATGTAAACACCACTTTGTGACTTTAGTAATAGTACAGAGTTATATCCCTGAATGTTGCTAAGAGAATAGATCTTAAATGTTCTCATGACACAGACGAAAATGGAATTATTTGAGGTTTTAGAGGTATTAACTAAGGTTAATGTGGTAATCATTTTGCAGTATACAATGTATGTATCAGATTATCACATTGCACACCTTAAACTTACATAATGTTATATATTAATTATATCTCTGTAAAGCTGAAAAAAAGAAATGGTTGTAATATTCAAAATTCTCTGTGGAAAGATTGACAAATGGAAGCATGAAGAAGATTGTTTAAATGATTAAGTAAGAAAAAATGCTGTAAAATATATAAATTCTTATAATAAAATATATTTTAAACTTTTATACAAATAGAAATAAAAGAAAAATAATTTAAAAATTACTTTAAGAGGTACTCTATTATCTAGAAAAGTCATGTATATGGAAAAGCTGTATGTTATAATTGAAATGAGTTGAAAAGTGATCTATTTTATCATTCGTGATATTGAGAGGCTATATTTGTTCACTTATATTTATACCCCATTAGAGGTATACATATAACCTTTTGAAGAGTAGGAACTTTAAAAAGAACTTTCTTGCCCAGTGCCAGAGTTAGAGTTGGGTTTCTTGCAGAGATTATAAATGTGTTGACTGAGTACTGAAATAAAGTCTCCAGCTTGAAATTATTTTCCCAAAACATTCTGAAAAATTTTATATTCTCAGGTGAGATTGCAGAAATTTATTTAATCCCCAGTAGAGCTGATTTATAGGGACTACATTTTCTGTTTTCCTAATAGGAACAAGGATCATAAAATCCATCTGGGAAACTGAGAAACATATTCTATCTTTATTGTTGCCAAAACCTCTTGAATAATATTCTTTCCAGCCTTTCTCATTTTTTTTTAAGATTTTATTTATTTATTTGACACAGAGAGATACAGTCAGAGAGGGAACAGAAGCAGGGCAGTGCGAGAGGGAGGAGCAGACTTCCTGCGAGCCATCAGGAAGCCCGATGTGGGGCTCTATCTCAGGACCATGGAATCATGACCCGAGCCAAAGGCAGACACTTAACATCTGAGCCACCCAGGCGCCACTTTCTCATGTGTTTAACCAGTCTGTTCCACCCTCTACCCCCTGACCCACTGTCCTCGTGAGAGAGGTTTTCATCTCTTCTTTCCCTTTGCTAAGCCAGGGTAGAAGAACTTCTTTTGCCAAAAGAAGATACTGTTTTCTGAATGGTAAAATGATTAAGTTGGTTTATCTCATTTCAGCTCTTTTGCTCTTAATTTATGTTTATGCTATTTAAATCCTCATTTTGTGGATACGGTTGGCTCTTGAACAGTATGAATTTGAACTGTGCCCCACTTATATGTGGACTTATTTCTATAAATACAGTACAGTACCATAAATGTATTTTCACTTCCTTATGGTTTTCTTAATATTTTCTGTAGCACTGTTTATTGTAAGAAAACTGTATGTAATATATATATATATATATATATATATATATATATATACATGTATATATATATGAATGCAAAATATGTGTTGATCAACTTTTTATGTTATTGGTAAGGCTTTGGGCCAACAGTAAGCTATTAGTAGTTAAGTTTTTGGAGAGTCAGAAGTTATTTGTGGATTTTTGACTCTGTAGGGGTTGGTGCTTCTAACCTGCACATTGTTCAAGGGTCAACTTTCTTTTGTTTAGCATCCAGACTACTCCCCAAAGTCTCTAACATCCTGATAAATTGATATTTTCCCCCCAGATCATCTACTAGGCTGATACAGCTGAAATTAAACTTTGTTAGAGACTGGTGGTAAAATATTCCAAAATTAAAGCATTAAAGGTAAAAGGCTTGAGGGACAAAAATTTACTCAGCCATATTTCATGGGTAATTTTACTCCTTCTTGTGATAGTGTGTTCTTTTGGGTTGCTTGGGCTGGGACTTGTCTTTGGTTGATGTCCACAAGTTAAGCTCCCTTGTTTTGGTAGGGAGTGGATCCAACTTCACGACTTTCTAGAAAACAAAGCTTTTCCACTCTGAAGTGCTAACCCTATGCTTGTTCTAACCCTCACTTGGTATTTGGGCAAAGCTTACTCTTCCATTCGGTGGCTTATTGCCTACAGCTTGAAAAGAATGTTACGAGTGGATAATACTTGTGTTTTGTGTTTCCTTGTCACTTGAATGACTTGTATATGATGGGTATGTTTTCTCTAACTCATTTCCAAAGGTGTAAAAATATAAGGCAGAGTGAAGCAAATGTGGACAGTGTAATTATGATCTCATTTGAGTTCATGATGAAATTGTACAAAATAAATCCCCTCCCTTTCTTTGTATTTTGAAATTCGCTCTCAATACTGGCACAAATAATCCTTACAGTGAGTTAGCTCCAGGAATAGTTCAATTTTAGGGAGAATTTCTAGCCCGTTAGAAGAACATATCTTTGACCACTTCTTTCTTTGCCGTATGCAGCTGGTTTTCAAGTACTGCTATTTTCACTTGAAGTTTATCCTTGTTTTTGCCTTATTTGCCCTACTTTCACTATTTTAGGGCCACATGACTATTTTCTTAAACTATTACCTTCTAAGTGGTCTCTACATCTGCCGCCATCCTATTTCAATTTATTCTTAAGTACTACTTCTAAATCAGCTTTGCTAAAGCTGAGTTTAGGTCATGTCGGTCCATTACTTCAAACACTGCCAACAGAAGCAGGTTCAATTTCGGCCCTCCATAACCTGGTGGCTTCCCTTCGTTTTAAGTTTAGCCCGGCTACTCTCTTTCCTATGAATTGCTGATTAGCCAAGGTGAAGTACTGAGCACTTCTCCCCGACCACCTCAGTCTTTCCAGTTTCTCTGTGTTTAGTATCTTTCCTCCCTCTTTTAACTGGAATATGTTTGACTTTATCTTCATATGCAAATGAATCTGTCAGTAGGCAAATTTATTCTGAGCCATGAAGGCATAATCTTTATGTTCTCTGATTGTTCTCCTCATATGTTTTCCTCAGGATCCTTTGTCATTTCTTTTTAACATGTACTGTATATATATGTCTTACCTTCTAGCAGATATTAAGCTTCTCCAAGAGAGGTTCTATATCTAATTTCTACTTTGAGACAACCAAGGCCCAGAGTGGTGATTTTGTGTGTGATAGTAACTCAATATACCTGTGTTAAATGATGAAATAAATGATTTCCTGTCTTGTATATTCCGTTGTGAATTTTGTATATTCCATTGTGAGTTTTATACCGGTAACACATCAACTCTCAGTCTGAAAAGGAAAAATGTAATAGTGGCCATAATTTTTAGTGAGCGTAAATTGAAATACTCTGAAAAAGTTTAATCATGGAGGCAATCAGAATGTACTCTGTTATTTAGAATAAAACCTCTGGCAAACATGCCTGTTTTTCAAGTTCTTATAAGGTCTTTTAAATGTAGGCTATGATTATTCCCTTTAAACATCTTAAAGATTTAATAAGTTAAACCATTCGTTGTCTTAAGGTAGTTTAAACTTACTCCCCGGGGAAACAGAACTGAAATAAAAGGCTAGCAAAGGTGAGAGTGTTTCAATTTTACACCTTCCCTTCCTATCCATTCCTGTCATTAGAGTAGTTTTCAAGGTTTGTGTAAACATAACAACCTATGAGTAAGACAATGAGATCTTTCTGAGTATTTTCATTTAAAAAAAAAAAACAACTCATGAAAAAGTCCTCAAAAGCCATCCTTTAGCACATTGTTTTTATCAGCTCCCTAGTAGTTATGAATTTTTTAATAGTATGAATAATGCTATCCATTTTTTTCCTGCTCTTTTTTAATTCCTTTTGTACATTTTCTGTGGTAAAGTGAATTAGATTCACTGTTGTCTATTAGAGTATTATTAAGTGATTCTTAATCCAGGTTTTCATAATGAATCAAATCCAATTAAAAATATGAAAATTATAAATAATTATGGCAGTGGAACTATTTTGGGTACTATTCAGCTGCTCAGAGTAAAACAAATAAAACTGGAAAAACCTTTGAAAAATAATGAAATATAGCTTTGGTCAGCATGCTCAGGAAATTTTTTTGTACTGTGTTCAGTTCATTTTGCTGTGTTCTCAGATTCTGGAGAATGCTAGCATTAGACAAAGGACAGAAAATATGGTTACTATTTAGAGATGTTCATTGTTTAAGGAGAAATGGAACAGAATCTTGAATATTCTCATGACATGTATGGAATAATTTTATAGAGACAATTTTAAATCCTAAGTGCCTTTTATATATATTAATGTCTTAAAATGTATCTTGTTTTCAAGATATGATACTTAAGATATTTCTGTGGGAATGTTTTGTTTTAATTTTTGCCAACAATAATGTCTTATACCATATTTGTTTGAACTTTTGAAAGTTGATTGATAACCATAAAGTTAATTTGCTTATTTCACCTGATTTTTTTTTTTTTTTTTTAGAGAGAGAGAGCATGAGCCAGCTGGGTAGGGGGCAGAGAGAGAGAAAGAATCTTTTTTTTTTTTTTTTTTTTTTAAAGGAAGGTTTTTTTTTTTTTTTTTTTTTTAAGATTTTATTTATTTATGAGAGAGAGAGAGAGAGCGAGCACAGGCAGACAGAATGGCAGGCAGAGGCAGAGGGAGAAGCAGGCTCCCTGCAGAGCAAGGAGCCCGATGTGGGACTCGATCCCAGGACGCTGGGATCATGACCTGAGCCGAAGGCAGCTGCTCAACCAACTGAGCCACCCAGGCGTCCCGAGAGAAAGAATCTTAAGCAGGCTTCACACCTAGCATGGAGCTGGACGCAGGGCTCATCTCACAACCCTGAGATCATGACTTGAGCTGAAATCAAGAGTTGGGTACTTAACCAACTGAGCCTCCCCCATTGACCCTTTTAGCTGAAATTTTGAATGATTCCCTTAAATAGTGCCACAAAAATACATTTTTCATTTATTTCTTGTTGTATGTATTTTAATGAGAGTCTCTGGATAAAATTTACAGAAGTAGAATTGCTATTTTGTCTTAATGATGGAGGAATGACTTATAACATGTACCTGATTATATCTCTTATTTTGTGTACTTTTTGATAAGTACACACCAATTTATTTTACCAACATTATTCTGTAGAAAGATCACTCCTGTCCTTCTCTTTTTGGTTCTTGGAACATAAAGTAAATGTTTGGTTTAACTTGAGGGCATATGGTAAAGGAAATGGGCTATTTCTTCACAAAGAATTTAAGAATCTTCCAGAGAACTATTTGCTGCTGCAATTATGATCAGTTGTAGCTGTGTCTAATTTTTATTTTCTACTTTAAATGCTCAGATGATTTTAATTTCATCTAAAATGTTTGAAGTATACTCTGATTAAAATAGTATGTGTCTAAGAAATGGTTTTGGTCCATTTAGTTTCTTTTTCCTTTTTCTTTTTCGAGCTAATCAAGAGGTCTTTGAACCTAGAAAACCTGCAGAGTGCCAGGCCTTCTCTCTTGTCTTTTTTCACTATTGTATCACAGTTCCCTGGGTATCATTGTTAAGATGACTTCATGAGACAACTGTCAATATTCTTTAATGTTAGCTATCCACCTATACAGATAGGAAAAAAGTTTTTTTCTTATATAGGTGTGTGTGGATAGACAAACCACTACTATGATAGAAAGAGATTATATTTGATTGATATTAACATTAAATTTTTTTTTCTGCCCTTTTAGAAAATTGGTTTCTGATAATTTTGTGACTTAAAGTATCAAGAATCCAACTTTTAAAGTGTTTTTTTTTAATTGCTATTTGATAACTACTACATACCTGACTTGGTGTATTTTGCAGGGAAACTGCTGTAATCTCTTTTAAAATTCACAGATCCCAATCTTTCCCCATTCCCCCAGGATATTATTCAGTAATTAATTGTAAAACCCAGAACAGTCTTTAAAAAGTTGGGTATCTCCAAGATTTCTTCCCAGCCCTAATATTCTACAAGTCTTTCATTTTAATCTATGTCACTTCTCAAATACAGTGGAAGGGTAGCACCATTCTAATTTTTTGGATAATGTTTATCATTTCTTAACATTATTCTAAATCTAATGGAAAACTTTGTTTGTAAAATAACAACCCCAAAATATGTAGCTTTTATTCTTTGGGGAAAGGTAATTCTGTAATATATTTTTCTACTTGATATGTTTTTACTTTGGGAGATCCTATGGGGAAAGTACATTTCCAAATAGCTTGAAACTGACAAATGGACATTTTCCAGCATTCCTGGAAGGAGAGCTATAGCCACCGATCTTTTCAATTTCCTTATTACAGCAACTATGTTTAGTAGAGACTAAGACATACCACAGTTTGAAACAAGTATTTGGTGGTGGGTGAATATAAAACTTTCTTAATGTATTAGAAAAATAGAGCATTTAGTGTACTCTTATGAAGACTAGCGAAACTCACAGTGTTGGTACAAAGTACCTTTTTATGGACCGAGCCCGACTGTTACTGTGAACGTTTGTGTTTTCCATTCACTAAGATGTTCCTTGAGAAGGGTTTTGTTTGTACCACTCTTCTCTGTCATTTGATGACCTTGTCCTGTGTACAACATGTGGCTTTAGAACAGAAATCTTCAAAGTAAATTTTATAGCAGAAACAAATTTTGTTTTGTTTTGTTTTGTTTTTCATAAAATACAACTGGTAAGCAGTATTCTCCAGATCTCAGTGAACTAGAAATAGAACCAGTCTATTTCTACAAAATTAATTTGTGTGAAAAAAGTGGCATGAACTCCCTTGGTTCTATTTATATCTCATCCTCTTTCCATTTTGTAAGCTCATTAGTATGGATATATATTTTAAATAACAGTCTTTAAGTGGTCCTTAACTGTATAAATGCACTGTTATTTTTTGAGTGGAATACAATAAGTAATCATGCAGTCTCTTGTTCTTCGCTGAACACCAGACCTTAGCTGCTGCCATTATATTTCCCCACCACCATCACCACCACTGGCATGGTCCCCTTTGTCAAAAACCAGGGATTGCTGTTTGGTCTGTAGGATTTGAAAAGTGTAAATCTGGGAAACTTAAAATGTGACCTGGTCTTTTAAAGTTAGAGGAAATTTTTTTTTTCTTAATTTAAAAACTTTATTTAGATCTTGCCAATGGTCCAACAGTATTCTTTTTTTTTTATAATTTTATTTTTTATAAACATATATATATATATATTTTTTTTTTTTCCCCCTAGGGGTACAGGTCTGTGAATCTCCACGTTTACAAACTTCACAGCACTCACCATAGCACATACCCTACCCAATGTCCGTAACCCCCACCCCTCCCAACCCCCCTCTGCCCAGCAACCCTCAGTTTGTTTTGTGAGATTAAGAGTCACTTATGGTTTGTCTCCCTCCCAATCCCAACTTGTTTCATTTACTCTTCTCCTACCACATTAACCCCCCATGTTGCATCTCCTCTCCCTCATATCAGGGAGATCATATGATAGTTGTCTTTCTCTGATTGACTTATTTCGCTAAGCATGATACCCTCTAGTTCCATCCACGTTGTCGCAAATGGCAAGATTTCATTTCTTTTGATGGCTGCATAGTATTCCATTGTATATATATACCACATCTTCTTTATCCATTCGTCTGTTGATGGACATCTAGGTTCTTTCCATAGTTTGGCTATTGTAGACATTGCTGCTATAAACATTCGGGTGCACGTGCCCCTTCGGATCACTACGTTTGTATCTTTAGGGTAAATACCCAGCAGTGCAATTGCTGGGTCATAGGGTAGTTCTCTTTTCAACATTTTGAGGAACCTCCATGCTGTTTTCCAGAGTGGTTGCACCAGCTTGCATTCCCACCAACAGTGTAGGAGGGTTCCCCTTTCTCCGCATCCTCACCAGCGTCAGTCATTTCCGGACTTGTTAATTTTAGCCATTCTGACTGGTGTGAGGTGGTATCTCATTGTGGTTTTGATTTGTATTTCCCTGATGCCGAGTGATATGGAGCACTTTTTCATGTGTCTGTTGGCCATCTGGATGTCTTCTTTGCAGAAATGTCTGTTCATGTCTTCTGCCCATTTCTTGATTGGATTATTTGTTCTTTGGGTGTTGAGTTTGCTAAGTTCTTTATAGATTTTGGACACTAGCCCTTTATCTGATATGTCGTTTGCAAATATCTTCTCCCTAAAGTTAGAGGAAATTTTATGAACAGCTACAACTTAAGACAAATTCCTTTTGGTAATAATAATTGAATAATTTTCCCTATTTCAGAGAATCAAGTCAGATGTATATATGAATGACCCTATGGGGTCTTATTTTGCATGTTTGAGCCTAGATGAAAATCAATTTCACTTAGCTTTTTTTTTTTTTTAAAGATTTTATTTATTTATTTGACAGACAAAGATCACAAGCAGGCAGAGAGGCAGGCAGAGAGAGAGGAAGAAGCAGGCTCCCTACTGAGCAGAGAGCCTGACATGGGTCTTAATCCCAGGACCCTGGGATTAAGGCAGCTGAAGGCAGAGGCTCTAACCCACTTAGCCACCTAGGCGCCCCTCACTTAGCTTTTAACTTTGACAAGGGTCTCATGGTCAGTATCTCATTCTTTCTTTCTTAAACTTCTTTTTTAAATACCAGAACAAATCACTATAGAGTATTCATTCCTCTGTTAACCAGACTTTTCTCCAAGTGTAGGCATTTATTTAAAACAAAAATACTTTATGAGATTTATCTTATTTATATGAGATATTTGTAATTTCTCTCACTCCCTGTAGACAGGTTGAAAAGCACTTCTTTGTAATGCTAATGATCACACTTCTTTTTTTTTTTAATTTATTTATTTTTAGAGAGAGAGCGTGCATGTGAGAGAGAAAGAGAGAGAGGAACGGAGGGGCATTTGGAGAGGGAGAGAGAGATTCCCAAGCAGATTCTATGCTGAGCTTGGAGCCTGATGCAGGGCTTGGTCTCGTGGTCCTGAGATCAGGACCTGAGCCCAAATCAAGAGTCAGTGCTTAACCACTCAGGCACCCAGATCATACTTCTTTTCTGAAGAAATTTGTTTCTTCAGTTTTTATTTTTGTTGGCCTCCTGTTTATTTCACCCTTTCCCCTCCCCAATAATTTCAGCATCTCCTACTTTTTCCTGCTTTGTCACATCGAAGCTTTACTAAATCCACAAAATACAACTTTTATGACTTACACAGTGAGTCATAGACTTAAGAGAGAATAGGTCTTCAAAAGCCTTCCTAAAGTTTTCATACAATCAGTCAGTCCTTGGTCCTGATAGCTTTTATATGATATTCAATCTCTTTCCTACTGATTTCTTAATTTGCTTTTGCCTAGAACCATGTTGATTTGAATAGATTGTCTCTTGACCTCTCGTCTAGCTACAGCTAACTTTTCTGACAAAATATCTTTTATATTCTGGCATTGTACAAATACTGTGCTGAGTATTGTTCTGCACAAAAAAAAGAATAAGTAATTGTTTCACAGTAACAGGGAAGCTACTTGGAAAAGAAATAATTTTGTATACTTCAGCAAAAAACTGTAGAGACATAAATAAGTAGAGGAGCCATGGGATAGGTATGTCCTGAGTGTGAAATGTGTCTGGAATTTGTGACTCTGAAGTCTAAACTAGATCAGTGGCTTTATTGGTAGAGCCACTTGGAAGTATTGGAAGAGCCTCACTAAAATTTAATGCCAGGCTAAAATGGGACAGAGGAAGGAGGGTGCCGTGTAACATGTACCTGTGTAGCTTTGTGAATTTATCTTGTTTGTTTGTTTGTTTTAGCATCTAGTTGAGAGGAGCATCATTACCTTTACAAAGTCACTTAAGAGTTTAGAATCTTTGAGTGTTTTCCATTAAGGAACAGAGGCCCCTTGTTGTAAATCCAGCACAGTCACTGGGTGTAAGGTGGTAGCTGGCCTTGCATGTCAAGTCTGTTCCTGCCTCTTATTCTCATGCCCTAAGGATCCATTGTTGGAAGACTAAGGCAACCGTCGGGCTATTTCTGTATTCTCTATTGGCTCAGTCTCATTTAGTTTGAAACTGATCCAGATGTGCCATCCTTCCGGGTTGTTAATTATTAAATTCCGCATTTCATTGCCTTCCTCGTTTTTATAACCAACTTGGAAAGTTGGGTGTTTGAACCCGGCCAGATGTCATTAGAATACGTAACTATTCTTCTTATTACCCAGCTATGATTATGACTTCTTCCTAAAAAAAAAAAAAAAAGAAAAAAAACTATTTTAAAATATAAGTCTATATCAGAAACATCTAATTATAATTTTATAGTGAAAACACAACATGAGATTTAAAAGAGCTTGAGAGCTTTTTTAGTATATGGAGATTTAATTTGCTGATGCTCATATCTTTTTTTTATTTATATATTTTTCATTTCAATATAATTTTTTTGTATTATCTTAATTGACTTGTATTAAATACTTTGGGTCTTTAGTATTTTATTTATTGTGTAAGATTTCTGTGTTGAATCAGATCAACATTCTGAAAATATACTAATTGTGACATTAAAAACATGACATAACTAGGATGTTAACTAGACTTAGCGTGGTGATCATTTTGCAACACATAAAATATTGAATCATAATGTTGTATACCTGAGACCAATATAATGTTATATGTCAATGGTACCTCAGTAAAAAAAAAATATCTGGAAATAGTAAAAAAAAAATTTAGAAAGCATGATGTATCTTTATTTGGCAGGGAGTAATTCTGCTTTTCAATTGAATTCACAAATGTTCCTTTTTCATTTTTTTTATTTTTAAAGTGATCTCTACACCCAATATGGGGCTTGAATTTACAACTCTGAGATCAAGAGTTGCATACTCTACCTACTGAGCCAGCCAAGGGCACCCCTACAAATGTTCTTTTTTAAACTTAGTCAATCAAAATACATATATATTTTTAAAGAAAATGTACTTATTTATTTAAGAGAGAGAGAAAAAGAGTGTGCATGTGTGCACGAGTTGGTGAGGGGCAGAGGGAAAGGTAGAGAGAAAAATATCAAGCAGACTCCCTGCTCATCACAGAGCCCGACATGGGGCTCAATCCCAGGACCCTGAGACCATGACCTGAGTGGAAACCAAGAGTTGGATGCTTAACCAACTGAGCCACCTAGACACCCCTCAAAACATATTTATTAGGACATTTTTGGTGTATCATAGCACTCTGTTGGTTACTATTGAAATCCATTGAAAATGTAGGAGTTATAAAGTACCAAGTCATAAAACATGAAACCATAGCTAATTTTGATAATACAATTTATATAAGAAGTATAATAGGTATTAGAGAAGAAAGAAAACTTAATTCCCCTACATCTTTCTGTTAAAAACTTTTTAAACCAATGGAAAAGTTGAATGAATAGTACAGTAAGCACCTACCCATATGCTTCATTTACATTCCCCCAGTTGTCAGCATTTTACCAACATTTGAATTCATTCTTTCCTTTCTCCCCCCATATGTATGATATATGTGTCTTTCTGTGTATAGATACATATACATGTATGCTCCCCCCCCAGTCATTGCATTGTAAGCTGTAGATGTCAAGGTGCTTGATCACTGACTACATTATATTATCTTTGAAGAACAAGGATATTCTCCTACATACCCACTATACCACTTTTATTATAAAAATTTTAACAGTGATTGATTTTTATTATAAAAATTTTAACAGTGACTATACATCAATTGTATAGTCCATTTTCTGATTTCTCCAGTTGTACTAAAATTGCCTTTCTTGATTTTCCTTGTTTGTTTGAGCTAGGATCTATCAAGGCAAATGCATTATAGTTGGTTATCCTGTCTCTTTAGGACTGGCCTTCTCTGATCTATACATGTGCTGTCTAGTATGGTAGCCACTAGCTGTATGTGACTAAATAGATTACAATTTAATAAAATAAAAAATTTAGTTCCTTAGTCACACTGTGCTGATTTCAGGTGTTGAGTAGCCATATGTGGCCAGTGGCCACTCCCTTGGACAGCACAAATAAAGAATTTTTCCATCATCACAGAAAGTTGTGTTGGACATATCAAGGACAAGCCCACCTCATTTATCTTTCATGAAATTTATTTTTTGAAGCAGTCAGGCTGGTTGTCTTGTTGAATATTCCACACTATGAATTTGCCTTATTTGCTTCTTAGTGATTAGATTTGGTTGTAGCAGATTATTTTTCACATTGTTTCCTTCCTTCCTTCCTTCCTTCCTTCCTTCTCCTTCTCCTTCTCCTTCTCCTTCTCCTTCTTCTAGAGAGAGTGAGACTGTGTGTGTCCCCACAAGGTGGTATGGATGGGCAGAGGGAGAGGGAGAGAGAGAATCTTAAGCAAACTCCATGCCCAGTGTGGAGCCTAATAGGGGGCTCAATCTCACAACCCTTAGATCATGACCTGAGCTGAAATCAAGATTCAGATGCTTAACCCACTGAGCCACCCAGGTGCCCCTCACATCCTTTTCTTAAAATGTGACTGACATTCTTCACCTGAGAGGTGGAGTCCTTGTTCCCTCCCTTTGGGTGTGGGCAAGGACTTGTGACAGCTGACCACTGAAGTGAGGTGGAAGTCATGCTCTGTCCCTTAAGTCTCACTCACTCAACCTGGGATGCTTACCCTTGGAACCCAGCCAGCACATTGTGATGTGCTTCTGATGATTTAATTCTGCTAGGTCCTACATGTAGTAAAGATACAGTTCTGATTTAATTCTGCTAGGTCCTACATGTAGTAAAGATACAGTCCCAGTGGGGTCTTTCTGAATAACTGGTGCATAGAAACAGAGAGCGCTAATAAATTACTATTTTTTTTTAAGTGTTGGAGAATTTTCACACAGCAGTAGATAACTTCACAGGTTAGATGATTTTGTAAGGTACTCCATGAGTGATGGTGTGAATTTCCCATTGCGTCACATCAGGAGGTATGTCAGTGTGACTGACTGGTGATATTTCATCACTTGGTTAAGATGGTGGTCCTGTCTCTCCATCATAAATACCTTTTTTCCTCTTGTAAGTAGTAAGTAGCCTGAGAAAAGGTTTAACTTTGCAAATAATATAAGCTTCCACCAAGTTCCTTGTCAACATGTCATGCTACACTACTGTTTTGAGTGGATCTAAAAATGGAAACAATCTTAGAAATCATTTTACTTTTGTCATTTTGCAGCCTGATTTAATAAACATAATTAAGTTTCCATGGGAGATACTGCCTTGTAACGAGGGACATAGAAATATAGGAAATTTGATTTTACTGCCTTGAAACATGTGGAGGAAAGCTAACATGACTGGAATTCAAAAGGGTCTGACTAGGTGATACTACATTTGTGTTCCAAGATGATTTAACGAAGACATTTTCTTTTCTAAAAGAGTAAAATGATGTCATTATGGTAACTGTATATTATAGTTTAAGACTAGGGGCACCTGGATGGTGTTCAGTCTGTTAAGCTTCTGATTCTTGATTTTGGCTCAGGTTGTGATCCCTGGGTTGTGAGATTCAGCACGGTGTCTGCTTGGGATTCTCTCTCCCTCTCCCGCTGTCCCTCCCACTCATGCTCTCTCTTTCTCTCTCAAATAAATAAATCTTAAAAAAAAAAAAAAAGAAAAGAAAAGACTGGTCAGTGGTGCTGTCTGAATTATACTTTTATCAGACAGAATTGAAATTAAAAACAGGCTTTTTTTTGGCTTCTGTTTTGTTTTTTTTGAGAGAGAGCATGTGGGGGGAGGGGCAGCAGGAGAGGGAGAGAGAATTTTTTTTCTTCTAAGATATAATTTATTTGAGAGAGAGAAAAAGCATAAGTAGGGGGAGCAGCAGAGGGAGAGGGAGAAGCAGACCCTGGCTGAGCAGGGAGCCTTGTGTAGGGCTCTGTCCCAGGACCCTGGGGTCATGATCTGAGCCGAAGGCAGAGCTTAACCAACTGAGCCACCCAGGTGCCCAGAGAGAGAATCAAGCAGGCTGCATGCCAGCATGGAGAACAATAGGGGGCTCCCTCTCATGACCCTGGGATCATGACCTGAGCCAAAATCAGGATTTGGTTGCTCAACTGACTGAGCCACCCAAGGGCCCCACAGACTTTTTAAGTGCACTTTTATATTAGAATATCTGAGTCCTGTATTTTAGGGATTTGACTATGTCTTTTTCTAAATATAGAAATGTATGTGTTTTAGAACATCCATCATAGCTAAAATTATTTATTAAATAATTTAGTAAATAATAATTATTAATTCAAGACTGTAAGGGTAGTGTTGTATGATACTTAAAAAAATATGGGGAACAGTGGATTAAGGAATCATGGTAGTATCTAATATAGTGCCCCTAATAGTTGTTGAGTGAATTCTGTACAGAGGAACTATACTTTACAATCCCTGTTACTTGATTTTGACTAGAATACATATAAATTAGCTCTGTGGGGATTTAAAAGTTTGTTCTGCCCTTAAGAACTCATAATTTTCTTATAGTTGTTTGTTTATTTTGTTCTGGGACATAAGAATGATAGAAGCACTTTTTGTTTTGGTTTGATAATGGTAAATTTACAGATCTATGTGTTTTGAGTTCTATTTAAAGTTCTTGGTAGGATATATAATTTAATACAAATGAAAAGGAATAAATCCCACACTTTAGAATCCTGGGTTTTTGATAGGTAAGTAATATAAAAAAAAGTATGAAATGTGCCACATAATATCTTGTGTAATCAAACAGTTTTGCATGTGTTTATTGAAATTGTATTAAACTTTCCCCAAAGGATGACTTCATCCCTGTATATACTGTGAACACTAAATATATATCCTTCTGTTGTGTATAGATTATGAAAGCTCATGGATTTGAGATGTTGGGATTTTCTGAGTCTAGAAACACTTCTCGAAGTCCTGCAATAAGTTTTGATTTCAGCTACTTATTGTTTTCATCATTTTAATGTATCATTATAGGTTTACTTAGAGCATTTCATCGTTGTCTTTTTCTGGTGAAACTCTGTTGGTTAGACTATGTTGCTAATGTTATAAGATTCACAATATTTAATTCCTCTGTGAACTATACAGTTTCACTTGTTACTTGCTCTAGGACTGAATATTTAGCAACATTTTCTTCCTTGTAACTTTGGTTACAGGAAAAATTCCGTGAGAGAGTGAACTGATCAATCAACAATTTAGAGAAGGATATGAGAATACAACTCTTGCTAAGTAAAAATGGTATATCTTTAATAGAGGGGAAATGTGATTGGAGCTAGTTCAGAATCATCTAAAATATACGAGTAATGGTATTTAGCTGGGGAAAGAGCAATCAAATAGAATATTGCCTGGAAGTATAAAATTCTAAGAGGCATGTGGTGATAGGAAGTCCTCACTCTGGGAGAGTGAGATAAATGTGCAAGAACATGGGATTTTTTAAGAAATGGAGGAAAACTGCAATGTAAAGAGTCAGTGGAGGGACAGGGAGAGATCATTAGGTTAAGTGTGGATGTTGGCAGACAGGAGGGGAGGAGAGGGGAGAGTAAGCCTGTTAAATTTTGAAGTAGAGGTGTGGGTTTGGGTGCTTAGGAAACAGACAGTAGCCTTAGGATTTGCTGAGCAGGAAACCCATAGAACAAGACACTTCAGGTGGTGGCAAGGTGAATCCTTTTAAGTGTCTGGGTGGAAGAGCTGGTTTTCCCAAATCTCGAGACAGAAAGCATTGGCCGACAGACTTAAAAGGCTCTGAAAGTGTTTCTACATGTGAGTGATGGCCTCTCCATGAATCTTTGGTAGATGTCATCCATAAACAGTTACTCTCCTGACAGCTTTAACCAGTAGGAACAAGCAGACCTGATCTAGGACACACCCTTTCTGGGTAGGTGCACGCAGGGCCAGTGAGGTACTGTGGTGGAGAGGGTATTGAAGTGAGGATCTTTGGCCTCTCGGGCTTAGGCTTTAGGCAGGGAGCACTCTTTCCCTTCAGGCGGAGAGGTGGAAAGGAGAGTGGGTGGCAGGGAACACCCAGGGAGCCTAGTATTGCCCTGGCCTCTTCACGTCACAGGATCCCATTACACATTGCTGAGCCAGCCTGCACCCCTATCTCCAACACATGGGGAGAAATTAAAGCTAGTTTTGTTGCTCATTGAGTTGTTTTTTTTTTTTTGGGGGGGGTGTGGTTCTTTCACATGTTTCATACACATTTTTAGCTAAATCTTGTTGACAATTTGCTTGGAATATAGGGAGTTGGGTGTTCAGGGACAGGAGTCATCATTTCCAGTTGTGGAAAAGAGTTTGAGAGTTATTCGGGGATGTCTCTGTCTGTGTTAGCACACATGACTGGTAATCTGTTCACCCGGGACCTACACCTGAACACCTATTCACTCATTTACTACCAAGCCATACCAACCACTAGATCCTCAGATGAGCTACTGAATAAAACAGGAATCTGTTATTATGTGCCTCATCCTTCTCTTTCTCCCCTGTCTTCCAGATTTATAATGATATGGTGTGGAGAGATTCAGGATTTCCATTCCTGTTTTCCCTTTCCTGCCAAGCTCATAACCCCTGCTAACTCCATCCTTTCCCTCATTTGCCTGCAGTTTTGTTTCGGACTCTGGACTCTTTGGGATAGAACAGGAGCCATTTAAACTTCTTTTTTTCCAAATGGGACAAGTATCCTAATTGATACTTGATAATTGATACAGGCCAACACTGACTGTGACAGAATCTTCTCCTCATCCGCCTGGCACAGGGCGAGAATTCATACAGTAGAAGAATGGCATGAAACTGTGCCTCCTAACAGTGTCCATTGGGATAAAGCTAATGCCCATTTGGGAGACACAACACAGTGACTTCTTTTGCCAGGCTTGATTGTTCTGCTCGGTCCCAAGCCAGATGGCAACCTGGTGGGGGAACCATGGGCTCTGGCCTTTCCCCAGCCCCCTCATATCTAAGATAAAATTCCCAGCTGTTCCTTTGCAGCCCTTACCCTGTGGAAACAGTAATTGCTCTCACTGTTACATGGTATTTACATAATTTTGTTTAAATTTGTAACTATAGTACTACCAGTATAGCTTTATTAGTAATATGAAAGCTTCAGATTGCTTGCCAGAATTCAAGAATGGAATCCATTTAACACCAGGCTGTTTAAGTATTGAAAGAGCTTCTGGAGTGAGCGTGGGAGAGGAAGTGTGAAGACTGGAATTATGGAACTAGTGTAGCTCATGTGCTATATATAGTTATTTTGATCACTAGAAATACTTGTAGCAAGGTTTGGATTAGTTTTAGTACCTTTTATCTTTTTGTCACTCTCTGACATATGTAAGACAGAAATGAGCATCCAAGTTCTCCCTCAAGTGGATGTGTATCTACTGAATCAGATGGTACTTACGCTTTTGTGCCCGAGTTGCGGTATAATATGAAGTATGCCTCATTTGAGTAGTGGTAATAGAATGCATATCTGTTATGATTTGTTTTAAAGTTTCAAATGGAGTTGGAGGTATATGAAGAAATCAAGAGAGAATTCTGAACAAGAAACAAATTCATTTCATAGCGATTCATCTGCATGGATCTTCCATTTTAACTCTAGCTTTGCTTCCTGAAATTATGATGCATTCCTAATAGTATTCTTAAATTACATTTTATTTAATTAAAAAAAAATCTTTTTGACAGTAACAGAGAAAACCCAGGAATTTTATTGATGTTTCTGAGACATGTAAATGTTTCTAAACAAACCTAAGTAATTTGGTAGGTTTAGGGGGAAAACACTTATTCCTGTTGGCCTACACTTGTATCTCTTGTTCACCACTGGATTTGTAGCTCTAGGAAATGTCCTGATTTCATAAGGATCCGATTACAGCCTGAAGCACATTTCTGTTAGACATGTTTCAAATGAATGATGCTTATCCTACAAATGCTTTTTCTAACATAACATCACTGAAATGATGTAGCTAATATTGTTGATGTCATTAGAAAAGTAATCATTGCCTTGCCTTCCTCGTAGGATTTGATGAAATGAAATACAGTAGTAGATTCAAGTCTTTTTTAAGATTTTAGGCGATCAATAACTATAAAGAGACATTATTATTATTATTACAATTTAACTTTTCTACTATTACTTTTATCACAACCAACATCACTGTTAACATCTTCACCATTGGAGTATAATTTCTCTGACCCATCTTCTCTATTTACTGACTAAATTTACCAGAAAAGAGAAGGCACATCATTCTAATTGGTAATCTGGAATTTCTAATTGGAGACTTTTTAATTGTTTTTCTTGGAGAATCTGAGGCCCACTGTAATAGTAATCTTGACACTGGACCCCTAAATTTCTTCCCCCCCTCTGCTGAATTTAATTGAGGTATAATTGATAAATAAAAATTGTATGTATTTAAAATATACAATGTGATGGTTTGATTACATTGTGAAATTATTACCATAATCAGTTAACACACCCATCACCTCACATAATTAACTTTTTTTTGTTTTTTGTTTTTGTTTTGATGTGGCAAGAGCAATTAAGATCTCTACTCTCTTAGCAAATTTCAAGTATAGAAAACAGTGAAATCAGAGGGGAAGACGTACCATGAGAGATTATGGACTCCTGGAAAGAAACTGAGGATTTCAGAGGGGAGGGGGTGGGGGGAACGTTAATCTGGTGACGGGTATTAAGGAGGACATGTATTGCTGGAGCACTGGGTGTTATACGCAAACAATGAATCATGGAATATTACATCAAAAACTAATGATGTACTGTATGGTGACTAACATAACATAATACAAAAAAAAGGAAAAAAAAAGAAAACACTATTACTGAGTCTAGTCTCCATGCTATACATTAGATCCCCAGAACTTATTTGTCTTTCAACTGGAAGTTTATATCCTTTGATCAACATCTCCCCTTTCCCCCTCACTCCCCAAGCCCCTGGCAAACACTATTCTATTTGCTGGTTCTATGAGTTTATCTTTTTTTAGATTTCACATATAAGTGAGATCATACAATATTTGTCTTGTTTTGCCTGGCTCATTTCACTTAGCATAATGTCCTCCAAGTTCATTTATGTTGTCATAAATGGCAAGATTTCCTTCTTTCCATTGGCTGAATAATACTCCAGTGTGTGTATATGTAGCACATTTTCTTTATCCATTCATCCCTTGACTGACACTTAGGTTGTTTCCATATGTCGACTATTGGAAATAATGATACAGTGAAAATGGGATTGTATCTCTTTGAGATACTGTTTTTATTTCCTTTGTATATATGCCCAGAAGAGATTGCTTCTGGGAATGAGATTGCTAGATCACATGGTAGTTCCATTTTTAATTTTTTGAGGAACCTCCGTACTGTTTTCCATAATGGCTGTACCAATTTACATTCCCACCAACAGTGAATAAGGGCTCTCTTTTCTCTATCCACTTGCCAACACTTGTTATCTCTTGTTGATGATAGCTATCCTAACAGGTGTGAGGTGATATCACACTGTGGTTTTGATTTACATTTCCCTGATGATTAGTGATGTTAAGCATCTTTTATGTATTTGTTTGCTATTTGTGTGTCTTATTGGGCAAAATGTTTATTTAGGTCCCTTGCTCATTTAAAAACCATTATTTTTTTTCTATTAAATTGTGTTCCTTATATATTTTGGACATTGACCTCTTATCAGATATACAGTTTGCAAAGACACATTCCCTTTAATTTCATTCCCGAGAGTATTTGGTTTCTGTTTTAAGGCTTTGTCTAGTCATGAAGGGCCAGTTCTGTCCTTTGGAGACTTTTAAGAAGCCTGACTCATTAGCTTCTGACTTGATAGCAAATATTGTTGCTGTTGATTCTGTGTTAACTTTGTGCTACAGTTGGTAATTGGATTTCTGTCTTGCTTGTATGGTAATTACCCCAGACCTAGTCACAGTTTTCCTATATTGACTCTTTGTCTCAGCCTTAAGAACCTGCCCAGAATCCCTTAATTCTCTTTAATTTCCTAAATTTAGCTGACCGCCCTTCCCAGCCTTCCCATACCCACACACAGATTTAAGTCCTGTTTGAGTCTCCCGTTTCTTCACCAGCAATCCAGTTCACATGTTATCTGAACTATGGTATACATGGGATTTGGTAGGTCTGGTGCTAAGGAGAAGGGAAGGTGTCCACAGGTACAAAGAAGGGGAAAGTGACATGAACATAGCAGAAAAGTACAAAAAGACAGATACATTTCTTTATTCACAAGGTTATGAACTTTGCAGAGAGAAGAAATCTTGTCTCCTTGTTTACTGCTCTATCTTTATAAAACTGTCTAAAACTGCCCAGCATTTAACCTGTGCAGTAAATACTTGCTGAATGACTGGGAGATTCACTGAATTGACTGGTTTGCCCGGAGGGCACTTTAATGTGAACTTTTAGGGACTGGGATCATTTTAACCTTGTTTATCACTAGAACGCCAGCTATTTTTGTTGAATGAATAAGTAATAGGATTACTGGAGTAGAGGCTAGAATGCTGAAGTTGATAATGCAAAATCTTGAATGTCATGCCAAGGATCTGGTGGTTCTCATGACAAGAAAAAGGTCAGAATTCAGGATCTTACTGTCCACATCTACTGCCTAATGTAGTAAGAGTTTTACTCTCTAAGTATACTCTTGAGCCAAAGGGTTCAGAAAGCAAATCCTTTTGATGCTGAGGAAAGAAGGGTTATTTTTATATAGGATATTCATTTTTGAGTTAAGTCTAATATCTAAATAGGTAGATATGTTTCCAAAACATGCTTTTAAAAATTGCTTGTATGAATAGTTAACACTTTTATATACATCAGTTCCAGAAATAGTTTCTTTTTAATGTCATGTGAATAAAGCTGTGCTTTCAGGGACTCAACAAGGTGATGAAAGGCATCCACTGTTTTCATTCTTTCTGGTCTCTTTTGGCATTCTGTGGTGTTAAGCAAGTATTTACTGCTTCAGGCTCCTTGAATCCGGGTGCTGGAGTGAGTGTTTCTAGGTGTCAAAATACACCTCTTCATCTGCCTTTATCTCTGGACACTAGCATGAGCCATTTTAGGCCATAGGTATATATACTTTCCCAATACTATTACTCTGGAAAAGTGAAATCTATCCAGCGTACAAACTAAAGGTTTTATTGAGGAGGAGGGCTTATCTTGATAGATGCACTTAAAGAAATTTCTTCTCAATTGTCTTATCTTCATTGAGTGCTTGTACTGCTTAGGGGATGATAAATATTAGTCTTACATATAAATAGGAGTATTTTTTTCCCTCTTTTTTTTTTCTTTTTGTGCATGTGTGTCTGCCATAGGATAGTGTGTAAAGCTAGGCTTGCTAAATGAAGAGTAATTGTTTCTGCTAGGTAAACCTAAAACCGGAGTTGGAATTAGGGCAGGGCTATGGCAATCGCACACTGAGCACCAGAATGGCAGGTGTGTCCTCTACAGGGTAGGGGATCACTGTCACTCTTGGCTCCCTGCTTTCTCCTTATCATCATCCAAGCACCCGGCAGGCTCAGAAAGATAGAGTCCAACTCTCCAGGCAGTTGTCCTCAGCAGGAGGGAACCAGGGAAAGTTATCGTCTGGAAATCATGGCTTTAGGGGGCAAAAGGCAGGAAGCTTGAGGTTTTTGAAATGTAAATATTCTTTGGCAGGTGATCAGTTCTTCTTTGATGAATTATTCTAGCCCCTCTAGATTCTTGAGTACGGATTCTTTTTAGGCTTATTGTTGTAGGATATCACAAGTAAAATCCCCTAACCAATGTTGGAAAACCTAGAAAATAGGAAAATAATGATCTATAATTTTAATATACAGGGACAATTGCTTACTATTTCTGTATTTGATTTTAATGGTGAACAAAATGCTTGCTCCGTGTTATTTTGATGAGGATCATTTCTATTTCCACCACTACTACTGGAATAATTGTTCTTGTCTTTGTCCTCCTCCTCATCAGATATTTATTAAGCAAGGAAAGTTCTAGGAAGAGGTGGAGAGGATAAATAAGTGGAAGATGTGACTTCTCTTTTTAAAGGAGATGATTATTTTCTATTTTGGACTGAACATATGTCCTAAGAAAGTAAAATTAAGATATATGATTTACTCATTATGTAAATGATCATTAATCTCCCTTATATGCTAGGCACTGCCCTGAGTATTTGCGAAATAATGTTGAATAAAATAGAGTTTCTGTCCTTAAATTTAATGTCCAGGGGAGGTGATGGACAAGCAAGTAAGAATTTCAATAAATTGTAACATGTGAATTGTCAGTGAAATGCCACAGAGAGTGCTTGCTATAGGAAGATATTATATTAAAAGATGTATGAAATAGCATATTGGACAGTTTGGAAGCCAGAATAAAAACATTTTTTTGGCCTGGGTGGCTCAGTTAGTTAAGCGTCTGCCTCCAGCTCAGGTCATGATCCCAGGGTCCTGGGCTCAAGCCCCAGGGTGGGGCACCCTGCTGGGTAGGGAGTCTCCTTCTCCCCGTGCCTCTCCTCCCACTTGTTCTCTCAATCTCTCTCTCTCTCTCTCTCAATAAATAAAATCTTTAAAAAAACCCTCTTTTAAGTCTTTATTTCTTACATTGCCCCTTAGTAAGAGCCAAGGCATAACCTTAAATAGTCCAGTAATAAAACATTCTGCTAACAATGAAAGTGTTATAGTTAAGGTACATTTCATTCAGCTCTTCCAAAGGAACACAGGCATGGATCTTGTGCAATTTGGTTAAATAGGCCTTAAATTCTTTCTAGCATCAATTGTCTTAGTATTTGCTTTTGTCAGGAGTTTAATGATAACATCTGAGAAAGTGTGTGAAGTACTGATGTTCTGTGGTATGGATTAAAAAGAAGACCTTGTTTTATATGCTAGGTTGGCAAGTGTCAAGGTTTGTATTCCATTATGAAATTTAAGAAACCTGATCTGCATTTTTTTTCTTTTGTTCAGGCAATGTATGTTTTCACCTCTGCAAGGAGGGATTTGTTGAAAGAGAGAGAGCTTAGGTCCATCATACCTTGGATATTTTGTCTCTATCTGCCATAAAACTTATTGTAGAATAGAATTTTTCTTAGCCAATTACTGTTTTATGCCACCTTTGTGTGTTTTATTTTCTTTATGTCAGATAAAAGAAATCAGAGCTTTTTTATACATTGAGTTGTTCAGTTCCAGAGGGAAAAACACCAAGAGAGCTATGGAATTTCTCTCCCTAGAGATCTTTAAGAAAAGGTGTTCAGATGCTTAACTGTCTGAAATTGTTTATGTGGAGTTATGTGTGTCCTACTTTAAAAAGCAAGACATATAAAAACCCAGACTTAAGAAAATTGGTATCATTAAGGATGATTCTTCTCTTATTTTAGTTTTCCTGTTAGGTAAATTTATTTGATAATAAATACTTACAATTGGTGAATATTTGATTTATGAATATTACTTACATAATGTCTTAATTTGCATTATGAAGCATTTTTTCTGTTATGGGAACACTTTTACATAATTGTGTTATTTGAGTCTCAAAGGTCTTTTTTTTTTTTATTTTTAAAGATTTTACTTTATTTATTTATTTGACAGAGAGAGAGATCACAGGGAGGCAAAGAGGCAGGCAGAGAGAGGCGGGAAGCAAGCTCCCTGCTGAGGAGAGAGCCCGATGCAGGACTCGATCCCAGGACCCTGAGACCATGACCTGAGCTGAAGGCAGAGGCTTAACCCACTGAGTCACTCAGGCACCCCTGAATCTCAAAGGTCTTATGTAGTAGACAAGGCTGGTATTATGACGATCCCCATTTTGCTGCTGAGATATCTGAGGACACGAGTTTGTGAGACTTTCCTGTGGTGATATGTTAGTAAATGGTGGGTTTGGCACAGGCCTTCTGAGAGCACATTCTTTGCTCTTTTTAGTATGTTAAGGGGCACTGATTTTTTTTTTGTAAATGAGTATTGGTTCTGTTGTATGTCAAAAATCAGGTCTGTGTGGTATCTCTGGGTCCTTGTTTTCTCCTTTCGGTAAACTGAATGATCCCCGGGGGGAACTGAGAGCGTGTTTGGCCTTCCTTCCCAGTTATTATTTCATCAACTGGCATTTTCTTATCAGTGCGGTTTTGGAGAGGGTAATTGGGGGTTCTCAGATCAGCTCATAAAAAATAACTTACAAAATTACTGAATTGATATGATTGGAACTAACTTGCTGCTCATAAAATAGTATGGTTTGGTGTTTAAAAATTGGTTTTTCCTTGGAAACGGAGTGAATTTGTTGATGCTAAAATTAAGTACTTTCACTAACTACATTGATATCCACTTCATCTGAGCATTGATAAATTAGACTGTGCACTTCAAAGAACCAAAATAAAATCAGTTCATTAACTATTGAGTCCTTTAATGGGGGCCACAGCTTAAAGGTTAAATTTTAGAGTTAATGGGGCCAGATACATACAAGGAATAAAATCTCTAGGAAGTAAAAGGACATATTATTGATAATTACTAGGTAATTATCACTAAACTTTGTGTGTTGAAATATTTTTTCCTTATACCTCTGGTTTGGGAATCTTCCCCCCCCCCCCAAACATTTAGTGCATACATAATACAGAGTGTAAAAAATTTGCAAATGTCAGAAAAGGACAAAGAAGAACACAATTCCTTGTAACCCTTCTGTTTGAGAATGTTTTTGGTAAGAGAAGGGTGAGGTCATTTTAGAAGAAGGAATAAGTATGGCACAAGCATGACTGACATATTCAGGAGCATATAGACAGTAGCTAAGGGTAGGAGAATACTTGCTGGGGGATAGTTGTAGATGAGTTCAATTAGCTCCGTTACGTTGGACCATGAATTCCAGGACAAGAGATTTGTTACTCTCAAAGTAAGTGATCGCAGAGTTCTTATAGCCTAGGACTCATGTTTTCTAGCTAAGGAAACCAAAATGATCATTCAAATAAGTGGAGAAATTGGGGCTAAAACCCAGCCTTCTTGATTACCGAAGTGAATATTGCTTCTATTAGGTGATCTTATATATTTCCATCTTTGGTTCTGGGATAGAAGAAAGCAAAGTAAAAACATTGCTTTTTAAGAGTGAATTTTCAGTCTTAGAAAAAGGATTAGAAGGAGATGTTAGGGGGCGCCTGGGTGGCTCGGTGGGTTAAAGCCTCTGCCTTTGGCTCAGGTCATGATCCCAGGGTCCTGGGATCGAGCCCCACATCGGGCTCTCTGCTCTGAGAAGAGCCAGCTTCCTCCTCTCTCTCTGCCTGCCTCCCTGCCTACTTGTGATCTCTCTCACTGTCAAATAAATAAATAAAATCTTTAAAAAAAAAAAAAAAAGAAGGAGAGGTTAGTTGAAATAGAAAGACCAGTTAAGTATATTTTAATAATCCTGGCATGAGGAGATCCAGAGTGGAAAAGATGGAGAAGTCAGTAACAACGAGAGTTTCAAGCTGAGTGATCAGAAAGTTGCATTAAAATAAATGAGTAAATTTGGAGAGTAAACTTGTTTTGTGGGGAAGATCAAGTTCTGTGTTGAATAAATTAGGAAATCAGGGAGAAATGTTTTATTGGATAAGAGTATGGGGCTAATATTATAAATGTTAAATTACACTTTGCAGATAATGAGGATTGACTAGTAGTATACATGTATTATAGGACTAATTTCTTCACACGATAAAACTGAGGGCAGTTTAATTCCAGAAAATCTCCCTAAGACTGTTGCTTCAAGAAAGAATAACTTGTCTGTTAGATGTGTCACTGAATGAAACATCTGGTTAATTAACTGGTGTGGGCAGGCTCATCTCAAAAAGACCTTTACTGGCTTGATTGTGTGATGCTTCTTCTCTAATAAAGGTATCAGGTGGATATGCAACTCCATGTAAAACCTGTGTATTACAGAAAATGGCCTAACCTTTTAGCCATTCTTTGCCAGAGTGGTTCATGATATTTTATGATGTGATCACTTTTTTTGTCCTGATTGTAAATCAGTTTAATAATGCCTACTGGTTTCATTTGGGCAATGCATTGCCCTAATCGATCACCATTTATTGTTTTTAAACTTCTTTGTATGAGCAAAACCAAATGTAACAACTGTTGATGTCTCTGCTAAGAGGTAGTGAACCTGAGCTGTTATCTATATGGCCCATGAAGGTTTTAAAGATGGGGCCCATGTCTTTGTTTACCTTCTCTTTGTGTATTTCTAAGGATTTTTAAGACTTTAAACCATATTTATTTATTTGTTTATTTTAAAGATTTTTTTTAAATTTATTTTAGAGCATGAGCGTGTTGGGGAGGAACAGAGGGAGAGGGCAGAGTCTGCTGCGGGTCTTGATCTCCCAACCCTGAGATCAAGACTTGAGCCAAAAATCAAGAGATAGACGCTTAACCGACTGAGCTACCCAGGTGCCCCTAAAATATATGTATTAACTGGATCTATACCTAACTGATTTACTTAAATTTGGGGGCCTCGATGTTCTCATAACTGGCCTTCCAGCATTTATCACATTATGTTATCTATCTGGGTTTGAGTCCAACTTCACTGCTTAGTGGCTGAATGGATTTGCAAGTTATTACAGTTCTCCATGCTTTTTTTCTTTTTTTCTTTTCTTTTCTTTTCTTTTTCTTCTTTTTTTTTTTTTTTTTTTTTTAGATCTAACAGTATTACTGCCTACCTTGTGGCCTTGCTGTGAGAATTAAATTATTAAACATGTCAAGCACTTGAAGAGCCTGGCACACAGCAAACTCTCAGATCCTGGCTATTGTTACTGGTACTGATCTGTTGCCCTCAACTCTCCTGTGAACCTTCATGGTTCATCCTTGTGTGCCATGTAATTGGCTAAGGAGGGAGGCAGAGGGAGGTGTCACAGGGTTTCTCATAGGATGAAACAGGAAGAGGCCAGCCTTTTTGTTACAAGAGCTATTTCCATTCTTGCTCGCCTCCACTCTAGGTGAAATCGTTTCCTTACTTGTCAACAATGACTGTACTGATCCCAACTTGGTGTTATCAGGAAAGCAGTTTGGTTAATCTAAGTTGGGAGTGGTTAATAGTTTCCCAGTGGCTTTTACCCTTTAGAAGGTATGTGCTAACCGGGGTGCCTGGCTGGCTCAGTGGGTATAGCATGAGACTCTTGATCTTGGGGTCATGAGTTCAGACCCCACGTTAGGCATAGAGCTCAGTTAAAAAAAAAAAAAAAGTATATGCTAACCACTTTTTTTTTTTTAAGATTTTATTTATTTATTTGACAAACAGAGATCACAAGCAGGCAGAGAGGCAGTCAGAGAGAGGGGGAAGCTGGTTCCCTGCTGAGCAGAGAGCCTGATGTAGGGCTCGGGGCTCAATCCCAGGACCCTGAGATTATGACCTGAGCCGAAGGCAGAGGCTTAACCCACTGAGCCACCCAGGTGTCCCTGTGCTAATTATTCTTATTGCTTGTCCTTGAAGCCTGCTCTGGTGAAGAACAGTGTTTTTAGATATACCTATATGGGTGGGGAGCCCCATGTAGGCAGTCTGGTTCTACCTGGGAATCTAAGCCTGAGGACAGCTCAGTAATAGTTTCTTTGCTGCTGCTGCTTTTGAACAGATGTACTTAGGTTAATGGCTTTGGACAACATGATGTATTAATGGTTTTTCTCATGATTTTGCTGTACAGGAGGTATTATTTCTATTTTACATACCTGGAAACTGAGGCTCAGTGTGGTTGATAAGTACCTTTCTTAAAGCCATGCAGTGATTCTTAAAGCTGAGATGTAAACTTGGGAAGAACTGTCTTACTCATTAGGCTTTACTATTTTACTCTAATGAAAGTTTCAGTGTCAAATCTACATTACTCCATGTACCTTAGGAAATCCCTGTTTAGTGGATTAGTGTGTGTATTTTTATGGGCTTTGTAGCTTTTAAGTTCTATATAGATGTTAGTCATTAATAGCGATCTAGTCTTTTATACACTTAGATTCTGCATCTCTCCTTTTCATTATTTTTCTAGTCTTGTTCACAGGATTTCTAGACTGCTAAGATTTTTTTCTTTAAGCATGATTTCTATCCTAAACTCTGTCTGCTGCTGTCTTAGAGTAGCTTCTGTTGATTAGGGTCCCTGTGTGGCAGAAAATGTAAGAGGAAAAAATGAAGGACTCCCCAAAGGAAACTAATGTTGCTTTCTAAAGCTTATTTAAATCTCAAGGGACTGTCAGAGTCTTTTTTTGAAAAGTTTTGTTTAATAGTAGTCTTCTGTTCAGGGGAGTCAGTGATTGAGAATGTGGATCACATTCAGACAGCCCTGGCTCAAATCCTTCCTCTGCTCTCTGACCTTGGGACTTTGGGTGTATTTTATAACCTCTTTAAGCCTTAGCCTTCACCTGTAAGATAGGAATAATAGGAATAATACTAATACTTACTCCTAGGATATCATAAAGATCACATGAATTTTTGGTAGAGTACTTTTCGCAGAGAGTGTTGTCAGTGAATGTTAGCTGGTGTGGCAGATTGGAGGCTACGCTTGGAAGAGGAACCGAGGGATAGGGTCTGTGCTGAATTTGAATGATCTGAAGTAGATGTGCCCTCTGCAGAATAAGGGTAGGATAAGACCACAATGGAAGTCTCTCTAGGTTCTGGTCCCAGGATTAGTAGGCTCAGTCCCACCATGGAGTGTTTAACAAGGGGGTACTTAATGATTTGATCCAGAAGTCCTTAGGGAAGCAAGTGTATACACTCGTATGTGAATTCAGCAAACACATGTTAAGCAGTTGCTGTTGCCAGGCACTCTCTATGCTGATGATACCCCCCTCAAAAAAAAGTTTTCCTTTGTCTTTTTGGAGCTTATATTCCAATTATGGGACTAGTATGTAAAGCAGTGAATGATAAAACAAGTTATGACAAAAGAAAGCTTTAAGGTACATGGGAGATATGCCCTAGGGCCTCAGTTGAGTTGGAAGAAAGGTCATTCTTATTGCTACTTTATCTTCAAGGGTAAGAATTTTCTTACAGAACCATTAGTCCAGTGAATTACTTTGGTATTTTTAGGGTAGACTTATCCATCAAACACCAAAGATAAATTCCAGATATAATTTACATTTGGTTATGTGACTGAAAGCAGCCTATCTTGAAACATTTGTAACAACATTATTTATCCCCAAATCTTTACAACTTAGGTAAATAAAAGTTATAGGCAAATTCTTGTCCTGCTGATTACATAAAGGACACTCATAGCTTCAGTGTATAAAGGGGTTTCTTAGTTCATCAGAGTGGATATGTTTTTCAAATTATTATTTATACCAGTGGAGAATATTGTTGGCATTTGGAGAGAAGTCAGTTTATTTTCTTTTCTTTTATTTTTAAGATTTTATTTATTTATTTGACAGAGCTCACAAGTAGGCAGAGAGGCAGGCAGAGAGAGAGGGGGAAGCAGGCTCCCCATTGAGCAGAGAGCTTGATGCAGGGCTCAATCCCAGGACCCTGAGACCGTGACCCGAGCCGAAGGCAGAGGCTTAACCCACCGAGCCACCCAGGCACCCCGAGAAGTGAGTTTAATATCAGGAGACATAACAGTACTATTAGCTATCAGAATAATGATTAGATATTGACAATTAGAATATTAGCTACTGTGAAACACTAACAGAACAGTGCTAGGAGATGTGTGTGTGTGTGTGTGTGTGTCTATACTGGCACTTTTGTAGCTTATATGAAAGATTAAAATATATTCTATCTTTTATAATATATCAAATCCACATATCACAACACTATATGGAAGAAATTATTTTTTTTCATTTTACAGATAAAGGAGTTGGAACTTGCTTGAGATGATGTAAAACTTAAGTGAGGGATCAAAAATTGTATTTCAAAGCCTTTGTTCTTTTCACCTTTTTATGATGAATACAACTGTTTCTCACTTAATAGGATTCATCATACAATAAAAATTACATATGTATTATCCATATATGAAGAATTTGAGCCAAACTGTGCACCCCAGTAGTTCACCATATGTCTTCCTAGTGCCAGCTGACATGAACAAAAAACTTTGGAAGTAAAACATTTAAAGTCTGGCAGTTTGCTTATATTTTTAAAATCACTACTTTTCCATTTTCAGAGAAATTGCTGTTTTCAATGTACTAGCTATACTTAATAGAGTTCGACCGTGGGGCTCCTGGGTGGCCCAGTGGGTTGAGCCTCTGCCTTCAGCTCGGGTCATGATCATGGCATCCTGGGATCAAGCCCTGCGTCGGGCTCTCTGCTCAGCAGGGAGCCTGCTTCCTCCTCTTTCTCTCTGCCTGCCTCTCTGCCTACTTGTGATCTCTCTGTCAAATAAATAAATTAAAAAAAATCTAAAAAAAAAAAAGAGTTCGACCGTTACTTATATACAGAATATAACATTTAAAAAAAAATTTTAATTTTTTTTATTAACATATAATGTATTATTAGCCCCAGGAGTACATGTCTGTGAATCGCCAGGTTTACACACTTCCCAGCACTCACCATAGCACATACCTTCCCCAATGTCCATAACCCAACCACCCTCTCCCTACCCCCCACCCCCAGCAACCCTCTGTTTGTTTTGTGAAGGTTAAGAGTCTCTTGTGGTTTGTCTCCCTCCTGATCCCATCTTGTTTCATTTATTCCTTTCCTACCCCCCAAACCCCCCACGTTGCCTCTCAACTTCCTCATATGAGGGAGATCATATGATAATTGTCTCAGAACATTACATTTTAGTTAAACAATTAAGACACATATCTACTAGTTCAGACATGAGTTAGAATTATTATTTTGTTATAACATAGGAACATGTAGTTACGTTTTAAATTCTTAAAAGTACATTGTTACAAAATGTAAGTACCATTTATTTTGATTTATTTTATACTTCATATTTTTTTTAAATTGTATTTTGGAAACCTTCAAATATACAAGGTAGACAGAATAGCAGAATGAACCCCTATGTAGCCACCATCAGGCTTTAGCAGTTATTAACTCTGGGCTAATCTTGGTTCATCCATCTGCCCACTTCTTCCTTCCCTTGTGAAACAAAGCAGATCTCAGATACCACCATTGTGTATGTAATAATTTCAGTATGTTATTTTTTTTTTAAGATTTTATTTATTCATTTGAGAGAGAGTGAATGAGAGAGGAAAGACAGAGAGATTGAGAGCATGAGCCCAGGAAGGAGGGGCAGAGGGAGAGGAAGAAGCAGACTCCCCGCTGATCAAGGAACCCCATGTGGGGCTCGATCTCAGGGCCCTGGGATTGTGACCTGATCCAAAGGCAGATGTTTAACTGACTGAGCCACACAGGAGCCCCTCAGTATGTCATTCTAAAAGATAAAAACCCCTTTAAAATGTTATAACCATAATTTAATTATCATACCTGAAAATAAAAGTTATTTCTGAGTATTATTAAATATTTAGTTAATAGTTGATTTGCCAGTGGCTTCATAAGTCTTCTTTTTATATTTTGATTCAAGGTCCAAATAATGTTCTTTATGGTTATTGATATGTATTTTGCTAGATATTGCTGATGATGTCTCTGTGGTACAGTTTAACATGTACTTCTCTCCTGTGTATTTTTTATAAGGTGATAGAAGGATCTAGAGGCTTAATCAAATGCAGATTCCCTTCCTTCCTCCCTCTATCACTCCCTCCCTCACTCCCTCCCTCCCTCTCTTTGTTTCTTCCTTCCTTCTTCCCTCTCTCCCACCTCCTGCTCTTTCTTCCCTTCTTTTTTTTCCTCCCTTTGTTCCCATGTTTTGTACGTGAATGCTATTTCTTCTTCCATCCGGAGATATAAAATATATGGTGGCTTTTCTTTTTTTCATACTATTAGCTATTTTGCCTAGATACTTTAATTCATTAGGAGTTGCAGAATATGGTATTTTAATTTCTACTTTATATTGATTTATTATCTGGAATTGTCTATAAAGAAAAACTCTCCCTCATCTACTACATCTCCTATTTGTTTAGCTAATTGTACAGTTTATATTAAGAAGTTTGAGTTGGGACACCTGGGTGGCTCAGTCCATAAGTGTCTGCCTTTGGCTTGGGTCATGATCCCAGGGTCCTGGGATTGAGTGCCACATTCCACTCCTTGCTCAGCGGAGAGTCTGCTCCCTCTGCTTGCTCTGCCTGCTGCTTCCCCTGCTTGTGTTCTCTTTGACAAATAAATAAAATATTTTTTAAAAAGTTTGAGTAAATGCTTGATTCTATATCAGTTTCTTGAGTTTTTATAATAAGTAGGAGTCATTGGGGGAAAATTTGACATTTTTATGAAAAGCATCTGGAGACATGAGCTGAGATCAAGAGTCAGATGCTTACCCAACTGAGCTGCCCAGGCACCCCTGATAGTAGATCTTTTTTAAAACAATGTGTGATGCTTTGAGAAGTATACATTCTTTCTTTTTTATTTTTATTTATTTTTAAAATTTCTTTTCAGTGTTCCTGAATTCAGTGTTTATGCACCACACCCAGTGCTCCATGCAATACGTGCCCTCCATAATACCCACGACCAGGCTCACCCAACCTCCCACCCCCCGCCCCTCCAAAACCCTCAGATTGTTTTTCAGAGTCCACAGTCTCTCATGGTTCGTCTCCCCCTCCAATTTCCCCCAACTCCCTTCTCCTTTTCATCTCCCCATGCCCTCCGTGTTATTCCTTATGCTCCACAAATAAGCGAAATCATACGATAATTGACTCTCTCTGCTTGACTTATTTCACTCAGCATAATCTCTTCCAGTCCCGTCCACATTCATACAAAAGTTGGGTATTCATCCTTTCTGATGGAGGCATAATACTCCATTGTAGATATGGACCACATCTTCCTTATCCATTCGTCCGTTGAAGGGCATCTTGGTTCTTTCCACAGTTTGGCAACTTTGTCCATTGCTGCTATGAACATTGGGGTACAGATGGCCCTTCTTTTCACTCCATCTGTATCTTTGGGGTAAATACTCAGCAGTGCAATTGCAGGGTCATAGGGAAGCTCTATTTTTAATTTCTTAAGGAATCTCCACACTGTTTTCCAAAGTGGCTGCACCAACTTGCATTCCCACCCACTGTGTAAGAGGGTTCCCCTTTCTCCACATCCTCTCCAACACTTGTTGTTTACTGTCTTGTTAATTTTGGCCATTCTAAATGGTGTAAGGTGGTATCTCAATGTGGTTTTGATTTGAATCTCCTGGATGGCTAGAGATGATGAACATTTTTTCTTGTGTCTGTTAGCCATTTGTATGTCTTCATTGGAGAAGTGTCTGTTCATATCTTCTGCCCATTTTTTGACATGATTATCTGTTTTGTGTGTGTTGAGTTTGAGGAGTTTTTCATAGATCTTGGATATCAGCCTTTTGTCTGTATTGTCATTTGCAAATATCTTCTCCCATTCCGAGGGTTGCCTTTTTATTTTGTTGACTATTTCCTTTGCTGTGCGGAAGCTTTCGATTTTGATGAAGTCCCAAAAAATCATTTTCGCTTTTGTTTCCTTTGCCTTTGGAAACATATTTGAAAGAAGTTGCTGTGGCCGATGTTAAAGAGGTTCTGCCTATGTTCTCCTCTAGGATTCTGATGGATTCCTGCCTCACTTGTGGTCTTTTATCCATTTCGAGTTTATCTTTGTATATGGTGTAAGAGAATGGTCGAGTTTCTTCCTCTATACCTAGCTGTCCAATTTTCCCAGCACCATTTATTGGAGAGACTGTCTTTTTTCCACTGTGTATTTTTTCCTGCTTTGTCGAAGATTATTTGACGATAGAGTTGAAGGTCCATATCTGGGCTCTCTACTCTGTTCCACTGGTCTATGTGTCTGTTTTTATGCCAGTACCATGCTGTCTTGGTGATCACAGCTTTGTAGTAAAGCTTGAAATCAGGCAACGTGATGTCCCCAGTTTTGTTTTTCTTTTTCAACATTTCCTTAGCAATTCGGGGTCTCTTCTGATTCCATCCAAATTTTAGGCTTGTTTGCTCCAGTTCTTTGAAAAATGCCAGTGGAATTTTGATTGGAATGGCATTGAAAGTATAGATTGTTCTAGGCAGTATAGACATTTTAACAATGTTTATTCTTCCGATCCATGAGCATGGAATGGTCTTCCATTTTTTGGTGTCTTCTTGAATTTCTTTCATGAGTGTTCTGTAGTTCCTTGAGTACAAATCCTTTACCTCTTTGGCTAGGTTTATTCCCAGGTATCTTATCGTTCTTGGTGCTGTAGTAAATGGAATCGATTCTCTAATTTCCCTTTCTGTATTTTCATTGTTAGTGTATTAGAAAGCAACTGATTTCTGTGCACTGATTTTGTATCCTGCCACATTACTGAATTGCTGAATGAGTTCTAGTAGTTTGGAGTTGGAGTCTTTTGGGTTTTCCATATAAAGTATCATGTCATCTGCAAAGAGAGATAGTTTGACTTCTTCATTGCCAATTTGAAGACATTTTATTTCTCTTTGTTGTTTGATTGCTGTTGCTAGGACTTCTAATACTATGTTGAACAAGAGTGGTGAAAGTGGGCATCCTTGTTGTGTTGGGAGGGAAGGCTGTCAGCTTTTTCCCATTGAGGATGATATTTGCTATATGTTTTTCATAGAAAGATTTTATGAACTTGATGAATGTTCCCTCTATCCCTATACTTTGAAGTATTTTAATCAGGAATGGATGCTGTATCTTGTCAAATGCATTTTCTGCATCAGTTGAGAGGACCATGTGGTTCTTCTCTCTTCTCTTATTGATTTGTTCTATCACATTGATTGATTTGCGAATGTTGAGCCCCCCTTGTAACCCAGGGATAAATCCCACCTGGTCATGGTGGATAATCTTTTTAATGTACTGTTGGATCCTATTAGCTAGGATCTTGTTGAGAATCTTAGCAAAACTGAATCAGGAAGAAACCGACAACCTGAATAGAACAATAGCTAGTAACGAGATTGAAGCAGTGATCAAAAACCTCCCAGGGGCGCCTGGGTGGCTCAGTGGGTTAAAGCCTCTGCCTTTGGCTTAGGTCATGATCCCAGGATCCTGGGATCAAGCCCCGCACCAGGCTCTCTGCTCGGCAGGGAGCCTGCTTCCTCCTCTCTCTGCCTGCTTCTCTGCCTACTTGTGATCTCTGTCAAATAAATAAATAAAAAATCTTAAAAAACAAAACAAAACAAAACAAAACAAGAACCTCCCAAAAAACAAGAACCCAGGACCTGATGGATTCCCTGGGGAATTCTACCAAACTTTGAAAAAAGAAATAATACCTATTCTCCTGAAGCTGTTTCTAAGAATTGAAGCAGAAAGAAAACTTCCAGACTCTTTTTATGAAGCTGGCATTACCCTGATCCCCAAACCAGGCAAAGACCCCACCAAAAAGGAGAATTTCAGATCAATATCCATGATGAATATGGATGCTAAGATTCTCGAGAAGTATACTGTAAGACATCACTAGACATTTAGTTCCCTCTTAGGTATCTAGTGGTGAAAAGCATGGATTCGAAAGCCAGACTTCCAGTATTTAAATTTTGTTTCTTAGCTAGTATAACTTTGGGCAAATTATTGTCTGTGTGCCTCCATTTTCTTATTTTTAAACCAGGAAAATAATAGAACCTTCGTCATACGGTTGTTGCTGAGGGTTGAATGTGTTCAAACATGTTAGGCTCTGAGAGCAGAGCTTAGAACATAATAAATTCTCAATAAATGTTAACTGTTGTCAGTAGCTTTCTTTGCTATTGCAGTAAAAAAGGAGGGAGGGAATTTTTTTTTTTTAAAGATTTTATTTAATTATTTGACAGAGAGAGATCACAAGTAGGCAGAGAGGCAGACAGAGAGAGAGAGGGAGAAGCAGGCTCCCCACTGAGCAGAGAGGCCAAGGTGGGGCTCCATTCCAGGACCCTGAGATAAAGACCCGAGCCTAAAGCAGAGGCTTACCCACTGAGCCACCCGGGTGCTCTGGAGGGAGGGAATTTTTGATGGCTCATTTTTAATACGTGTCACAGAGTTTTACTTTTGATTTATCTTTTCTTGTGTACTTTATATGTTCCAGCCTTTTTAAGGTCACACTTACAACCCTTTCTAAATTAAAGTGTCTCAGCATTGCACATCAACATTTAAGAGACAACCAAATACTATATGTCTCTTACTTATACCTCTGTTATACAACTAAATAGTGTTAAAATTTATTTATATATATGGTGGCATTTTCTGTTGAACTGTGAACTTTATGAGGGGAGAGACTTCACACTATTGTATCTAATATAGTGCTTGGTCTTAATTATGTGGCGTAAGTCCTCTGTATTTGCTCATTTAACTACATTAGCATCTCATTTATTAGGTTTTACTAGTAATATCCTTTTCAGATTCACAAACAAGTGCATTTCCTAGCTATCTACTTCTTGAGTTAAAGTATAATTCTTTATTTTTAAATTTATTTTATTTTTTATTAACATATAATGTATTATTTGTTTCAGGGGTACAAGTCTGTGATTCATTAGTCTTACATAATTCACAGTGCTCACCATTGCACGTACCCTTCCAAGTGTCCATCACCCAGCCACCCCATCCCTCCCACCCCTCAAGTATAATTCTTTACATATTAGATTTTTTAAAATTTATTTTTAAATTATTAATATGTTAATTTTTCTTTCCAGTATCAAGTACTTTCTTGTCTTCTTAAATAGAATATAATTTATCACTGTGCATACTCTTTATTTGGATTATAATATGGGTGTAATATAGTGCATGGTCCTGTGGTTCTATATCAAATATTTTCAGGATGCCTTATGATTTTTTTCTTCCCATTGTATGTCATATTTCTCTTGTTATTATAATCTATCAGTTTCTCTCTGCTCTTTTCTTTATGTACCTCCAGCAACCCTAGCTCCCCAAATTCAGATTTAATGAATCTGACCAGTGCTTCTAAACTGCTGTGGATTGATTTGATTGCCAACTTCATTTGAACTTTTTCTAAAATGAGATTTTAAATGATCTAAACTGAGCTTCAGGGCATTTTCTGAGTAAAATGGGGAAGTTTAACACAGAGACTTTGTGGCATCTATTTAACTAGCCGTGTAACTTTTTAATTTACTCTGTGACATTGCTGAGGTTGTCACTGATGTGTGGCCTCTAGGCAAGTGAGTTAAGTTTATATGAGGATCTGAACAGAAGAATGAATTGCCGATCTTCAGTATTTCCATGCTGTTATAGAGTTGGGATTCAAATTCAAACTCCTGTACTCCAGAGTCGCTTTTCGTTGCTCTTAGAATCATGTGACAAAGAAGTCCATACTGCAATTATTAGTTCTTAAGCATTATACGGTATTAGTGATTGTTTTGATTTTTTTAAATTTAATTAATCTTTTTAGTGATCTTTTTCTATTTTAAGCACAAACTCTTTGTCTTGTTTAACTTTAAAAACATTTTCACACATATGGATTCTTTATCTAATGGATAGATGCCTACTTACAATATATTACAATATTGTAAGTTACACAGATATGTCATTTAAAAACAGGCTCTTATAGTGTGGGTCTGCATTGTAAATACCTAGGTTACTATGTGTGTTTGTACACTTTGAGCTGAATATACAAGTCTAATTATATATAGGAAAAAATTGAATATTCCTATTCTATAAATATAGTTTGTGAAATGCTAGATAAATGTGAAAAGATGCAAAATAAAGTAACTCTGAGGCATGGGTATGTTCAGATCCTAGTATAAGTCTTAGAAGTTTAGTTTGTTTGGAAGTTAAGTACTTCTCAGAGGATTCATCAGATGGCATGTTAGTGTGCTCATTGCAATATTTGATCCTTTATGACTTCTTCCTCTTTATCTTTTCCATCCATTAAATTTTTAATCTACATAAAAAGAGAACAAAAAATTTAAGTGAAAGAGAGCAAATATACATATTAAATAAGAGCAGGTACTGCTGTCATACCTCAAAAGAGATTTTATTTTTATTCAGTTATTTTTATCCACAGGTCATTTTTAACACTGCTCTCATTGGACTGAAGTAGAAGCATAAGAATTGGAGCATATTTTCATTTTTAAGGTGGGTCCATTTGTAGAAAAATTTAGCTACTTAAAGCCTCTGCTGTTTCTTAGGAAATTTTGACATTTGCATGTATTCTGAGAAATACTATGGTTATCTGTGACATGCCGTTAGTGTGAAGTTTTGGGAGAGCCCCAGGCTGAATCTGGAGCTCCCCCCACCTTCATGCCCAGTCCTGGTTACCTGACTTCTCTGTGCCAGTTTGCCTATTTTTTTTTTAAGATTTTATTTATTTATTTGACAGAGAGAGAGATCACAAGTAGGCAGAGAGGCAGGCAGAGAGAGAGGAAGGGAAGCAGGCTCCCCGCTGAGCAGAGAGCCCGATGTGGGACTCGATCCCAGGACCCCAAGATCATGACCCGAGCTGAAGGCAGAGGCTTTAACCCACTGAGCCACCCAGGCACCCTGGTTTGCCTAGTTTTAAAATGGGAACGATGGGCCTATGGACTCTGTTTACCTTCCATATTACATGTTGTGAGAATAAATTGAGATCATGCATATGTAAGTATCTTATTAAGAAAAATGTAAGGTGGAGATATTAGTACTGTGAACTGTCAGTGAGTTAAATGGGAATTAACAGTTATGTGCAGAGAATCTGTGTAAGTATGAAATTTTTGGATGTAACTGTCGCTCAGCCACCGGAATAGTAGGAAGACTGTGCCATCTTATCTATTGTTTCTGAGAGAACTGGCAAGCACAAAAGAAGAGGGGAAGTAAGAGGAGGAAGAAGTGGCAGAGGAAAGAAAGCCAAACCAATTAGATGGCTCTGAAAATATTGGCATTTTTAGAACTAAAAATTTCTTTGCTTATTAGGATGTATTTGAAAAGATTATTAATCTATGGATTAAAAAAATGCATTTTCTTTTGAAAACCTGTTACGTTGGGGCACCTGGGTGGCTCAGTTAAGTGTCTGTGTTTGGCTCTGGTCATGATCCCAGGGTCCTGGGACAGAGTCCCAGATGGGCTCATTGCTCAGCGGGGAGCCTGCTTCTCCCTCTTCCTGCCGCTCCCCCTACTTGTGTCCTTTTTCTCTCTTTCTTTCTGACAAATAAAATCTTAAAAAAAAAAAAAAAAGTCAACCTGTTACATCTTTTCAAACTTTTATATTCAGTATTTTACTTTCTTGCTGTGGGAAAAACATCTAATTCTGATTTTTCTCTTCCCTGGAGTTTCAGCCATTCATCCGGATGCCTTAGTGTCTGAGGCCTGAATAAAAAACGGAATAGGTGTTTGTTCTCACTCCATCGGTTTTTGTTCATTTGTTTTGTTTGTCTTCTTAATGTCCTCTATTTGTCTTGTTTTTCTTCAGCTCACCTGGCCCATGTCATGTCTTACCTCTTTCTGGGCTTCAGTGTTGGCACATAACCTGGTATTCTGGGTCTCCCAGATTGTACCCTGAGGCTTTTCAAAGGTGCCAGGATACTATTTAGCAAATGTGATTACTGTATTTCTTTCTAGTAACTATGTTTTGAGAGTAATTTACTTATGTCTTGGGAGAGAAAGATAGTAGTAAATCGGGAAAATGGTAGTAAGTTTCCTGTCTTCCTGCACTCTGTCTTTGGGTGTCATGGATTCTGGTGTGATGGTCATGACTGTAGCTAGATGATTTGGTCGAATGTTGCCACTGCTATCTCTGGGTCTTAGTCCAGAAGAAAATGTGATGTTTTTCTCACAAAATGGACTTATTCTTTCTTTGTCGAGTGACTGAGGAGGCGGTGTTCAAGGTTCTTCCCAGCGATCAGGGACTGTCTCTTAATCTCCAGTGCCAGCTCAACAGTTTTAATTCTCCTGCTGCTACTTTCACCTGTAATTTATTGTTTGGCTGAGTCATCTGGCAACTACTTCTGTGTTCTCTTAATATAGTTGCAAGGCATATTCTTTTGTATTTTGTTTCTTACTTAGTAAATAAGTGGCTTATTTAGTTCCACTTATAAGTCATTTCTTTGGTTTCCCAGAAGAAGTAATTGACCAGTCTAAAGAAGCATAATTGTAGGGGGATTTTACCAATTGCTTTTCTTTTTCGATGGTTGTTGTAGGCTGTAGGAGAAAGCCTGTTCATAGTTGTCACCATCTGACATTAATAAAATTTTGTGAAGTGTCCTCTTGAGCCTCACACTTCATGGTTGTAAAATGGGTATCGTGTTACTGACATTATAGGATGGTTAGGATTAAAGGAGATAGCATGCAGAGAGCGGCCAGGACAACCACACCTGGGGCCTTAGTCGGGGAAGCCTCTGACTCTTAATTTTGGCGTAGGTCATGATCTCAGGGTTGTGAGATTGAGCCCTGCATCTGGTTTTGTGCTCAGTGGGGAGTCTGATTGAAATTCTCTCTCTCCCTCTCCATCTACCCCCCACCCCACTCTGTGATCTCTCTCTGCCTTTCTTTCTAAAATAAATAAGTAAATAAATCTTAAAAGGGATAAAAATAAAAAGTGCCCAGTGTGGTATGGACACAAATATGTGTGTGGGTAATTATTGTCATTGGTGATTTATCCTCTTTCCTCAATTTTTTATCATTGTCATGGTTGTGAGATAAAGCCAGAAGGGACTTATGGATAGGTTAGCTTGTAATGGAATGCAGTGTTGACAGATCAGGTCTCTTGTTGAAGTTGTGTGGAGTTGTGGATTCTTTGAATCATTACAAGTCCAAGCTTAGAGATAGGTCAGCATGTCTGACTCAAGTTACTGAGATGGTTAATTGGTCACTATTGAGCTGTTTTGGAGAATAGTGTTAGAGTTTTTTTGAAATGCACAGTTTAGCTTCGGATTTAATTGCTCTCAGAAGTAGGCAGTCATTTAAACTATCTTTGTAGAAACAACACACAAAAGTATTAAGCACTTAAAACATTTACCTTTTCAGTGTGTATTTCTGTTTTATGGATATGATGAAAAATTCTACAAAATCAGATTTTATTTTATATTTTTTAAAGATTTTATTTATTTGAGAGAGAGAAAACTAGAGAGCACAGAGGGAGGGAGAAGCAGACTCCCCACTGAGCAGGGAGCCTGATGCAGGATTTGATCCCAGGCCTCTGGTATCACAAACTGAGCTGAAGGCAGACGCAACCTACTGAGCCACTCAGGTGCCCCCAAAATCAAATTTTAAAGAACAGAAATATATAGTGATTAATCATTCATTTTCCTTTTGCCTACACAGTGGCACACTTTACTTTCTGTCTTTCATCTTAGAGTGTGAGCATACAGGCTGTAGGGAGTAGAAAACAAACAGCACACCCAGTGACTTCTTGCTGTCCGTTTGGGGATGATTGAAGACAGTGATGCTTACATAGAATGCAATGAAATCTTTTTATGCAAGAAAAAAGATGTTTCTATTTGGAAAATACCCTAGCTCTTTGGATCTTCAGTGTAAAGTTTGCATGAGGTGAAAAAGACCTGAGTGAGTGAAATATTTAAAATGGTGAAAAGCGGGGCACCTGGGTGGCTCAGTGGGTTAAGCCTCTACCTTCGGCTCAGGTCATGATCTCAGGGTCTTGGGATCAAGCCCCGCATTGGGCTCTCTGTGCAGCGGGGAGCCTGCTTCCCCCTCGCTTTCTGCCTGCTTCTCTGCTTACTTGTGATCTCTGTCTGTGAATAAATAAAGAAAAATCTTTAATTAAAAAGAAAAAATATAAAATGGTGAAAAGCTTATCTTAAAATTTTTATATTCTGAATTTAAGCCTTAAAATATTTTGCAAAGAGAATAAATATTTCCGAGAGGACAAAGATTCTGTTTAGGGGATTTGATTAAATCAGTGAAAAACTTGGATAACAAACATTTTGATTCTTCTATCCAAAGAGGATTGATTAACAGATGATGTAAAGATGTGACTTTAAGGTCCTATAAGGCATATTGTTGACTGAACTTTCTGCTTCAGATGCATTTCTGAAATGAGTAACTGGAATATTGAGACATCATATGGAAGCTTGTCATTTGTCAATCCATTTTTTAAAAAAAATACTTAACATCTAATAGGTCTTCTGTACTATTAAACGTTTTCTTTAAAAAAAGATTTTCTTATTTACATGTAGATAAGGAGCTCATGTGGTTTCTATTTTTTTAGTTACGTGGGAAATGTAATTATTTTCTGAGGACGGGTGACGGAAAAGTAGAGCCATGCCATATTATGACTGGAGAGTATGGTTACTATGGAGAATTTATTGTGGAATCAACAAGATGATAAAGTGTTGATAGCCAACAGTCAGAGACCAACTAAGACTGTTAGAGATTTATACAATGTCTGATTGTCAAGTTTATAATTCTCCTTGGTAATCCAGGAAGCATATGTAAAGAAGGTTGAGTAATGATAGGCCACAGTAAAGCCTCTGCCCTCAAAAAGTTCATAGTTTCATTGACCAATGTTCTGTTTTAAAGCCTCTGAGTTTCTAAGCTCCTTGTAGACATGAGTAGCTGAGTTCTAATTTATCTTATCGAATCTATGTTTTTCAGATCATTTCCAAGTACCGAGCCCAGTGTTTGGAATATATATTGGTTAAGTGAAACTGTCAATATGGAATCAAGTGCTAGAGGGAAAGGCTGTGCTTTTATTCTTAAGAGTGGCTAACAGCACATGAAGTAACTTCCCTATAGAGGAATTACACTGGTTTTCTCTTCAAAAACCATGTAGGCACGAGGGGAATAGAAAGTGAAATACTTAAAGTTATGGGAAAACCACACCTCCAACTACCAACCTAGAATTCCCAAATTATCTTTCAAAATGAAGGAGACATAAAGACTTTCTGAGATAAAACAAGGACAATACCAAAAAATCTTTAAAACAAAAAAACAAAAAAAACAAGGACGGTACCTCACTGGGAATTTGTCACCTGTACACTTGCCTTGAAAGAAATGTTAAAAGAAAGATGATTTGTAAATATTCCAGTCCATGGCTTGTCTCTTTATTTTTTTTTAATTGTGTTTTTTAGCATATTTTTATTGGCTTAAATATTTTGCTCCCAAAACTTGATGCCAAAATATATTTGGCTTTAACTATTTCTGGAAATCTTATCTTTGAAATGATTATTTTCAGTAAAGCTTATTTAAAATCTTAGATATGACATGAATAGGCAGGGGGAGAAATCAGGTTACATTGTAAAAATCAGTGACACAGACTGCAGGCAACCACCTTGAATTTTGGAGCAAAAATGGCCTGTAAAAGTTGTTTTGCACTGGACTGAAATGACCAAGTATCTATACCCCCACCTTGATCACTCACTCCTTGGTTGTGGGGCTCCCTGGGGAAGGGTGTGACCTTCAGCATGGTGGCTTGCTGCCCCTGAGGCAGCCCCTCAAAAGGCTGATTGCTCAAGGCTGTTGTTGACTGTGCTGCCAGACTCTCAGGCAACAAATCATTCCTCCCTTCCTTTCTTCCTTCCTTCCTTCCTTCCTTCCTTCCTTCCTTCCTTCCTTCCTTTCTTTCTTTCTTTCTTTCTTTCTTTCTTTCTTTCTTTTTTAAAGATTTTATTTATTTATTCAAGGGAGAGAGAGAGGGAGCAGAAGTGAGAGAGGAGAGAGAGCATTAGTGGAGGGAGGGGCAGAGTGAGAAGCAAACTTCCCGCCAAGCAGGGAGCCCAGTGCAACTCAGGGCTCCATCCCAGGACCAGAAACAATAACCTAACGGAAGTCAGATGCTTAACAGACTGAGCCACCGAGGTACCCCAACAAACCACTCCTTGAAAGGGATATCTGGGTGACACATCTCCAGATTCACCTCAAATCTATAAGCCTGGGATCCATTTTGTGGTAAGAGGCCCCATAAATAGGGGGGCAGAGGGCTGTAATGAATCTGCATATGTGGACAAACCCGATTTCCCTTACAAGAGCCACCTGCAAAGCAAAGGGCTTGAAAGCAGAGCTCAAGGGAACAGGTAAAAAAAAAAATAACAAACATATAAAGTCTTAGATTTTAAGGTTCTTTTGTATTCAAGTCACAAAGTGTAAATATCAGACTTGTATTTTCATGCAGAAGGTATATGCTGTCCTCAGGTAGATATGGTACTGTTAGGAGAAATGCCTGACCTGTTGAGTTCAGTTAATGACTCCACACCCTGGAGAATGCCCCTGATTATTATTGTGTTTTTTAACATCCGCTATGCTTCTTTGCCTGAGAACAGTTTACCTTTCTATGCATTAGCAGTCAATATTATTAAAAGGGCCACTGCTGTCGTTTCTTTAAGCTTCATCTCTTGGACTGTTATGAGTTTGGCACAGGGTACTGTATAAATTATATATGTATGTTCACCCCCAAATAGCTCTCTGGTTTGAAAATGGAATCTATGAATTGGCTTCTGTGTCTTTTTTAAGTTATTACCATGGGAATGAATAGTCTGCTTATTAGTACTGTGGTTGGTGCAATTCTTCCAGGTTGGGTCACCTGAGTTTTCCTACTACCCGTTGCCCACACTTTCGGCGATAGTTAAATTTTCACCACTAAAAAGCAAGTAGTTAGAATGCAAAAGTAGTTGTTTAGTAGAATTAGTTACATCAGTGCTTTTAATCTGTTGATTATTTCCTTTTATTCTAACTAGCGGGAGTTTATTCATTTCACAGTTTTAAACTTTTCCATTGCAGTCAGAACTGCGGGGGGTTATTATCCTGTACTGCAGTTGTTAACTTTTCATCATTTGTTGAAACATTATGGGGGAGAGAGAAGAAAACCAACAGAAACACCATGATGAAGGAAACTAGGCTTATCCATTCTTAATTTTATTGAGGCAACATTGCATGTGTTGCATATAGTTTTCTTTACTCTATTTACATAAGCAAGGAATCAGTTGTCAGAAACCTGTAGGTTTCTACAGACATTAAAGGAAATGTTAAGTTGTTTCAGGTAGGTTTACAATACAACACAAGAATGAGGAGGGGTGAGTACAGAGCAGACCAGTGAATTGGGGGTAGTGATTTGTCGATTGGAGATGGTTACATGTACACACACACACACACACACACACACTCTCTCTCTCTCTCTCTCACCATGTTTTGCCAAATGTCCAAACTGGGTATAATGAAGATTTCCTACTTGGAGTCAGTGCTCCTATAGCAAACCCAGCTTTAGGTGTTTAGAAGCTAAATCAGCCCAGAAAATAGAACACAGATGCCATAGGCTTTGTGAGATTTAAACTGTAAAACTACTTACTTGTGTGTAATTCAGATTTAACTATACAAATTCCACAAATTGAATGGAATGATGATTTAAGAGAGCTTAGTAAATTTCAAACCCTGAGGAAAGTATCACTTACTGAATTACAGTCTTTCTTATCGATTTAATAAATTAAATCTAAGAAGTCATAGATGCAACAAAGTTTAAATTAGTTCTGGTTATATGTCCATATGTCCTCTGTAACCCATAACTCTCAGTAATTGGAAAGATTTTCCATTTAATTAGTTTGAATTGAAGAGCTTTTCTCTCTTTCTTTTACTTCTACATTATTGATCTAATTATAATAATTTCTGCTCCTAGGAGGACTGTGTGATTTCATTTATACCTAATGTAGTACACATTACATAATAGGCACTCAGTAAATATTTATTTTTTCTTTTAGGAGACAAGGAATGGCAGGATGGTTAATCACCAACTTATATTAAATAAATTGAAAGATAAAGCTTTACATTGTCACTTCAAAACCTGCCTCTTACTACCATTTCACTGTTGGGAGGAATGCCTACTGTATCACTAATGTGTGTCCAGCAAGAAAGCATCTTGTGTGTGTGTGTGTGTGTGTACTGACGTACATACATATGCATTTCTCTTCACTCATTGCTGTCACTCCATAGACAAACAGGCTTTTGACAAAACCTGGCACTTCCCTCTTGACTGTTTTTCATAAATCCACCTGGCACGTATCACTGTAGAACTTTTGTTCAAGTTCTTTTCCTGGACTTTGGCACATATTTGAATTCTACTGAGCCAGAGCTGCCTTCTTCAGGTGATTTGTTTTTAAGATTTTTTTTTCCTGCCAACCACAGGGACTGAAGTTTATATCCCATAGGTGAATATGAAATTCTCCGTTCCCTCCCGAAACCCATCATTCTGTCATCCCCGGCAATAAGGATCCCTCTTGTTTCTTGCTGTTTTCTGTTTGTATTCTTTTCAACTTGTCTTTTGTGTGACAGAAACAATCCTTCTAGGTTTATCAGGCTCTTTAATTTTTATTGTGGCGTTATCTTTAGATAATCAACTTCCCACAAAGTCTTTCTATCCTTACTGGAAAAGAAGTGGCAATTCGCTTCCTGAAACCTTTCTTTTTATTCAGTTTTTATGACTGACTGACTCCTCACTGGCTATCATATTAAAGGCTTCTGATCTTTTATTTATATGTAAGTATGATATTATTAGATTTATGCTGGGTTCAATGTCTATACATATACCTGTTACTTGTATGCTTTTAGTATATGTATGTAGATCTGTAATACAGATTAATTTCAAGGGCAAACTCTATTTAGTATGTGTATCTATATCTCTAATACAACCTAAAGGGAAAATTCCCTATTTTTTATGAACCAGTCAGCCTATTGAAGGGTTCAGGGCAGGCTGCCCCAAAATATGCTGCTTTGGCATATTGATTATTGTGAATTAAAGTCACTTAAGAAATAGCCCATGCAAGAAGGACACTGACTCTCTTCTCTTGCTCTGAAAGCAGGAAATAAATTCCGCATGTGAAGAAGGGTACCCTCCCTGCACCTGGAGGGTAAAAAGCATCCTTATTGCCAAAGAGAGGGAATTCAAGTCTGAGAAGGCTCCATAAACAAACCTTGTTACTACTTCTTTACTAATTTCCTATCCTAAGCCCAACCCCCTTTGTCTTATCACTTCCTCACAAATACATTCTTTCTTTGTCTAAAAGATATAAAAGCCGCCTGTTTCTGGTTACTTCTTTGAAACTCTTATTTCTGTGAACTTCCTTACGTAAGAATTAATTTTGTTATTCTCCTGTTCATCTGTTTTATGTCAGTTTAATTATTAGACCAGCCAAAGAACCCGGACGGGGACAAAGCAAAAGTTTTCCTTTCCCCTTCACTACTACGTGAGACGAACTTCTAACAAAAGTTTAAGACACTGTTGACAAAGCTTATGAATTTTTAAAATTCATATTTTCCCCCTCATTTGTATTTTTTCTCCTCATCCATCTCTCTGTTCTTTGGTGGTGAGTCAGTGAGCTGTTGCAGTGAGATTTCTACAAATCTGATGTCCAAGGTTAGTACCGATTAGTGGTTGAGGCACCGTATGACTAAGAGTCACTAGTGTAACCCCATTGAATAATTTTTGATAAGGTAACAAAAGTATAAGAATTAGGAAGAATAATGCAAGTGAAAGTGCTATGTAAACTATAGCCTGTGTGCATACACACACTCTATGGGAATGATTTCAGTCCTTGCAAAGCTAGTGGTAGAGATGAAACATGTTGCTGCTGTAATTACTGACAGTTCCCATTAATGAATACAAATTGGTCTAGAGATCTCACATGCAAGTAGAAGATCTGCTGGCTTATCATAATTTATTGGCATGGATCCTTGGGCTAGTGGTATTCTAACTGAGTGCAGAATACTGTCTGTTCTTGAACAAAGTATTTTTCATGTTCCCTAACAGGATACCTAAGTGATCTTTTGTTTCAATATTGAATTTTATTTCATTGTTAAATGAATCAAAATGATACAAACGGAACTAAAGACTCATTATTTTAATGCATCTTATGCTATTTTAATTTTGGGGGGGGACCTTGAGGATTAGATTAATAGGTTTTAACAAGAAAGCAATATCTATTACTTGCAGATCCTGAGTTGTCTGTAAACAAGCCCTTTTACAAAATGGAGCAATGCCAGCAGAATCTGTGTGGGAGTTATGTGTATGTATGTGTCTTTCTAAAAGAACTATAAAAATCTGAAAATCCATGTAAGTGACTTTTTAATATGTACTTACTATAGCACAGCAGCCAAATTTTAAAATAGAATTATAGTTGACTTGAATTAATTTTTGTATTTAAAGGTATAGAAAACTTCTGACAAAATTTATTAACAAAAGAAGCTGTCTTGTTCTTTCTGCATCTTAGTCTTCCCTACTGTTGAAGTCCATTAATGGAGACTTTTTGGTGGGATTTAAAATATATCTTATACGTCAAGTGCACAGTTGATCCTGGGGGTCTGAGATGTGGATTAGATGTTGACATCAAGTTCTGAAAGTTTATAAACCTTAGGGACTGACTGACTCATGGGTTATATTTTGATTTCTTATTAAGAAGCCGTAGAACTTTTCTGTTGTGAGAATGAATACTGTAATACTCAAAGTCAATAGGAAATAAAGAAAGAATGACAATAGGAATCCTTATATAAATGAAGTGATGCTTTAATACTAGCATAGTCAACATATTGTTTGTCTTAAAAATTAAATTCTGTGTTTGCAGTAAAAATTAAGGTGTGCCCTCTTTAAGATGGAAAAGGTGGTATTAGGTTAATATGTAAAATGATCTTAACTTGGGAGTTACCCGACAGGCACTTTTGGTTTTGGATTAAATGTAACTAGAATAGGGGTGCTTGGGTGGTACAGTTGCTTAAGTGTCTGACTCTTGATTTTGGCCCAGGTCTTGATCTTAGGGTCCTAAGATGGAGGAGTCGGGCTCTTCACTTGTCCTGGAGTCTGCTTGAGATTCTCTCTCTCCCTCTGTCCTGCCCCCCCCAACCCATGCATTCTCTCTCTCTCAAATAAATAAAGCTTAAGGAAATAAGTATAATTAGAATAATCTAGGCAGGTATATAGAAAGTATTGACATATGTATCAGATTTAAAAAAGAAACACAAATGTGGTTGTTAATTTAGGGAATAATGTCTGACATTATTGAGAGTACTGACAGACCTAACCTGCTACTTTTTTTTCTTTTAAGATATAGCTTGAGAATAGGTCTACGTTATGTTTTCTAAGTTAGAACTTGACACTGACAACATAAATGCAAGGTGTATGTTTATTTTGGTCTAGAGGAAAAATGTATGTTTATGCCTTATACAAACACAATAAAAAGATCTATTCTGACAACTAACAGAATGAATCCTCTTGATCTAGAAGAAAAGAAAAAGGTGAAAAATCAGCAAGAAGAATTTGAAGTTATGGGCAAAGGGTTTTCATGAGGGATCCCTGCTAAACTAAGAATTGTGTAAAAAAAATTTCTCCGTGACATTGAGAAAGATTTTTACAAGTGATATACATGCAGCTTTGGTGAGAGTCAAGTGTAGCGTCTGTGGCGTGTAGGGGCGGAAAAGGTTTACCTGAACGTACTTAGGTCTCTGGCTGGATCTGCAAATTAAACTGACAGAGATTAATAGGAGAAAAGAACACAGATTTATGTAAAAAGTTTTTCATGAGGTAGGAGCCTTCATAAAGAAACGAAGGAGTCCTGAGGATTTTTATCTATGTTTGATGAAGAGTGGCAAATCATGGAGGAATACGCTAAAACAAAGCCGTAGGGGGTAAGTCTAGTAAACTGGGGGAAACTTAGCAAGACCTGTTTGTTCTGCTTCTTTTCAGTGTCCCTTGGTCTTCGGAGATAAGGATACTCCTATCTTTTTTTTTTTTTTTTTTTAAAGATTTTATTTATTTATTTGTCAGAGAGAGAGAGAGGGAGAGAGAGCGAGCACAGGCAGACAGAATGGCAGGCAGAGGCAGAGGGAGAAGCAGGCTCCCTGATGAGCAAGGAGCCCGATGTGGGACTCGATTCCAGGACGCTGGGATCATGACCTGAGCCGAAGGCAGCTGCTTAACCAACTGAGCCACCCAGGCGTCCCAGGATACTCCTATCTTTCTGGTGAATGGAGGGGATCTTTGACACGAGGATTTTGTGACTTGTTTCAGGAGAGAAGCACCAGGGAAGGTCAGAATGACCATCCTGTCTCCAACCCCTTTACCTTAAAATATTTAGTTTGCCTAGGTGGCATATTTTGGGGGTGGTATGTCCTGAACCATGTCATTTGTTCCTGTCTGAAACTTTGCCAACTTTGATCTAGAACATGATATAGTGGATTATCCTGTAGCCCACTGAACCAGTTTCTCCATCCTGGCCCTTTCTATGGAGACAAAAGAAAAAAAAAAAAAAAGGTTAATGGTTAATGGTTAGAACAAACTATAAGCATGGTCGAGTCCAGAGGGCAGTTAGTCATGAAGAATATTTATAGATATTTGACTCAAAGCATCTATAGATAGTGTTAGGGCAGATGGTAGTAATCTGGCAGGTTTTCCTGGTTTGTAGTGTGAATGTCTCTGTGATGTTATCAGATGCTCTGGTGAACTTTCTGAGTGGCCCATAGAGCAACAGGCAGGAAGGTTGTGATTTCTTTGAGTACGATATCAGGTTGTCCAGCTTCAACTTACAGGGCTTTGGGAAAGAGGCAGTTTTAATTTTTAGTGATTCTAAGTCAGAAGGGTGGGAGAAAAATTGGAAGCATTAGTTTGGAGAATTGTGGCTAGGAAACTGGAAGAAATCAGGGTCTGACACCTTTTAGATAGATAACAAAACCTTAAAGACAGTGAAGAGAACTAGAATTTAATACCTGTGGGGATGTACCCTAGTTTTCCATTGAAACTTAATTTTCATGTCTGCAGTTACCCCCATGTCAATCAAAGATAATTTAAGTAAGACCAATTTGCAAAATAAGTCTCATTTCATTAGCTTGATCTGGTTATTTATGTCAGTGCTCAAGAAGAATGATTCACCATATATGCTTTTTAGAAGTCATATTTGCTGGAACTTCTAATGAGGAATCCAAGATGTTACTTTTAAGGCATGTATGGCATGGAGCACTGGGTGTGGTGCATAAACAATGAATTTTGGAACACTGGAAAAAAAAAGTAAAAAAAAAAAAAAAGCCTCTTGAGGTTAGGAGACTAAGTCAATGACCCCTCGTCAGATTTTGCCTGCAACACTTAGAGATGTGGGTGAATTCCTCTCTTCTTGAGGTCCCCCAAATATCCTGAGGTTCCTAGATTCTGCTAGGAAGTGACCTTCCTTACTTTCCTATTAGTTAGAAATCCTATAAGTAAGCCACTGGGCAGTTTTTAGAAGGGACGCTTTATAAGCTTTGGTTCTTTAATGCCAACCTTATTTCCTTAAAGCTGTCCAGTCGTATCAGATTCTGCGCATGCCATTCTCAAATATGGCATTCCAGTCAAAGTCTTTCTAATATAACCAATGTTTGCAATGGTTTCCTGTTACAAGGAGGAAAGACTCTTATTGAACTTATGCAAATAACTATATTGCCATGAAAATAAGAATAATATGTATCTATAAACATATAACTGGTGAGTGTTTATCACATTTCTTTTTTTGACAGTCTTTCCCATGTAATTTACCATACCAAATAAAACTAATTATAGTAACATCTCTCTTTTATAAGAGGATTCACAAATCCTTTGAGATTTTCTGAGGGCCCCCTGGGAAACTTAACCATCAATTTGACCTCAAAGACTGGGAATTTTGTCAAAAATACCGAAAGGTTTGACTAAATGGGATCACAGATGACTGTACAATAATACTTAGTTATCTATTTAACAAAAGTGAAAAAAGATTTTAAAAACAAATATAGAAAGTTTCTCCATTTTAAAATGGAGAAAACTCAGTTTTCTTAAGTAATCAAAGACCTAATAGAGACAACATGAAGCACAGGGAATTATTATAAGACAACATACAAGATAGCTTACTTAAAAGGTAAAGAAAACTCAAGAAATATTGGTGTTTTTTTAAGCTAACTGTTTATTACTTAACTGCTTTTTTATACTATGCCATGTCCTGTACATGCATTATTTCATTCAGTGTCTCTGAAGAAGACACTATTATTTTCATTTCGTAGACAAACGAACAGACTTCGTGGAGTCACTTGGCCAAAGTCGTTTGGGCTGTCAGTAACAGCACTGGTATTTGTACCAGTTTTACATATGAATCTGGGTTGTGTACACCTATATTCCGTGGCCTGCATTAATGATTTGCTTCAGGTCATGTGACTAAACTGTAGAGGGGGAGAGAAGTTAAGCTTTTAGGTTTCCAATCCGTGTCTCTTTTGACCATCATATTTAACCTCTTGACATAAGTTTATTGGATCTGTTTTCCTTGACTCCATGTCCTGAATACAAAGGAATTAGATACTAGTGTTAGAGTTGTCACTGCAAGGTCTTGAAACTCCACACCAAACAAAGATTGAGAACAGGTTTGGAGGATCAATATTTCATTCACTGAAAATAAACTTGAAAGTAATTCTTAATATTTTGCCCAACCAGGGTAAACTTTCATTGTATTAACTCTTCAGCCAAAGGTGCCATATCGTTATATATTCTTTTGCCTGTGCAAACTCTAGTCCAGTGATATTTATCAAGTTAAATCACTTTTAAAATGGATATAACCTCTGGCAATTTCCTATCAGTGTATCACTGCGACATTCAGCTTCGGATCCTGTTGTAGGTTTGCTGCAGTGTTTTGTCTTTCTGTGACTGTAGTTCTATGTGCAGCCTGTCTAATGTAAGTGTCCTCTCCCACCCCCACTTATTGACAATATGTGAGCTTCAAGGATCACTGGATGTGCAAATTTAATTGCAGGTTTTATTTTTGAAGGATGACATAAGCTATGTCATTCTAACAGCTATTTATACAGCTTTTTCTAAACTGCTGCTCTGAAAACATGTATTTCATTCTGTCTATTGTCCTGCTTCCCGATTTAATTTTTCAAGGCGGCTTGCTCACTTAGCTTGCTCAAGTGTATATATGATGATTCTTTGCAGTATTTCAGTAGGTAGATGCTTTGAAATTAAACTTGAGCATTTCTCCTGATTTTCTGTTATGATAGTACCTTATGAGTGTTTGGAGTTCATGTTCTGTATTTGCTGATTTGCCCCCCGCCTTCCTCCGTGACTTTCTTCCCAGTGCTGTAGCACATGATTGAACTTTTTAGGAGAGTGTAAGTCTCATTAGCTAGCTGATGTGATAATTTCTTGACTGTATTACAGAGTTATGATAAAAAAAAAAATACTCCGGAAAGGATTAGTAATCTTAAATGAAATGCCTTTTTCTTTCCAAATGGCACTTAAGTATCCAGAAGCAGCCCATGATTTTAATAAAACTAAGTAGTCCTCTCATTTTTTTTTCTCTTTTTGTAGAGTTTGACTTTTTGTGGACAGCACAGGTTTGGGAGATGATATTTTAAAAAATGGTGTTTTACAGGGAACACCCTGTGTGTTCTTTTGATGTGCATTCATTCAGCCAATTGGAATTCTGGCACTTTCCGAGTCAGGTGAAATGAGGAAGCTCTGAGTGAAATCTTAATAATGATAGGAAATATTGGTACAATATGCTGAAAGTTTCTATTTTTCCTGCCTCCCAGAAATTCTTTTTATTTACTGTGCTTTGGCAGAGTTCGTTTAAATCAGAATTTTTCAGCATAAATTGAAGTTTCTATGAAAAGTGTTGTTTCATAATTTGTGATGTGAATTGACAATGTCCTCATAAGCAACTAATACTTTTTCCTTAGTTATCATAGATTTCCTGACTATTTGGTGATTTTGTTTTTCTGAAAATTTACCATTTTATGTTGAAAAGTGTAAAACTGCCATTTACTATGTTTTAGCCAAAATCTAATTAAGTAGATTTTCTGTTTTTAACTTTGAACTATGTAAATGTTCTAGAATAGAGCTGAATGAGAGCTTACAAATTTGTCTCATTGATCTCACATTTTTACAGGTAAGGAAATGGAGGCCAAGAGAGGTTAAATTACTTGCCCAAGGTTACAGAGCTATTAAGTGGCAGACTTGGTACATAAACACCAGCCTTCAGTTTCTTAGTATTGAGGTCTTTAACTTTTCTACTTGTCTTTGGTTATAGGACATGAACAGAAATGAGAAATCACTTTTTTTTCCACCATTAATTTTTTTTTTCTTTTTGAATGTGATTGCCAAATAAAAGTGTGACTTACTGGAACTGTGTGGTAAATCCTGGGTTGAAAATGACATTTAAAATCCATAAACAAATGAATTTCTGTGGTGTTTCCCTGAGTATAGACCTAAATTTTGCCAGTTTAAGGTAAAACTACCATTTACCCTTATTATACCTAATTTTGTAGTTCATTTTTCTCAAAATTAATATTTCCCTAACTTGAGACTCAAGCCACCTGTAGGCTTGAAAATTTAATTATGCTAGCACTCTTCTAAATAACTTATGTTAATGAATATTGTTGGTCCTACTGTGTATATTTATTCATTCCAAGAAGTGTCCATTATATTTTTTTTTGTTTTTTTTTTTCCACCTTTAATCCAGATTCTGTGTCCAAACAGTAGCTCCAAAATGATAATGACTCATTTAGAACAACTTGGTTCTTCATCTCATTCACATGTCATGCATATTTGTTCTATTGCCTATAATGTATTAATAATTTTATATTATTCTCACCAAATATGAATTATATAGCACTGCTACTTCATCTCTAGGTAATTTGTTAAAGCAGTTGGTTGATTGTTTACCCATATGAATTTAGCTAGCTTAACTTGTATGTAATCGAGATTTGGCAATATGCAATTTAGAATTTAGGAACTTCTTTTGGATTCTCATATTAGTAACATACTAGTTTCTTTTTTCCATTAAAAAAGTTATAAAGCCGGAAAGAGTAGAAGGAGTGGTTTACAGAAGACGAAGCAGATAGTGGTTCTTAGCGAGAGGAAGTAATGAAAGACAGATGAGGAACTGTGATTGAACTGAAGATGTACAGGAACTGAGAGTGAAGTTCTGCCATATTTCCAAGGTGAATGTATTGTGACACTGTTGATCCATTCTGCTTGCCTGCCCTAATAACATATGTTAATGACTTCCTGTCATTTCAGATCCAATGGTCTTACTTGACACATTTTGCTACAGCTTATCTTGTCTGCCTCTGTATTTGTGGTTACAAAGTGTGGAATGTAGGACAAGGTTACCAGTAGAGAGGTGTGGGTGTCCAATTTCCAGCTTCCTTCAGTAGTTACAGGGAAACCTGCAGCAACCAAATCTACTGTGTTCCAAATATATTTCTCATAGCTACGTCTGGTAAACTGCCCTATCGCAGAAGGGTGAGACGATCAACAAATACTCGTGAGCCTTGCTTAGATTGGTCCCACGTCTTTGGCATCCTCGGTGTGCCTGTGAGTGAATGTGCTTTTAGTCCATTCAGTTTTTTATTAGTATTCTTTATAATGATTAGTTATATACCAACCTGAACCAGATTGATCTTTTATAAAGCTGTCATTAACATCTTTACTGATGGTTTAGAACCAAAAGGTATATCAAAATTCTGTTACTTGTACCATGGGACAAATACAAACAAGGCTCTTGGATATTTGTTGATTCCCTCACTGTTCTGAGAGAGGGAATTTACCAGAAGTAGCCATAAGAAATATTATATATTTCTTATATATAGATTTGGTTGCTGCACATTTTTCTAGGACTATTGAAGGAACCTGGAAATTGCATACATACATCTCTACTGGTAACCTTGCTCTCCAGCTGGGAATTAAATGTACCACTGAACTTATTATTAGGAAAATGATTGCCTTAGAAGTATAAATGGCCTGTGTCTAAGCAGTAACATATTTGGCACTTAGCAAACCCATGGACCTAAGAAATGATATCTTTAAAAAGATGGGTCAGAATCGGGATACCCCGTAGGATCCCTGTTGGCTTTCAAGTTCAGCGAGACAATTGAAATGCGTTGGAATTTTGTGATTATACTGTTTATTTTGAAAAAGACTTTCCCTTGTGCTGCTGATCTCACCAAACAAATATTAGCACTTTCCAGTGTTCTTCTCATTGGTTTCAAAGCTTTATTATTTTTCTCTTCTCACTCCTTTAATAGTGCTGCCCCATATCCTGTCCTTTTTGTTTATCATGCTCTTCTGTTGCAGTCTGGGGTTCTCAGGATACAAACTCTGAGATGGAAACTAGTGTGCCGGAAGTTTCTTAGAAAGTGCTCTTTGGATCAACCCCTGTGGAGGGGAAGGGAGAAACCAGTATTGGGCAGAAGGAAAGTTAGGCTGTTGTGCAGTGTTTTTTTGTTGTTGTTGTGTTTTGTTTTGTTTTTGTTTTTGTTTTTTTTTAGTTTTTAAAATTTATTTGTCGGGGGGAAGAGAGAGAGAGAGAGAGTGAGTGCACAAGCATGGGGAGCAGCAGGAAGAGGGAGAAGCAGGCTCTGCATTGAGCAGGGAGCTTGATGAGGGGCTCAATCCAAGGACTCCGGGATCATGACTTGAACCAAAGGCAGACGCTTAACGGACTGAGCCACCTGGGCGCCCCTTTTGTGTTGGTCTTCATGGAGATCTGACCCAACAGAGAGTTCTGAAGCCCAGTGGCTGTTCACCACTGTCTCCAGTTGGGGAGACAGGGCCAAGTCTTTATAGTCCCCATGTCAACCAGTCTTTGGATGTGGGCTCCATGGGAAGGGAGCAAGAGTTTCTGTGAGGATAATCTTTAGCCAAGACTGTTCTCAAGAGAGCTGATCGCTGAGGGCTGTCTGCTGGCAGCTGTACAGCAGGGGAATAAATCATTCAGTCCTGAAAGGGGATCTGGGTGGCACATCACAGTTTCCACTCCATTTTTTTTGCAAGGGTGCTGGAGATGGTTCACAGTGGCCTGGGGATGGGTCAGAGTTTCCAGCAATAAGGGGTTGCAAGGGCAGAGTGGTCAGAAATAGCAGACAGGGAAAGTTGGTATGGAATCAATGCTACCATATAATTGAATTCCTGCATTGATTATTGTTTTTCTAAGTAAGTCTAAAGTTCTATGTATCTGTACCAATACTATTCTCTTTTTAAGTTATAAAACTCAATGAGAACTCTGGGTGCTCCATGCAGAGAATGTGTATATCTTTACACATAAGTTCTGTATGGTTTTTGTAAAACCTACTTTGTTTTTCAGTTTCCTATTCCTTATAGGCTTTTTTCCCTTCCTCCATTTCTTACTAATAACGCTTTGTTTTGTCTTCATATTATAAATTAGTTGAGTGCTATATTTTCTTTTTGGTATACTTGTTAATGGCCAGTCACAGGAAATCATTTTCTTACATATTTTGTAATTTCTAAATTAAAGGGTCATCTTCAATGGGGATTGTTTTTCGGTTTTGGTTTGGTTTGGTTTTTCTAGGTTGTAGAGATCCCATGTGGCCTTGTTTATGGAGTGTTATTCTAAAGTGGTTTCATGTTTGTTTCTTCCAGATACTCCAGGGATATCATAAGCACAGAACCCAGTTTTATCTTAATTTCTTAGCTTGAAGATTCTCATATGAATTCAGACTTCAAAACTGTTGTGACACAGGCATAGGGATTTAATTTCTGGTTGTAGCATTTCCTCCGCACTTCTATCCAGATTGTCAGAGACAAGTTCCCTTGAAGTCTTATTAAGACAGTGGGTGGATTTGTTCTGTTCTCCTCATCATTTTTTAATGTGATTGCAGCCTTTTGAAAATAGCTCTGGTTTTATGAGAGGGACCTCACCATCAACTTTATGCCTTGTGTGCCTGAGATCTCTTCTTCTATTCGTACATGGCCACTTAAGTACAGTTGGGTAGGTTATATCCCATGTTGAGAAAAAGTAGGGCCAGAAAACTAGCCTAACTCTTCTCCTGAGAGAGTACTTTCTTCTGAGCTCCTTACTTGAGGGGACATCTTCTTACCAATCTCTGTTAGACTTGCATACTAAAGAGATAGCCATGATCCTTCCTGGAGGCCATAACTGGCGATATTTGCTTTTGTGCATACCACTTTGGCCATTGGTTTTAGATTTGGTTTAGTACCAGCAGATTTTCTTTATTGTAAGTAAAGCTGTGTATTTATTTAAAATTTTGTTATACTCATTTTGTCTTTTTATGTGTCTCCCGTGGGAGGTCTTCTTCATTAGCTCATTTAACCATATTGCCATATCTGAAATTCCTACAAGTTACTTATTAACCACTATTCCTGAGATTCCTCCTCTTTACAGTGGGCATAATAATAGTATCTGTGCGTATAGTATTAGTTTGGAGCACATAATAATTTCTCAGTTAGTGTTAGCCATATTATTTGCACCATTTAAAGCTTTATTTTATCACCTTAGGGAAGAGTTGGACTTGCAGTAGTGGTTGCCTTTACTTAGTTAACAAGAAGAGGAAGTCTTAGTTAACGCCCTAGAGAAACCAAAGGAGAAACTCTGTTCGCTGCAGTACAATGCTGAAACTGAAGCTTAAAGTCCCACCCTTTCTGTTGATATGCCGAAGGTCACTTGGCACCAAGAGGGAACTGAGAGGAATGTCCTCTCAGTATTGCCTGGAAGATCGCTTAGAGGAGTCTTGTCTGGATTGTGTGAGTAGGTGAGTTGAGTTTGTGAATATTTACTTTGCTAAGGAGGGCTCTCAAAGGCATAATTATTACAGAGGATATTTGTAGACCTTGAAACATGCAGTAATACTTTTAGTCCCAGTTAGCCTTTGACAATATTTTAAATTCCCTTTTGGTATTCCAAGTGGATTCTGAACTTGTTGAAATTGGTACCTCAGCTTGCTCAGAGTCCTGCCTCCTGCCTCCTGCCTCTTGGGGATTTAAAGGATTTCCTTCTCTTAGGTCATGTGTTTAAGAGAAAAACTCTCCTTCCCCCCTAGATTATAGGTATGAAGAAATCTGTTGACTAATAATAGTTGGGGAAGCACAGACAGAACATACCAAGTTTTCTTAAAATTACTTTTAAATTACTCTGATATGCAAAATACTGTGACTATACTATAAATCTTAACTGCTTTGGATTATTTATACAATGTTAGTTGTACTATGAAAATTTGCTTATTAACCAAGTTCAGTTTTCTTAGGTTGTTATTGGCTTTGAGTCCACAGACTTAACACTGCCAAATTTCTGTGTAAACATTTTGCTTGGGACCTAAAATGTGGTGAATATGTGTATTTAAAGGTTTTTTTTCTTTCCCTAAACCCACGTATATTAATGGAACTTGTAAACATTTAAATAGTCAATTAATGGAAATTTTTAAGGAACAACTCTTTTAAAAAATTCAATTATATAATTATGTTGTTTTAAATATAAAATTTGAGCTTAGGGAGAAATTTACATAATTCTTACATAGAGATCTATTTTTTGTAGCTCTTATAGATTTGTTACATTTAATTTTATTCAGGAGGAGTCTTTTCCTTGTTCTGTTACTGGTGATTAAATGAGAGGTTAAGATTTATACTATTTAAAAATAAGAGTTAATATTGTATCGTAATAAATTAGATGGAGAACAAAAGTAAATAACTGGTTACATTCTGATTTGGTGCTGGGGAATGTAATACATTCTTGAGTTCACATGCCATGGTTATGCATGCATTGATCCTTTTTGAAGTACATTCTTGGATATGTTGATTTTCCTCTAATGTGTCTGTTTTTGTATTAGGACTACACCATAAGGAACATTATTAATTTATACCAAAAACTACCCATGCAAGCATCATGTACGTAGCTGTTTGGTAGCATACATAGGTGAGGTTCCTTGGAATGTTTATGGCTTGAGTTATTCTTAATCTTGTTGCAAAACCTTGGTCAGCTTTATAGGCCAAATTCTAAATCAGGTGTCAGTGTCGTGTTTACTGTAAATTTCATATGTGCTCTGGGAATGTTATGTATTTTGTTCTTTGACCTGTTCTCACCTTAAGGAGGATATCCCTGCATCTCTTGTACCTGGGGTGTTTTAAAAGTGGTTTCTGTTTTTCTACAGATAAGCTTGGAAACACTTTCTTCTGTTTAAGTAAATTATGCATATGAGAAAATGACTTTGGAGAGGATAAGATGTTTATACTCATTTTCTATATAATTCTGAAATAAATTGTGTAGAGAAGTTTCCTTTTCAGTTTTTTCAGTGAAATCATCTTTCTTTAATTCATCAAGCTACTGCCTTGGAATTTTAAGTGGACAAAAGTTAGCTCATTATATTTTAGATTTTAAATAATAGTTTACTTGAATTGTGTAAAATTTTTGTGCAGATGATATAACAAAGTAGATTTTTTTCTTTTTCTTTCTCTCGCTCTCTTTTTTTTTTTTTTTTACAAAGTAGATTTTCATATAGTCTTTTGATCATTTTCCCTGTAGGATAATTCTAATTTAATTAAACAATTATTCTTTAAAAATTCTTAACTATTTTAAGCATGCCTGGGTGGCTCAGTCATTTAAGCATTCAACTCCAGATTTTGGCTCAGGTTCTGCCTGATCTCAGGGTCCTGAGATTGAGCCCCACTTTGGGCTTTGTGATGGGTTTAGAGCCTCCTTAAGATTTTCTCTCTTCCTCTTCTCTGTCCCTCCCCATTTCCCTTGAATCTTAATCTCACCTTCTCTTAAAAAAATTTTTTTTTTCTTAAATTTTAGGGTTTAGGCTTGTGTATTTTAATTTTTCATGAAATATTCTTTTGATTTTTCCACTATATGAAAATATATATTTTTTAGTTTTTTTAAATTTAATTTTGTGTGTCTGTGTGTGTGTTCCAAAATTCATTGTTTATGTACCACACCCAGTGCTCTATGCAATACATGCCCTTCTTAATACCTACCACCAGCCTCATCCAACCCCCCATCCCCCCTTCCCTCCAAACCCCTCAGTATATTTCTTATTTTAGTTAAAATTTGTGATATTTCTGTCTTATGTATAGACTTTATTAACTAGATTTAGAAAAAAAAGAAAAACCAAAAAAAGTATATTCAGGACTATGATTAGAATAAACTTGTGATAGTTTTAATTCTTAATATAGTTTCTAAAATTTTAAAGCAATATGTGATATACTATCTCTTTGTATTTAGCAAGGTAAAATCTGATCTGCAATGGAATGTATATTTCTTAAGCTTGTCTTAGACCTTATATGAAGTTTTATCCAAGAAAGCTTTGCTTTGGGGAGCGTTGGTAAACAGTTTCTTTAGGGCTAAAAATATGTTGTGTCAGCTATGTAGATGTAATTCATAACCAAATTATTTAACTTTCCTAATTATATGATCCTAATGATCAGATTTAAATATCTGATAATATTATTTTTACTATTAGATTGCCTTCTATTCTTTTATTCCTTCATTGTTTCTAAAAATATACTTCCCTCTGATTTTGCAGGTAATTTCTTTTTATTCCACTATTTTATATAATTTGCCAGACCAAATGACACAGTTAGGATCCATTAAGTAGAGCTGTGAATATCAATCTTGGACACAAAGCTGGGGATTGTTGTTAGGGAAAGCCCTCCTGCTGCTCTTGCTTGGCATTCCAAAGACTCTGAATGAAGTCTCTTAACTTATTCAAAGCCTGGATTTGTGAAAGCCAGTTGGGCTCCCTTTTGCCCATTCATAACTGATGCTGTACTCTTCTGGTTAAAAATTGTCAGTGGCTTTCCCATTTCCCATCAGATAAAATTCAAAGGGTGTTATATAACATTTTTTTAATATTTATTTTTTTAAAGATTTTATTTATTTGACACAGGGAGAGAGAGATCACAAGTAGGCAGAGAGGCAGGCAGAGGGAAAGGGAGAAGCAGGCTCCCCGCTGAGCAGAGCCCAATGCGGGGCTCTATCCCAGGACCCTGAGATCATGACCCAAGCTGAAAATAGAGGCTTAACCCACTGAGCCACCCAGGCGCCCCCAAAGTGTGTTATATAACTTATTATTTGTAGTTTGTAGTCGTGTATCTTAATCCCTGAGCTACTTGATCTTCATGCTTTGATATATCTCACATTTTCTGCCTTTTTCTTCACTCATGCAACAATTAGAAGGTCTTTCCTTCATAATCAAAATTCACATCATCCTTTAGGTCTGCTAATCACCCCCATTAAATTTCTCCCGGTTCCTTCTAACAATATTGAAAGTAATCTGTTTTTTTTTTCCTACATTTTCTTAAGGTGCTTTGTATTATATCTTTTGTTAGTTATTTTTACATATGTTGTTTTATTTATATATATATTTATTTTATATAATATATATTTATATATTTATATTTATATATTATACATATATATATATTTAAGGATTTTTATTTATTTATTTGTCAGAGAGAGAGACTGAGAGCACAATCAGGCAGGGCAGAGAGAGAAGCAGGCTCCCAACTGAGCCAAGAGCCCAATGCAGGACTCGATCCCAGGACCCTGGGATCATGACCTGAGCCGAAGGCAGTGGCTTAACCGACTGAGCCACCCAGGTGTCCCTGTTATAATATATTTTTTAAAGATTTTGTTTATTTGGGAAAGAATGAGAGAGAGACAGTATGAGGGGGAGGGAGAGAGAATTTCAAGCAGACTCCCCACTGAGCTCAGAGCCTGATGTGGGGCTTGCTCTCCCAACAGTGAGATCATGACCTGAGCAGAAACCAAATGTTGGACATTTAACCAGCTGCGTCACCTAGATGCCCCAACACATGTTATAATATTTTACAACTCCTGTATAACACTGCCTGATTTTAAATGTTCCACTGAGTTAAGGCTCTTACTCTGTTACTAAGATGGGTGTAGCTGGTTTCGTCACATTTCTCCTATTTCTCCATGTATCCAGTAATGCTCATAAATATTTGGTGACTGAATAAGTAGAATGACATGACAGTGAGTTATTGACCACCAGACATTTTATTGCTCTGTTGGTATGGACATGTGGGGAACAGGGAGAGCAGTTAGGGAACTAAACAATTATGGCATGGCTGTCTGAATCTGAGCTGTCCCCAAGAGCGAAAGCTGATAAACCTCAAAGATGCAGTTAAGAAAAAATTTAGATTATGTTTAATGGCTCACTACTGATAAAGAAAAGAACAATCTTTTGTAGATAAAGACTTTGGGTTGATAGGAAATTGAAGAGTAACATTGGCCTTGTAGATCATGACTACAGTTCTGAGTCAGAGAACATCTGTCACGAGTTCGTAGTTTGGGAACGCATACAGTCAGTTTAACTCTAATGCTTGTTTTGAAAATGGGAGTTTCTTCCTATGTTATGGGTACTGGAGAACAATTTGAGGATAATGTAAATTTCATGTTTGTTATATTTGATTTTATTTGAGAAACAGGAGGTGACAGAGAGTGCCCCCTGGTTGGACTGAACCTCATAGGAATACATAAGATGCGTGTGCACAGACCTCAGACATCCTCCAGCCACCTAACTTCATTTCACATTGTGAGCCACAAAGACCTCTATCTTGTTTTATAATTTTCCCTCCACTTTCAGATAACCCTTTATCCACCCTTTCACAATAATTCACAAGCTTTAACCCTTTGGACAGCCAATTCCACGGGCAAACTTCAGATCTTTCTCAAGGTCAGATGCCATGTTTATTGTAGTTTTTATTGATTTTCTAACTACTTAACACATGTAAAACTGTGTTGTGATATTTATTAGGTTCTTTTCTTTTTTATGAAGTGTCACTGACAAGAGTTTTTGAGTGTTGTGCTTGTAACCCCATTTTGTCCATAAGCCCTGTGATTTTTAATGATGTGATTTTTGAATAGCATCATCATCTTTAGGAATATGTATGTTCATTAAAAGAGAACTGGCTTTACTAATTGCTAACATACAGAGTGTGAACTGATGGCGCTCTCTCTCTCTCTCTCTCTCCCCCTTTCCTTCATTTCCACTCTTCCTCTTCCCTCTTTTTTGATTGTGGAAGACATTAAACTGTCCCTGTAAGGAGAAACACAGCACAACAGAGCAAAATGCCAAAGGACTTAAAAAAAAAAAAAAAAAAAAAGGACATAAATTTACTGGTGGAAAAAATGGATAGCTTCAAAAGCATGTAGAGACTAAGAAGTAATTATAAAAAGCCTGTGGGCTCTGGAGTGAAAATATATCTTTACTTTAAATAATAATAATAATTATGTTTAACATTTTTTGAGCCTTTACTGTGTGCTGGGCACTATAAGTTCTTGCCATGGATTATGCCATGTAATCCTCATAAAACCCTATAAAGTATGTTATTACTGTATTTTACAGATGAGGAAAATGAAACTTAGAAGGGTTAATTATCTTGCCCAAGGTAGATAACTCATAAATATAAATGGCAGAGCCAGTTCTACAGGCAAGTCTGACTTCTGAGACTTACGTTTTAGTGGTCTTTCAGAGTGCTTTATAGATGATAAATTAATAACCTCTACAAGTGTTATTTCCTCGACACTTAACTGTGTCTGATTGGCATCCCACGCTATTTCAACCCCTGTAATAAATGAAGAAACAAATGTGCCCAGGCTAAAAAATGCACAGATTGTCAGAGGCAGAATAATAACAGAAATTAATTCTAATACCTAATTCAGGTTTTTTTTTTTTTTTTCTGGAGCTTATACATAAAAAGAAAATTTTGATAACAGTAAGGTGAACTGAACTGAGTAGGAGAAATGATTGTGTTGGAAACTGGAATAAAAGGGGATGAATTTATAACATTATGTCAGAATTGAAAGGAGGGAGCCTCTAACTGTGGTACAGAAATCTCTAATTCTGTGGTACAGAGACCTCTAACTCTGTGGTACAGAGACCTCTAACTCTGTGGTACAGAGACCTCTAGCTCTATGGTACACAGACCTCTGACTCTGGTACAAGAAGCCCAATCAGATTCTCATAAAGGAGCTAAAACTAGCACCAATTTCAATACAGGGTTATAGTATGAGAAACCTGAGGTCTTGAGCATAAACTGGTTATACTGTAAATCCTGATTAGTAGTATGCTCAGAAAACAAAACAAAACAAAACAAAAAAAAACAGAGGGGAGAGAGAGGTGACACTAGAGGAAGAATTCCAAAGGCTTTATTCTGGAGGAGGTGGGAGGAGAGGCTTTATTTGTACTTCTTTTATTGCATGTCCTGAATCACTTTTTGTTTAGGGGGCCAGTCACCTCCTAGGGCTTTACATAAAAACAACTAAACAAGTGTTTAATTGATATTTGTTAAGCAGAAACGTTGATAAATAGTAGAGAGAGTAGTTCTTCAGTTGAGTGTTGATTAAAAGCTAAATACTATACAGGTAATAAGATAAATAAGGGTGGAACCAATGAGTATTTATGTATTTAGAGCAGGGGATTAGCAAATTCTGGCCAGTGGGCTGTTTTCTTTCTACAAGCCAAGAATGATTTTTACATTTTTAGTAGGTTATTAAAAACAAAAACAAAAATGAAGAATATCAGCAGAGACCATATGGGACCCACAAACCTCAAATATTTACCACTTGACCCTTTATAGAAATTTTGTCAACACCTGACCTGAAATACTGTCCAAAAAAAAGTTAGACTTGTTCTCTGAGGAAATCAGATTTGGTGATGAAAACTGGTATTATATTTCATAAAGGGCTACATTTTTGAACTTGTGCCTTTCTTTCCTTCCAAATGTGGGAAGGAATTGATATTTACTTTATATATTTTGCTAGGGGCTTTGTATACTTTATATTTATTTCTTGTACCCTTGAAAGATATTACTACTACTTTAAAATGAAGAAATGAGGCTCATAGAGGCTTAAATAATCAAGTTTCACACTTTCTATTATTATTATTACTATTATTATTTCTATTATTTCTTAATAGTGGGATTCATATATATTTGTCTGGGTCTCCCAGATAAGAAAATGGTGAAAGTTGAGTATATATCATTCAGAATTCTGGCTTGAAAATATCTAAACAGGTATCATATGTAGACATTTGTAGTAACTTAAGTTAGTATCTAAAAATATAAACAAAACACTTAAATTTACATACAAAAATTAGAATTGGTTGGAGAATTGTAATTATAAAAATTTCTTTTAAGATTTTAAAAAATTTTTTATTTATTTCACAGACAGAGGGGACAAGTAGACAGAGAGGCAGGCAGAGAGAGGAGGAAGCAGGCTCCCCGCGAGCAGAGAGCCAGATGCAGGGCTCGATCCCAGGACCCTGGGATCATGACCTGAGCTGAAGGCAGAGGCTTTAACCCACTGAGCCACCCAGGTGCCCCTAATTATAAAATTTTCATATGAAGGAAGATCTTTGGTTAAACTGTGGAGTTACAAAGATAAAGAAAAAATTCAGGACTCTTGTTAAAAACTAAAAATAATATTCACCTAAAAGAGAGGAGACTTAAAATGTTTTGAATAGAAAGTAAAAAATAGGAAAGTTTATTCTGCTTCAGTAGAAAGTGCACCAGGCAACAATTTATTTTTGAAAAGCCCATGTTAGACAAATATTAGCCCATATGTTAATTATAAAGCCTTAAGAAGAAGAAGATTTCAAGGTTCTGTGAAATCATATAATGAGGGATGTAATAGTATAGATTGGAAGGTCAGGACAAGACTTCCCAAGAGAGGTCATTTAAGCTGAAATATAGGAGTTAGGCAAAGACAAAGAGGATAATTATTCCAGACAGATAATGATAGGCCTTGAGGATGGTAAGAGCTTGGAATATTCAAAGGAATATCAAAGAAGGTCATTGTATCCCCTGAGAACTCTGAGGACGGGAATTATATCTGCTTTGTTTACCCTTGTATATCCAGCTTCATGCATATAGTATCTGCTGGCACATAGAAAGCCCTTGGCAGGATTTTTTGAATGGACAAAGAATGAATGGACACTTCACTGGGAAATTCATGGTATAATTTTGAGTACAGGGATTGCCCAGATGAAGGCTACTACCCTCTCTCTGAAGCCTACCTAATTACATTAAACTACTCAGATTGTTGGTAATCCAGATTACCCTGGGTCACTTTCAGCTGAGGTTTTCCAAACCTTGGTAACCACTGTCAAAGTATCTGAATGGAGCTTTGACCTAGAGACAGTCCGCACAGAAAAAGCAGGAAAAAAGAACGTGGACTGTTCAAGCTGGATGTGATCGTGAGAAGGAAAGTGAATTTGCGTTATTACAATGTCAGGAAGGAATCTGAGGTGGAATGAACATAGCCACTTTTCTAAAATACAGGATAGTACAGGAAGGGTGTCCTGTACTAGAACATACAATCCCTGGTTCATGAGTGATCACTGGTGCCCAAATAGCACATGAGCATCAGGCTTTTAGGTTTAAATTAAGAAGTTAAGTACTCAAATACTTATTATTTGTGGAGAATATTTCTTCAAACTCATATTTGGACTTTTATATAATTTCACTTACTGGTTTGAGCCCATTGAGGAATTGATAAAGTAGAAAGAATGAGGAGAGGATTGCATATTTGCCAAGTCTGTGAAATAAAGTTATAGCAGCCATGGAAGGACTATTTTTACAAAGTATTGACTATACAATGGAAGTGAAATAGAGGCCTGCAACAGTCAAGGAAAGAGAGAGGATAACTTTAGGTGGGAAGGTAAATGAGAATTGGACAACAAAGAAAGAAAACATTTTAGGGTTATTCATGAATGATGGTCTTTGAGTTAAAAAAAAAGTATCCTCTAAGTGGTAAAAACAACATACATAGAATTGATTATACAAGAATTTAATGGTGACACTTATATATGCTTTACTTAAGCTTACACTACAGAGGACTTCCATCTAATGGTATCACATTGTTGGAGGTTTCCTGTGAAGTTTGAGGAATTCCTTACTGGATGTCATAAATCTGTTTCCTTAACAAAAAGAGTAATATTGGCCAGCAGATGAGGTAGGTATTTACCAAGAGCTCTAAGTTTTGTTTCTGTCATTGAGAAAACAATGAGAAAACAATTACTGCCCCCCTGAAGTAATACATGGTTTTCAAAGGGTGTGTTTGATGGTGGAGTTGGTGGACTGGCATGTGAAAAACTCTAGGTGTTTATTTTATTTTATTTATGTATTTATTTATTTTAAGATTTTATTTATTTGAGAGAGAGAGAGAGAGAGAGAGAGTGTGTGTGTGTGTGTGAGTGTGTGTGTGTGTGTGTGTGTGTGTAATCAAGGGTAGGGGCAGAGGGAGCAGCAGACTCCCCACTGAGCAGGGACCCTGATGCAGGGCTCAGTCCTAGGACCCTGAGATCATGACCTGAACTGAAAGCAGACACTTAACCAACTGAGCCACCCAGGTGCCCCCTCTTAGGTGTTTATTTTAAACAGATGCTTTCTTGAGTATTGAAATTAGTGAGTTAGATATTTGTATGTATTTACACCCTTAGGAATACTGATGTATTTTATTTTGTTCAATGCATGTTTTCCTCAAAGTTTCTGTGCCCTTCAGATTGTTTAAAAGCTCAATAAGAAAGTGAAAAATGGGGGCGTCTGGGTGGCTCAGTGGGTTAACCCTCTGCCTTCGGCTCAGGTCATGATCTCAGGGTCCTGGGATTGAGCCCTGCATGGGGCTCTCTGCTCAGCAGGGAGCCTGCTTCCCCTCTCTCTCTGCCTGCCTCTCTGCCTACTTGTGATCTCTCTCTCTCTCTGTCAAATAAATAAATAAAATATTAAAAAAAAGAAAGTGAAAAATGTAGAGAAATTTTAAAGATTTCTTTAACCTGTTTCGTAAGTCAAATGATCCTTTTGTAAGGAACGTGTCTATTCCAAATTATTTTAAATTTTATAAGTAATTGTATGTATACATTGTCTTATTTTATCCACTCTGTATACTGTGAGATTGTGTGTAGGATAAAACATAGATACTCCATTTGACTGGTGAGAAAATGAAGGATCAGTGAGAAATGGCATTTGCAAGAGAGACTGCTAAATAATGTTAGAGATGAACCTAAAATTGAGAATTGGTAAAATCTTGATCAGGGCTCTTGGTCCCCCCACCCCACAGTTTAATTCACTGTTTTTATAGATTAGGGATTTTGTGTCTTGATCTTTACTAAAGTGGAGTATATGATCTAGTTTATTTCAAATTAAAAAATATATACACACACATTTGTACATATGGATAGGTACATAGACACAAACATAAAACTGTAGGGATGGTTTTAATTTTAATTTTTTAACATGTGTATTTGCCACAGAAATTCTTTACGCATCCAATACTCGTCCTTGACAGCCTTCGCCCTGGACCAGGTGGGTGGTCATACTTGATGGGCTTGTAGACATTCAGTAGTCCATTCATTCCTTCGTTATTTTTTTTATTATCATGGTAAAATATAGATGATATAAAATTTACCATTTTCATTGTCTTTAAGTGTACATCTTCATGAGCTGAAACTGAATCCACTCAATAGTAACTGCCCATTCTTCCCTCCCCATCAGCTTCTGGCAACCACTGTTCTACTTTCTATTCTTAGGAGTTAGACTACTCTAGGTCTTCATATAAGTGGAATCGTACAGTATTTGTCATTTTGTGATTGGCCTGTTTGACTTAACATAATGGCTTTAAGCTCCTTCCATGTTGATGCATGCATCTGAATTTCCTTCCTTTTGAGGGCCGAGTAATATTCCATTGTGTGTGTATATGCATTTTGCTTATCTATTTACCTGTCAGTGGACACTTGGATTGCTTCCAGCTTTTTCTGTTGTGAATGATGCTGCTGTGAACATGGAGTCTAAGTATCTGTTTAGGTCCCTGCTTTCAGTTCTTTTGGGTATATATCCAGGAGTGGAACTATGGGAATATATATGGTAATTCTGTGTTTAAGTTTTTGAGGAACTCTGCCATAGTTCTCCACAGCAACTGCATCATTAAAGGAATGTTTTTTCACTGACAAACAGAAAACTACCTTCAATTCTCTTACTTTCTGGATTTTTAAAATGAACTTTTCTAAAATAGGATGAATATCACTTCAATGGATTCCTTATAGAACCTGTAACTCTAGAAAATGTGGGCTGTGTCCTTGTAAATTATTGGTTGACACATTTTAGTTAAACTATCCTCCTGTTTCTCTTTGGAGAACTCAGAAATTATGACATAGGTGAGTCTTAGTTTTTCCAAAAAATATGTAGAGCAAAATACAATTGGGATACTTCCCATAAGAATGGAAGAAACCAATACAATTTTCTTAAAATTAATTAACTTTGATTCCTTATTCAGTCTGTCTCCAGCATGCCCCCATAATTATTTTATTAAAAATTGGCAATATGACTATTAATCCCATGGTTGGTTTACTGTTTGCATAAAAATTAAACCCAAATTTCTGTACATGTTCTATAAGACCACTCATATTCCGGCATCAAGTTTTTCTCAACCACATTTATCTTTTTGTATACGCTAGATTGCGGCCACACTGAGTATCTCACTATGCCCTGAAACTCATGTCCTTCCGTGTACTACTCTTTGCATATGCCTAGAATGTTCTCTCACTGCCCCCTTACACCTACTGATTGACACACTGTGTCTTTCACCTGGTTCTACTGTTACCTCTTATATGAAACCTACCAACAATCTACCCTAGGTAGATGCTTCCATAGCACATTGTTCATACCCTGACCATAGCATTTACTAAGTTGCGTTGTAATTACATCTTTGCCAAACTGAATGCTCCTAGGAGAGAGCCGTGTTGTTTATATGTCCTTGCTGTGAAGCCCACCACCTGGTAGGTGTAGGCAAAAAAAAAAAAACTAGATGACTTTCTTAGTCATCCTTTCTTAGTCATGTTCTCTCGGTAACTTAATACTGCTCTATTTCTGTATGGATTTCTTACATTAATGGGCACACTGACTTCATAGCTATTCTCACATTACTTTAAATTCCTCCTATCCTAGTAGAAAGTATCTGGTAATTCATACTTATGTCTCAATAATACAATATATTTTTACTTCTAGAAGTGCTTGAAGTTTAAAAGTGGTTCTTAGGGGTGAAAACACTTAATTCAAACTAATAAATTAATTTCCAGTGGTAGAATTTCAATTACTGTGTCACTTGGGTAAATGATACACTTTAATAAAGCAGGATGACTCTATCTTGGCCCTAAAATCACTCTGGGGAGGCCAGTTTCCAACAGCACCTCTCCATCTTCAGCACCTCCAGAGTGGTGTTGACCCTGGGAATATTGTATTTCCATAGGCTGCTGCTGTAAGGACTTCACACTCTGGGATAAATTGGCCCTTCTTATACTGCTTCTTAATAATCTGAAGGGCAGAATGGAGGGGCTTTTTTCAAATTGCTTATTCTGCCTCATTAACTAACTAGGAACTTTTTTTCAAATGTTTAGAACTAGAAATATGCAGCCATTTGGTATTTAAACTATGTTCTGTGAACCAGGTATAGATATGAGTGAATACTTACTAGCTGAATTGGCATCTTAAAAGATGGTCTTTCTACTGAAAGCAAAATACTGCGAGAATCAGATATTTGAACTCTTTCCAGTCTAGATTACTCAAGAGGAAACAAACAGCAAGATTCAGTTTAATTGCTTGTTATTTTGAAATAGGAAATGTTATGTGTATTTTTCTTCCCCAAGGGCTGTGTCCAGGACAGTATCATTTTGGTGTTTTTGTAATTCTGTGAGATGTTTCTAGTGTTTTAGAAATAAAAAACGAGTGAGAAGGACATAAATGTATCTGGAAAGTGCAGTGTTTCAAAGCTTATCTAGGTAATTATTCTTCTAGGTAAAAGACTATATCATCGATGTAATAGTTACATTAGAAGTTAAAAACCAATGTGAGAGGACGTAGGAAATTTTGGCACAAATTATATAAATGAGCTGTTTATACAGGTATGTATATGTTTGCTTATATGTGTGTGTTGTGTGTGTGTGCTAGAATGCTTACTAGGCATTCTAATGGAAGGCATGTGGTCACACAGCAGAGAAAGAATTTGGGCTCTTGAGTTGGTCTAAAGCCTATTTGAGGCTTTCCTATGTACTAGGTGTCATGGGGCAAAGTACTTCATTGTTTTGTGTCTCAGTTTCCTCATCTGTAAAATTGAGATAATAATTGTACCTACCTCTTAGAGGGGTTGTAATTATCAGTTGAATTAATGTATGCTAAGAACCTATAACAGTGTTTGGCACATATTTAGTGTGCCATATTTAGTAAGCCTTTAATAAGTATCATTTATTCTTTTTGTAAATTATTATTAAATATTGGCTACAGAGTTGATTCGGAGAGGGAAAAGAATTACCTTGAAAAAAAAAATGATTGTTTTGAAGCCAAAGACATTAGTTAATTTTGTGGATTAAAATCATAAGGTTGTTTCTTTATCATTAAGAGATTATGGTATAAAGAGGGATATGTGTACGTAGTCAGTGATTTATTCATTGTAATATACCTGGGATTATTCCTTTTTCACTGTGTTTAAAAGCTTCCCTTTTATGACCAGATAATATATGTTTATGGAATGGTCTACTTTGAAACTTGTTTGGCTTTGGAAAATACATGTCTTTTTGTCCATTTTGTGTTAGACTTCAATTTTGTCTAATCAGTGTTTGAATGAAATGGCACTTGTATAGACTTCCTTCCAAGAAAAACATTGGGTGTTTCAGGAAGTGGTCTTGATGAGTCAGAGGATAATACTTTTTCCTCTGAGTCAGTTCTGAGCCTCCTTGATATAAATAGGCTTACTTTTACCCAAAGTTCTGCTTTTTAGATCATGTGTTAAAATCATTGATATATGACCACACCGACAATAGTACTTTTATTGGTATTTCTACTCTTACCTAATTGTGATTATTGAAGTTCTGTTAAATAATGTTTTTAAAAAAAAGTTTAGTTTTTTCTGTACTTCTAAACTAGTTTTTATTTTGCATCAGTTTTACCTCAAGCTCATTTGTATCAGGTAGTCATGTGTAAATGTGTAAATGCCTTTGATCACTACAATTCCAGGTCTCTTCTTTTAGCATATGTTTGACTTTAGTAGAGCATTCACTTTGCAGAAGATTGTACTAATTCGCCACACCCCAGAATTGTGTCAGAGATACAAAGGAACAAATAGAGTTCTTCTTCGTAACTACATTAAAAAATACTAAACATGATAAATAGTTGTCAAAGGACTAGATACTGTTAATGTCTGGTCTGGGAAGACTAAAATGTAGGTACTAAGAGTGGAATTGAGCAGTTGCTAGAAGGGAGGTATGAAGTGGCAGGAAGAGCATTTAAGGTAAGAGCAGAGGCTTGAAGGTGAATCAGTGCAAGATATGCTCAGAAGAGAGTGAGACGAAGTGAAGGTTTATAGGTGGGAGTGCTAGAGAGAATATGGAGGACTGGAGAAATTATTGAGGACAGAATGTGTTAGGCCTGGAATGGTAAGCAAAGGAAATTTCTGTGTGTGTGTGTGTGTGTGTGTGTGTGTGTGTGTGTGTGAGAGAGAGAGAGAGAGAAAGAGAGAGAGAGAGAGAGAGAGAGAATGTATTTGGTAACATGTTTTTGCTCTGAGGATCTTGTATTTCTCTTGAGTTGTATCTGATTGATTGGAATTAGTTTTTACTTCAGTGAATCTCATTTTTAAAAATCCGTATTTAAAGAAAACCTCTCCATTTCTATTTCCCTCCAATATACATTTCTTCAGGAAAATAAAGAACTAAGAGATGTAGCTTTAGGTAGTAAATCTTAAGTGACCCACGTGTGCTTTTTCGTCTCTTCTGTCTTCATGATATGCTCTTTTCACTGTCCCACGGTACCACAGCACAAACATTGGAGTAAGTTTTGATTGTTTCCAGTAGCTCTGAAATAGCGCCCTAAAACCATTTTTTTTTTTCTTGGCAGAAATACTATTATTATTTTTTAGGAATTGGAAAGTGGTCTTTGGATGCTGGGGAATTGCCTTATGTGCAAGCTTGCTCATGCCCTCCGGGGTGTGCAGGGAAGCAGAAGGGCTTTGTTTTCTGAGTCAAGCATTGCCATTTGAGGCTTTGTAAGCTTGGCAAGGGCAGCCAAATCCATGCTGTGGATCACCTGTCCTTTGCCCACTTACATCAGTAGATTATTAGTTGGTCATTTTTCTTCTTTCTTAAGCGTCTGGGCCTAGATCAGGTGGATTCTTTGATTTTCTGTCTTGGCACCTACTGCTGCTTCTGGAGTAGGGCCACTTTGCTTCATCCTATATCTTTCATGGCAGGGAAGCAGCCACATGGCTCTTGGCAAAACTTGCCTTCCCCGAGGTGACAACAGTGGCAGTTAAGATTAAGTACTACTCTTGTAAACATATCATATCTCATAAAATTCAAACACTTGTTTCCTAGAAACATTTCCTTTTTTAGCATCCCAGAATAGAGCAGCTTTGGTTCTTGGGAGAACAGGGACATTCATCTTACATCTTATTCTTCCTAGCTAACTGAAGTTGGAGGAGTGTGCTACTCTGTGCGGCTATGTGCTGTTCCCAGGGCTTCTTACCAGCTAAACTGTAAAAAAATAGATCTTTTTATCTACAGGTATATAGATACATCTACATCTATATATATCACAAGCTTTCTTTATAGGCAGTGTAGGCAGGCTTTAGAGGTTGTGAGGGTAACGTATATCAAGTCCTCAAAGTTACCTATGTTAACTCCCCCTGACCTCTCCCCAATACCATGAGAAGATACGATACTTTCTTCCATTTCTGTTTTGTCAGGTGATCCTTAGAGTGAATTTAGTTGACAAGAAGTACACTGAGCTGGTGTGCTAGCCTCTGTGACTGATGTCACCGAACTAATGTACTAGAATAGAGCTGCAGAGAACTCCTGGAAATACCCTAATTTCCAGCTTAATCAGTACTAATGAACATCCCATGAGTTTAACATGTCCAAGGGCTCAGAGTTAGGAATAGTATTGACAAAGCAAGGAATAGTATTAACTTTGGTGTTCACTGTTTTCTAATCTTACAACAAACCTAAATCAAGTTGGCATCCAGGATGTCCCAATGGCAAGTCTAGGAACAGAATCTCCTCACACTCGCAGAAAGTGGTTAGATTCCGGTAGGACTGATACCATCAGACAAGGGGCAGAATTGCCAAGGTGAGAGGATATGGTTAGATGAGGATTTTTTTTTTACCTTTCCATTTGGGAAAAATAAGGAAGGTGGCTGGTGGTAAGTGAAGTCAAGATGGAAAGGCAAGAGGAGGGAGATGTGTATTTTACAGTGTGGACGGGGTAACTTAGAGGGATTTGGGCATAGTAATGGACCATGCTTGCTGTTTTCCTTGAGTGGCTTCTGTTAGAGGCTGTTGATGCTAAATATTGTCTGCTTTTAACTCTGACTAACTAAAATAGTTCCTGTCAGTTTTTCTTGCTTTTAGAACATAGTTTCATTATGTTTTTTCTTAATAAGATTTGAGATAAACATCTTAATTTGGCCAAGTAAAAAAATAATTGTTGGTGTAATGTTTTTCATTCATTGAATACATTTTTACTGAGAACTTACTATGTATTAGGAACTCTGCTTCACACTTTGTGTTTAGTAAAATTATTTAGCCCCTGCCCTCAAGAAACTTAGAGTCCTATATACAAACAACAAAAGTAGGAGGTTACTGTAGGATGCTAAGTGCATCTTCATGTTAGTCTCAAATATAATGGGAACACATGAAAGAGGCATCTCTCCATCCTACTTTACAGAAATCAGGGAGGACCTCTCTAGATCTGAAGTTTGACTAGGAGCTAGCCAGATGAAGGTGGCAGGGAGATTTTTGGGTGAGAGAATATTCCAGATAGAAGATGTTACTTGATGGCAAGAATCTTCAAAATGATGTATATAGTCTGCCTGCAAATATAGGGAGGGTTCAGGGTGGAGGAGTGGTCTGGGATGGAACAGGGGAGATGGCAGGAAGGCAGAAATGGTGGAAAGGAAGCTTTATTTATTTATTTATTTATTTATTTTTAAAGACTTTATTTATTTATTTGACAGACAGAGATCACAAGTAGGCAGAGAGGCAGGCAGCGAGAGAGAGAGGAGGAAACAGTCTCCCTGCTGAGCAGAGATCCTGATGTGGGGCTCGATCCCAGGACCCTGGGATCATGACCTGAGCCGAAGGCAGAGGCTTAACCCACTGAGCCACTCAGGTGCCCCGAAAGGAAGCTTTAAATGTAAAAATCCAGTTAAAAAAAATCCAGATCAGAAAAGAGTACTATGCTAGCTAATTGAATTGGATGCTTTCTGGAGAGCAGTGGGGAAACATTGATTGGATTTAAGTATAAGAATAATAATTTAAGGGGCGCCTGGGTGGCTCAGTGGATTAAGCTGCTGCCTTCAGCTCAGGTCGTGATCTCAGGGTCCTGGGATTGAGTCCTGCATGAGGCTCTCTGCTCAGCAGGGAGCCTGCTTCCCTCTCTCTCTCTCTCTCTGCCTGCCTCTCTGTCTACTTGTGATCTCTCTCTGTCAAATAAATAAATAAAATCTTAAAAAAATAATAATAAATTTAAGTTTTAGGAGGCAATAATATTAGATTGATTCAAATTTTATCACAGAAGCTTCTGAAATGATTCCAGTTTAGCTCATCAAATGATTACTTAAGGGGCACCTGGGTGGCTGTCTGTTAAGCATCCAGCTCTTGATTTTGGCTCAGGGTTGTGAGGTTGTGAAATCAGGCGGAGCCCAGCATTGGGCTCTGTGCTAGACGTGTAGCCTGCTTAAGATTCTCTACCTTCCTCTGACCCTCCACCCCCTGCCCCACTTAAAAAAAAAAAAAATCACTTAATATCCTGGCAGTCCTCTTATTAATAGATTTTTACTGCTTACATGACACAAATATATGGAGTTTGAAAACTGCTTTAAGAAATAATACCAAATATAAAAAAAGTTTTATCAGGAATAATCATGTATTCTCTTATAGTGTAATATATTGAAATGAGTTTGCTGAGTTTAAGCTATGCTGACACTTAATTTAGTAGCTGAAGGAAAACTTAACTCCTTTCCTCATCAAATTCAGTAAAAATATGTAAAATTATGTTAGGAAAATCAACAAATGTTTTTAAGTTGATTTGTTGAAATTTCTGAGAAAATATATTTTCCAAAGAAGTCGGAGGAAAATCACCCACTGTATATACTTCTGCTTAATAGAGATAAAATGGATTATTTCTACATTTTCATAGAGCCTTTTTTATTACCTTATTGCTTTATTTCTGTTACAATAATTCATATGTTACCATGTTTGTAAAAACATATGCTATCCTAAAGTTGAATATGAAAGTCAATTCTAGTTTTATTGATTGCTATTATACAATTGGAAATGTGTTCCCATAGAGAAATACTCTGTTATAGGCAGGGATTTTGCTGATCAAAAGTCAAGGTGATGCCGTGACCTTTTGGAATTTTGTTATCATTTGAAACTCTAGGTTGCATTCCTGATTTTGTCTTGCCTTTACTTCATAAGCGTTCAAAGCCATTCCTTTTCTTTCTTCTTTATAAGTAAAGTTACACTGTTAGTTCTTTTCTGTACAAATGCGTGTACTCTTATTATAATAAATTTATAGCAACACAAAAAAATTCTTTTAGTTCTGTATAGATGCTATGTGATCATGTGATTTTGGGCAAAAACCGACTCTTTGAACATTGTTTTCTTCTGTATGGCAAAGTGGTTAGATTCTTTTCCATATCTACTCCCTATTAGCTCTTCGACATTGGGAATTTGATTAAAGTCAGTCCCTAGCTTAGTTCATCTGTAAAGTGAGGCTAGTAATGGTCTTTACCTCATGAGGTGGTTGTGACAAAGATATTTAAAGCACTTAGAATCGTGCCTGGCGTATAGCGCTATCTAAATGGCAGCTCCTGCTCCTCTTCCTCCATTGCTGTTAGCACTTACACTGGTAGTTCAGTTCTCTTAGTGCATTGATTTTATAAAACAGTTGGTTTAAAATGGTAGATAGCAGTTATGCCAGCTGAATTACACCTAGTTTATTTAATACAGAGCTGGAATTAATTGGGGAACTATTTAGAATTGCTAAACTTATTCTTCTTATAAACAACACATTTCAACTAAATCAGGTCATGCTTCTCCCCCACTTTTACTTATCTCAGTCTATGGACTATTCTAGTAGCTTAGAGATGGGAAAGATGGGAAAGGAAGAAAATGCAAATGTGGCATTACTAGCGCTTGCGCTAATTCCCTCTTCAAATTTCCTCTTCCCTTTTACTTGAAATAGCCTACTTACCCAAACAAATCTATCTTAACTTCCCAAACAAAAATCCGTACAATATGATGCAGGAACATGAAGGTATTTGGTGAGTCTCCCTTCCTCTGCTGACCCAAGCACCACTTTTTATCTTATTAATTTAATATATAGAGTTCTTTTTGCTCTATTACATTTCCAGGTGCTCAAATCTAGGAATGTAATTTCCAGAAAAACTTTTCTTTCTTTCTTTCTTTCTTTCTTTCTTTCTTTCTTTCTTTCTTTCTAATTGACACTGGCCCAAAGGACTTGTTGCCGTGAAAAAGTTCCATTTCTTTCCAAGTGGATAGTACGTCACTTGTTTTTCTCTCACTTCCTGATCCCTCAAATTCAGATTCTTAAACTTGGAGTATCTAAAGTTTGCATTTTATAGGTTTTACTGTTTTATTTTCTGATTTCTCTTTCCTACTTTCTTTCAGTTTATTTTGTTTAAATTCAGGTTGTTAATAGGATAAAAAGAAATTCTCTTTATTCAGAATTATTTGAACATAGATTTCTTAGCTCACAGAACACGGTTTCTGTGCATCAGTCTTAAAACATTGAAGGCACTTTCAAAAAATGCATCAGCTCTTTGTTTCAGTGGTTCACTAATTATCCTGGATTTTATTTTATTTTTTTTAAAGATTTTATTTATTTATTATCAGACAGAGATCACAAGTAGGAAGAGAGGCAGGCAGAGAGAGAGGAAGGGAAGCAGGCTCGCGCTAAGCAGAGAGCCCGATGCGGGGCTCGATCCCAGGACCCTGGGATCATGACCTGAGCTGAAGGCAGATCCACTGAGCCACCCAGGCACCCCTATGCAGGATTTTAAATGAGGAAACCCTGAAATAACATTTTCAGCGTGAATCTTTTAATCTTATAGTTTTTAGATTTTCATTGCTAGATGTGACTGAGTCTGACTTTATATGCTTATAAATACACCTTTTCTATTCTTTTCCTGCTAAGCCATTAACAGAAACTGTAATATTTATTATCATTCATGTTGGCTTTCTCACTAGACTGTGAGCTCCATGAAATTGGGAACCATGTCTGCCAACTGGGCTCTCAGTATCTAGAGCTCTCCTGTCTAGTATGATAGCCATTGGTCAAATGTGGCTATTTATATTTAAATATAAACTAATTTAATTTTAATTTAAAAAAACAACAACAACAACTCCATGCCCAGTGTGGAGCCCAACATGGAGTGAGAACTCATGACCCTGAAATCAAGACCTGAGCTGAGATCGAGTTGGGTTCTTAACCAACTGAGCCACCCAGGTACCCCTAAGCTAATTTAAACTTAATAAAATTAAAATTACAGTTTTTCAATGGTACTAGCCACACTTCAAGAGTTCAACACTTGTGCTCAGCTACTGTGTTGGATAGTGATGATATCACACATGTTCAGCATCACAGGAAGTTTTATTTAACAGTGCTCATTTAGATCACTGATAGGCACATAATGGTTACATAGTAAATGTTTGTTGAATGAGTGAATGATTGAATAAATTAGTACCGGTATTGGCTGGTGACGATTACTATTGAATGGATCTTATTTGAACTTACAAAGGTCATTTTGGCTTTTAATTAATCAGTGTTGACATATCCCTGACCAATTTTAAAAATACTGGATTTATTAATAGTTAAAGGGAAGTATGCGATAGTTAAAAACATGACTTGGTAAACCTTAGCCATGGTACGTAGATGTCATGGCCAAGTTATCTTTACTTATAGCTTTTGTATGTCCCAGATTCCTAATTAACATAGGATAATGATGAGGCAGGAGGGAAGGGAGACTAAAGAGACAAGCTGACCAAAGTAAAGCCATTTTGGTTTTAGGCTGACCCTTAACCTAAAAGTGAGTATCATAAACAGAATCACAAGATTCAACTCATGGAAAATTATGAGACCCCATTCCCTCCAGGAATAAAAGCTACAAAAGGTGGACATTCTTAAAAATGCTCACTGTGGGTAATTCCATAACCCTAAGACAGTGGAATAACTAACCACCTAACGTAAGTGATAAATCCAAAGTTAGAGTAAGCCCCCTCCCTATAGGTTAGCTAATTAAAAAAAAAAAAAAAACAAACCTAACAAAATCCTTCATTAGAAGTGAAGCGGGGGTCCTCTTTCTTATGTGGGAGGAGAGACCGCTTCTTTGTGAGGTAGCTCCATTCTTCTGTACTTAATAAAACTTTGTCCTTTTTCTCTAAAATACTTCCTCTTGAATTCTTCCTCCTACAAAGCCAGGAACCCTCTTGGTGAGGGGTCTTGGCCTGTCTGGTATAAGTAAGCTCTTACAACCTCATAAGGTGGATAAGAATTAAGTAAGATAATGTATATAAAGAGCTTACACAGTAACTCACACACTAAGATGCTTAATAAATTATCTTTTTTTTTTTTTTTTACAGTAGCAAACAGAAATATGTCTAGATTTATCCCAGTTCATGGGTAATTTGAGGCTTATGAAGAACTGTGCTCCTATTTTTGAGTGCTTCTGTTGTTAGAATATAGTAGACATTTTTCAAGGTTAATATTATACATAGCCAAAGCTTGTATTTACTGCCTTTAAGTATGAAATTTAGTAGTGTCAATTATAATTTTTTTTCCCATTGGACTTAAAGTTTTATCTTAATTTTTATTTATTTATTTATTATTCTTATTTTTTTAGAGATTTTATTTATTTATCTGACAGAGAGAGATCACAGGTAGGCAGAGGCAGGCAGAGAGAGTGGGGGAAGCAGGCTCCCCACTGAGCAGAGAGCCTGACATGGGGCTCGATCCCAGGACCCTGAGATCATGATCTGAACCGAGGGCAAAGGCTTAACCCACTGAGCCACCCAGGGGCCCCTCTTCTTTAATTTTTATGACTATGTAAATATCTAACCTCCTAATAAAAGAGTTTTACACTACATTTATGGGCAACTTGATTTTAAAACTAATGCACAGATATCTCTGATTTCTCTTTTGGGGAGCTGACAAAGAATTCATTCCCACCTGTATTCACTAAATAAGGCTTCTTGGGGTGCCTGGGTGGCTCAGTTGGTTGGGCATCTGGCTGTTGCTCTTGATTTTTTCTGAGGTCATAAACTCAGGGTCATGGGCTTAAGCCCCATGTGTGGCTCTGTGGTCAGCAAGGAGTCTACTTGAGATTCTCTCCCTCTGCTCCTTCTCCCACACACCCTTTCTCTCTTTCTCATAGATAAGCAAATCTTTAAAAAAATAAGTAAATAGGACTTCTCTTTGGAAAAAAAATCTGAATAATTTAAGTCACTGATTATTTATCTAAGTTTCATTTAGTCATCTAACTCTATTGTGCATTTAAAGGTATGACTTAATTTCTAGAAAAACAAGGCATTTTTAAAATTAACAATAATCCTGATTTAGTTGGGGATATTGCCTCACTTTTAAACACTGTAATTGTTGTTTCTTTCCTGGGATTTGAAAATAGCATTTGTTGTTATATATAACAACAGGTAGTTAAACATACACTACCAAAATATCAGCTGACTTTATGTTAGGTAAATTTTCTTCATTTTTGTGTTGCTTTCCCTCTGGCTGTCCTAGTCTTTTTGTTTTTAGTATAAACTTGTGCTCATATTTCATAGTCCATCTTAACCTCTCAAGTTCATAGTGGAAGTGACTTTCTCCTAAGGAAGTGACTTTCTCCTAAGGTTTTCATTAATAAATATTTGCCAGTGTTTTGACAATGAAAATATGTTACAGGAAAAGGCAGATCAAACACAGATTTATTCCACTCCTTCCAAAACAGTGACAGTAAGGGGATTCAAAACGGGTAGAAACCCAGAGAGATAAAGTGACTCTGAAAAGCCCATGGGTGATGGTAACTGACCTACAAGTACTAAGAAGCTGGAACCTGAGCTGCTAGGGAGAGACACTTCAGAATCTTAGAAAGGCTCGACAACGAGAGTGACATGAAAACAGTGGTAAGTGTGTTTAAAGTGAACTTAGACCTCAGATGCCTCCCCATACTCGAGCAACACTGGAAGTCAATTCTCTGGAGAATGTGAGCGAGAGAACTCTTGAGTGGGGGATACCAAGGTACAGAAGGAGGGTAGGAAATTAAATGAAACACTAAGTAGTGAGATGCCCCCAGTGCACATTCTCCTATTTATCTCCAAAAATTTGGCAGTCAGTTTTATATTCTCCAGATACTCAGTTGGAAGATGCTTCTTTGAAGAATCTGATGCTTCTGTGCAAAAGACCTTTGGATACCAATGGTTGGTGGTCTCCCAGTGGAATAGCTCAAGGAGACCGTTCCACAGGGAAGCCTACCTTTCGGCAACACAGGCTTTCTAATTGTCCTTTTAGTGTTTCGTGTTCAGTGTGGATGGTAACCAATGATTGCTAGACATTTGAAGAAATTTGGAGACCAAAACAAGCCTGGAGAAAACGAAGAAATTGACAGCAATAGACATAAAGGAAGAAGGAGAATATTATCTTCAATATTTTCAGGAAGATCAAAGAATGCACTGCAATCTGGAAGTAAGAACAAGTATTATTTTTTAAGAAAAGCATAAAAATGTGCTCCTGGAAATTGAAAATTGATAGAAGATTTGAAAAATTTAAAATGATTTTTTTGGAGATGAAGTTAAGGAAGCCACTCAGAAAGTAGAACAGAAATACCAGGAAATGACAAACAAATGCGAAAAGGCAATAACATTAGAGACTCAGTCCTCAGAATAGAACAGTAGAATTCTTTAGAAAGGCAGAGTTTTAGAAAGCGTCGTGAAGAAATGCTCAAAGAAAGAACTCGAGAAAATTTCTTAGAAGTTAAGGACAGTGATTTTCAAATTTGAAAAGACCTCTTGAGTTTCTAATATATTGAATTTTTAAAAAACAGCTATAGCAGTATATTCACGAGATTTCAGAAAAATCGGGGGGAGAAAAGTGAAGATTCCCAAACTCTAGAACTGCAGAAAGAAAAAAAAATAGGTCACTGAGAAACAGAATGGCACCTAACATCTCAGCAGCAACACTGAAGACAGATCAATGGCTTCAAAATTCTGGGGCAAAAATAATTTGCAATATAAACCCGGAAACCAAGACAAACTACTGGTCCTCTGTGAAGGTTGAATTAAACATGTTGCAGTCATGTAAAGCTTTAGAAATTAGCTTTCTTACACTCTGAAGTATGTGCCCTCCCAAAAGAAAAAAGTAAAAGTAAGGAAGAGGGAGTTATGGGATCCAGGAAACAAAGATCTGAGACAGCAGGAAATGAAAGTAATGTATAGGATAGTGTTGATTTGGATACCTCAGTGAACACTGTGCATGAGGCAATGCATAGAGATCAGGAAGAGAGGCCTGCAGAAAGACAGAAATGAAAGTGGAATAGATTATGTTTAAATGCATTGAAAGGAAACTTCACTCCTGGTGCAGAGAGAAGGGATGACATTAATGGAAGGGAAGGAAAACTAAGGTTTGAAGGCAAGATGATTATTCTAAAGATAAGAGATTATACAAAGAAAGAAATGTAATCTTAATATTTATTGTGAATAGCAATTACACAGACAATGGTTAGTAAACATGGATTTTTGGTCTAACAAAATTTGATGTAAATTAATTTTGCCTCCTGTGAAAGGCAGTGCTGTTTTAGCTCCCTCATTACTTTCTACCTCTTAAATTATTCTTCAGTGACTCTGAACTGCTGGTGGTTTCCTAAATGTACCATGCTGACCCTTGTCTTTGCTCTTCTCAGCTTACTCAGCCCATGCATCACAGCCTGAAGGAAGGCTTTTATTAACTGAATGCCCTCCATGCCCCGCCGCCCCAAGCATAAGGTGCCCACTTTGCATTTCTCTCTTTCTCCTTGCCACATAGAACTAAATGATCCTGATGATGGCTGCCTCCCCTCCTCTTCTATACATTTCTAAAGATCTTTTTGTTGCCTTCTTTGATTCAACCCTTCTTTGGGGGAGATTTTCTTTTCTAGACCCACTCCTAATCTAACTTCCCTTAAACTTGATACTATGCTGTCCTAACACTGCCTGTAATGTGCTCTTTTCCTAAATACAGCTTTTCTTTCTTTCTTTTTTAACCTAAAATTTCCAAATAAGATGGGAAAGTTTTCAAGGAAGATTTTGTTAGGATTTGTTTTCTTAGGAGCAGTACTGACTGATGATCAGTTATTTTTATATTCAGCCAAATGTAGATAATTACTGGAATTGATCTTTGTTTTGACTGTTCTTTGTCAAATCACTTTCTAACAGCATATTGGGACTGCCTCTGTTTTTGAAGATAAGTGAAGAGTAGTATTTTGAAAGGAGTCCATTTTTATCTTTGTCAACAAAATGTTAAGCAGTGTGGAATAATAGGAAAAAGGGTTAGTTAAGAATGATAGAAGAATTTTACCTTATTAGCCCAAGTCATCAACTTTCTGTTGACTTACAAAGTTATGGATGTTAAACGTGATACACCTGCCCCCATATAACCATTATGCTCACATTGGTATCTCTAAAACCATATCTTGAGAAAAATAGAACAAATTGAAATAATGAGTAATTATTGATATGATACCTCTGTGTCCTCTTACCAGAATAACCAATGTTTGAGTAGTATGTCAGACAAAAAGAAATGAGCTTGAGATGAAAAGTAGCATCTTTTAATAAAAATATCTGGGAAATAATTTGAGGGTGATATATATTATAATACAGTAGAAAGCTTTATTTAACCTTCATTTAAACAGAATTGCATTGCTTAATGTCCTGTATAGTTTAGAAATTAAACATTTCTTACTTATAACCATGAGGGGATGTATTTGTGATTTAGAAACGCAGGATGACTTGAGTATAATCATTTCTTTAAGGTGACATTCGCCACTCTGTAGGTTGTAACCATTTACTGTAACAATATTTCGTACAGTTTGTAAAACCGTAGATCGACTTGAGGAGCTGTACTAAAAATGCAGAGTAAAGCACCAACAGTGTTTTGTTTACCTCTTCATGTCCTTTGCTCGAGGTAAGACAGAGAAAGGTAATCATGTGGCAACGGGGTAGTTAAATATTAAAATGTTATATCTCATCCGTGGGTTAAAACTCTTCTCACTGTACCTGTAAGGTTTTATGATTTACTATTTTTAGAGGCCATTTAATACATCATAATAAAATTTGAATTCAAGAGTTTCCATTTCATTAAAGATGATTTCAGAACATAGCTTTCCTTCTACCCGGTTGGGTCATGTCTGGCCCACATACTCTATCTGTTTGCCTTTGTAAAATATGTTGAAATGTAAAAATTTAGCTTGTGGCACTACGATGGAAAAACACTGTCTCACAATAAAAATACTCCTATGAGTATTTCCTCAGTAGCTTTTGTTTTGCACTAGTCAGTGACACAAACTTTCATTTTGGAACCTTTCCAAAAGGTTCATAGAATGTCAATGAATACTAACCCTTAGGGCTAATTTTCAAAAAATAGAGATTTGAAAAAAAAAAAATTACTGGGGTGGAGGGAAGAGGTGAGTTAGGTGAGATGGTTTTCTTTACTTCTTATTCCCAGATGTTGTTCCCTGATATGTATTTGGTTGAGAACTGATCTGGCAGGAAAAGCTGTACTTTTATTCTTATTTTGGAAGAAAATGCCCACAGGGAATATTCTTCTACCTCTTCTGAGAATCTGCACTCAACAGCTTTTTGCTTCTGGGAAGATCTGAACTTCTTAGATAATGTTTACTTTTTAAAATTCCCTTTGTCTTTTGGTGGTGTTAGCCAAGGTTTTGTGTTAAAGGCTATGATCTCTCTCATGCCTCAATTTCTCTCTTTCTCTCTCCACTCAACACTGTGCTGTACCCAGTGCAGAATGGGAGCCTAACTCAGATCTCATCTGAACCACCTGAGATAGGAGTTTAGCAGGGGATGAATGATCAAGAGTTTCTAGTTGATGAATCAGATCCTTTCTTGTACAGTTTTCTATCATTTCTGTTAATTAAAAAATAGAATAAATAGGCAGATAGTGGAAAATACACAAATCTCCCATACAGAAGAATTCTAAATAATTCACGCAGACATTCCCTCTCTAAGAGGTGGTGCTTAACTCTCCACCATGTAAGCGTGGACTACATATAGTGACTTCTTCCAAACAGGTCTGTAGAGTGGTGGGGAGGGAGGTCACTTAATAATGGGGAGACATGACACATGCTACTTTAGTCAGTGAGCAAGGTTAGCATAAGCAGTGTTGTCATAGCTAACAACATGGACTTTGGATATGGTGTGGCTAGAGTGGCACATATCTTTATGGTCTTCCTCCTCCAAACCTTTAACTCCAGCTTAATCATGAGAAAAACATCAAACAAATCCCAGTTGCGAGACATCCTATAGAATATCAAAATACAGTACTCCTCAAAAGGCAGGCAGGTTCATTACTGCAGGTTGAATTGTGTCCCCCAGAAAGATATGCTCAAGTCCTCCCACTCTGTACTTAAGAATGTGACTGCATTTGGACAGGGTCTTTGCCAGTGAATCATAATGCGGTGTCCTTACGAGAAGAAGGAAATTTGGAGATAGATAGACTCCCAAGGGAGGCCATATGAAGACAGAGCAGAGATTTGAGTGATCCAGCTACAAGCCAAGGAAAGCCAGAGATTACCAGCAACCATCAGAAGTTAGAAGAGATGAAGGAGGATTTCTTCCCTACAGCCTTCAGAGAGAGCTTAGCTTGATTTAGGACTTCTAGCCTCCGCAACTATGAGAGAATAAGTTTCTGTTGTCGAAGCCACCCAGTTTGTGATACTTTGTTATGGAAGCCCTAGAAAACTAATATAGTCTTCAAAAACAAGGGCCATATGAGAAATGGTCACAGTGGAGAGGAGCCTAATGAGACATCAGGACTAAATGCAATGTGGTATTAAGGACAGGATCCTGGACCAGAAAAAAGCATTACATAAAAAAGTGAAGGAAGTCTGAATAAAGTATTGATTTTAGTTAATAATAAAATATTGATATTCTTCATTAATTGTCACAAATACATCATGCTAATGCGAGATGTTAACAATAAGGAGATAGGGTAGGGTGCAGATTATCCAAGAACTTTGTGTTCTGTTTTCACAACTTTTCTGTAAATATGAAGTGCCTCAAAAATAAAAAAGTTGATTACAAGAAAATGTAAAAACCCCAAATTTAGCTGCAGTTTTTTTTTTTTAAGATTTTATTTATTTATTTGACAGACATCACAAGTAGGCAGAGAGGCAGACAGAGAGAGAGAGAGGAGGAAGCAGGCTCCGTGCTGAGCAGAGAGCCTGATGCGGGCCTCGATCCCAGGACCCTGGGATCATGACCTGAGTTGAAGGCAGAGGCTTTAACCCGCTGAGCCACCCAGGCGCCCTAGCTGCAGTTTTAATGAGCCCTCCATGACATGTGATGGAGTAGATGACAGTCTATTTAGGGGTGTGGCCATGGTGACCAGGCACTGAGGGCTGTGTTTGCTGATTAATTATGTCACAGAGTGATTAAATCAGGAACTTCCACTGATAAAGTATATACTCCTTTAAATGTCAGTTTATTGCAGCAGTCATTATTTAAGGCTAAGTGTAAGTCCATTATGAATTGTGGAAATAATACAATCAGGGAGACAAACATTTTGATAAAAGATTTTTTTCAAGCCTATGTAGACAAGGTATATATAAAAAAGGAAAACTCATACATAAATAAGTATGGAGATTTCAGTTAAAATTCCTCATGTCACTTATGAAATTTAATGGACACTTTGCTGAGAAATAGTTCAACAGCCAATCCTACCACTATTTCTCCCAGAACTCAACCCCAAGGTATGCTTCAGTGGGATAGGGGATAGGGAGCCTGGTAATAAAGAAGGGTTAAGACAGTTTCTTCTCTCTCTGAATTTTGTTCCCTGTCCTACCGTATTTTTATTTTTGTTGGAGGATTCCAGCTAAATTGGAGACTTATTTCTCCCTTCCCTTAATATGTATTTAATTATAATGGAAGTAATGCAAATGATCCAGGTAAATATATGGGTATCCCGTGCTATTTACATGTGAATAATGCACTTGGAAGACCTACTTTTATACACTTGACCCATGAACAACATGAGGTAGTTAGGGGCACCAGACCCCTCGCAGTCAAAAACTATCACATAGCACTTTTGACTTCCTCTTAATAGCTGATTGTAGCTTTGACTTACCTATTAATAGCTGATTGTTGACCGGAAGTGTCAGCAATAACATAAACAGTTGGTAAATACATATTATATATATATATTATATACTCTATGCAGTACAATAGAGTAAGCTAGGAAAAAATGTTACTAGAACATCATAAGGAGAGAAAATCCATTTACAGTACTGTACTGGAGTTACCGAAATAAATCTGCATCTAAGTGAACCCATGCATTTCTGGTTCTAGCTTCTTGTGTTACCACCTTGGCAGGTGTCTTAACTTATTTTAGACCGACATCTCACCTACAAAATGGAGCTAATAACTACCTCAAAAGGCTGTTCTAAGGATGCAATGAGATGAGGTTTCTAAAATGTCCTATGAAGTGGGGCTCATCAAATGTCATTTTCTTTCCCCCTTTTTGTTCTCTGCTTATGATTATATCTGATAAAGAAACAGCACATTACTCTTTTTTCTTTTAATGATTTTATTTATTTGAGAGAGAAGAGTGAGTGAGTGAGCAAGAGTGCAAACATTGGGGGGGAGCTGGCACTATGAGGCAAAGGGAGAAGCAGAAACCCCCGCCCTCCGGAAGCCCAGAGGGGGGGCCCCATTCTGGGTAATGGCCTGAGCCAAAGACAGATGCTTAACTGACTGAGCCACCCAGGCACCCAGATAGCACGTTCTTCTGTAGTCATTCATGGATCTAGATGATTTTTACAATTTCAAAGGCACATGCAAATGGCATGTACTCTCTTGAGCTCAATGTCTTCATCTATAAAATGAGAATGGAAAATAGTACTTCATCCAAAATTAATGTGACTATTAAACAGGATAAGGGCTAGAAAACATTTAGCACAATACTTGGTACAGGTTAAAGTGTCAATAAATAACAGTAGTTGTTTTTAAAATCAGCGTATTTTCCCAAATCAGTAAAGTATCAACAGTGTTCTTGAACTGAGATATTAGTTATTTCCCATGTATAAGATCAAGCAGTACGTGTGCTCTGATGATGCCGTCACAGCAGCTAGAGTTGGAGGGAAATACTCAGATAGCAGTGATAAGGTATATATATATGGCTTGTCTCTGTATTAGGCTTTCTTATGAAATCTATCACAATAGCCTACATACAGTTAGTACTAACATGCTTTTTAGTTGCTTATTAAATTTCTGCAACAGGTATTTTTCTTCAGCTAGTTGTTAAGCCAACAACATTCTGGATTGAATATAGACTGGCTGCCAAATCGTCCTAATTTGTAAACAGCCTAAGAATTTTCTCTGCACTATTAAAGAAAAAAAAAAAGAGAAATCAAAATAATTATTTTAAGTGATTACGATGTATTGGTTTAAAGGTACAGAATTACTCTTGATTGATATTGAGAAAATACTGTACTTCTATTTTAGTAAGACTTGAAGGATCCTCTAAACTATATATATGGTCTACATAGCTATAATTTGGATATGTCTTTTAAAAGCCTGTGGAAAAACCAGGCATTTGTAATTGTTTTCTTTGCAAGGTGTGCACTCTAATTGCTATATTTAAATATTTGAAAGCTCCATATTGCTACATGAGCATCTGTGACAAGTGACACTGTGATTGCCAAATAGGAAAAGTTTCTATATTTAAAATTCGATTTAGCAAATTGACATTTTCTATTCCCTTTTCTAATATTCTCTTATTCTGACAGATTACTGTTTTAAAGCAAAACACAAACCATGCATTTATTTGACTGTCATGAAGAATTAAACATGAAAAGGGTGAGATGCTGTGGCTATCACTTTTCATTAAAACCAGCTGCTGGGGTTTTAAAATGCAAACCAGATCAAAACCAGTACAAACCCTGGGGGTTTAATTTATATACTGAACGAACCAGCTTGTTTTGAAAGAGTGCTTTAAAAAAAACTTGAGAAGAAACTTATACATCCATCATTTGATTTTTCACTAGCCCTGTGAGTTAGAAAGACCCAAGAATTATCTCTGTTTTACTGTGAGAAAATTGAGACAGAGGCTTAATTGACTTGTGTAGCTAGTTAGTGCCAGAAGCAGAGTTCCAGGCTTCTGTGAATGACTGTGTCTAGCCGTGGGCTCTAGATCCAGAAGGTGATTCTAGGCCTCTGTCCTGGCCCAAATTCTCGAATAGAACAATGATGTGTTCTGTTTGGATCTTAACAGGTGAATGAGAACCAATTGTGAGATATTTAGGAATTTTGTAAGCCGCTATAGAAGTATCGCTAGATTGAGATGAGCCATAGTGGAATTATTTATACTATGGAAGTCAATAAGCCCTACAAATCAGGTTTAATTTTTCCCCAGAGAACTGGTTTACCTGCCTATGACTGATCATATCCAAGTATAAACTGAAGGAGAACAAAACAACAATAAAAACAGAATATAACAATGTAATATAAGTGTAATGTTATTTTGTAAATGTAGTAATTTGTGAATTAATGTAATACTGTAATTTTGTAAATCAAGGGGAGAGGCATTTCTTTGTTCCTTAATTTAGAAATTTGCTTCTAAGCTGTGAATAAATATGGGCAGGACTATTGGGAAATCTTGAATTAAACTTGAGTGTTTTGAGGACCTTTATAAATCCTTAACTATTCTTTAAAACTAGGTCAGGTCTCACCCCTTCCAAAAATTATGGCAGTCAGCCTGGCTTTTCCCTTTGAATCTCTAGTTGATTTAAAATTGAGCCACACACACTGGGACTTATCTACTATGTGTTCCATTTGAATTGATTTTGTATTGTTAAGAATGCAGTAAAGATTTTCAAAGGTGGGATCTGGACTTCCCCCCCCCTTTCTTTGAATAAATATTTAATTAATACCTATTCTATACCTGGTACTGTTCTTACTGCTTGAGAAACAGCATTAAACAAAAGTCTCTGCCCTTCTAGAAATTCTAGTCCAGTGAAGAGTCAGGAATTAAACAAATGAAAAATTATAACTGTGATAAGTACTTTGAAAAATTGTTTGTAGTTGGGGAAAGTACTTCGACAAACTAAAAAAGTTTATAGTCTGAGAATGTCTGATAGTGGGCTTTTCCCTATTCAGGGAGGTCAGTTAAAGCTTCCCAGAGGACATTGTGATTGAATTGAAAGCTGACAAATGAGAGAGAATTAACTTGAAGTTACTGGTTTTGAATATAATTTCTTTCTGTAGGCTTTCTATGGCTTCTAATCTGAATGAAGTTCCCTTTCAAAATGGACCCCCATATCACCCTTTGTAATAGAAACAACAATTTTTAATTTCATATTTATTCACTGAGTGACTGTTTTTCCCAGTAGATTATTGGCCCAAAGCTGGGACTGTGTTTTGTTCACCTTGGAAGTATCCATCGTGTTACTGACATATAATAGTCACTCAGTAGTTGTTAAATTTCCTGCTCCCTCTGCCTTTGTTTTCTAATAGTGCTGGCATGCACCCTACCAACCTCTTCATTACTGAAAAGACATAGTAATGTAATGTGTACAAAGAGAAGTAAGATAAGATCCAGAATTGTGTCACAGAACACAAGAAGGAGGAAGTGTCGAGGGGTAAATAGAAGTAAATCAGATGTGGGGCTCCTGGGCGGTTCAGTCAGTGAAGGGTCTGCCTTCAGCTCAGGTCATGATCTCAGAATCCTGGGATCAAGTCCTCTCTGACTCCATGCTCAGTGGGGAGCCTGCTTCTCCCTCTAGCTCTGCCTGCCACTCCCCCTGCTTCTGCTAGCTCATGAGCCTGATGATTCTCTTTGTCAAATAAATAAATAAAATCTTAAAAAAAAAGAAAGAAATCAGGTGTAAGCAGTATTGTCTCAGAGAACAAGGAAAGAAAAGGCCATTGGATTTAACAAGAAGGAAGTTTTGTTTATTCATCTTGTTTGAAAGAATTTGTTCAATTTGTGAAACATTAAAAATGTTTTCTGAAGTGAAATATCTGGTGATAACTTTTGAAATTGCTTTCTCACAAAAGGTGAAAAGAATGTGTAAATGGATACCTTCTTGGAAAAAAGGTATATCCAAGTGTGTGTATACACAATGTTGTCAAATGTGCTTTGAAGGAGGGAGAAAGAAGAAAAGTAGATGCAAGAAAAAGACTGGAGGGAAATAACAGGATTGTTAAATGAGAGTGCTCTGGGTACTGCTTTTCCCCTTTGTTCTGTATTTTGCACTTTTCTCAAGTTTTTAAAGTTAATAAACCTATAGTACTTCCATAATGAAACAGTAAACAAAGTAACATTTCATAAAACCAAGAATCATTTAAAGGTTTGAGCAGAATATACAGTTATGCCTTCTATATGTAGAGGACTCAGAACTGTATTTTAGATTTTTCTTTAACTTGCCTCAATTTGCTTACTGCTCTAATACATTAATGTTAAAGGCCAGTTGAATCTTTGTTTATATGTCCGTCTGCACTTCTGGCGCCAGAGCTCTTTAAGGATGGAGATCTTTATCTTTGTGTTTCTGTCCCGGCAGTGACATGTGTATGTTGAATGCATAACTTGAAACTGAAATGTCTTGACCTTTTTATTACCTTTAATCTATGTGCCTTTCTTTTTTCAGAACCCAGGACTGAAAACCACAATGAATGGTCATATTTCTAATCATCCCAGTGGTTTTGGAATGTATCCAGCTCAAATGAAGTAAGTTGGAAGGTTTATCTTTAATTTGTTGGGGTTCTTTTTTTATGATTTACATATATTTTTTTTAGAGAGAGAGGGAGAGACAGACAGTACATGAGCCGGGACTCTTGGCCAGGGGTGGGGGTGGTAGAGGGCGAGGGAGAGAACCTTAAGCAGACTCTGCTCTGAGTACAGAGCTCAGCGTGGGGCTCCATCCCACAACCCCAAGATCATGACCTAAGCCAAAATCAGGAGTTGGAAGCCTAACTGACTGAGCCACCCAGGCACCCCTGTTGGGGTTCTTTTTGGATTTGATTTGGAGGCTTTGTTTTATATTTTAACTGAAAAGATTAACTGCCAGGTCTTTATGTAGTTTATTCTTCATTAATATAAAATTTCTTTCTAATTCTAAGCTATGATTGTATTTAAAAGTTTACTGTGTCTGGAAAGAAAAAGATGGTTAAGTAATATCCGCCTCAAGGACAACGACCTACTAGAAGGCAGTTTCTTCTGTTATTTTATGTATTACTGCTTTCCATGGTGGAATGTATACTTCTGAGATTTCCATTTCTCTGGAATATGTTATTACTTTTATTTATAAAACACTGGCATTTGAGGAGAGTTAAATGTCTTTCAGTCCAATCTGTCAAGATACTTTTCACTGTGTAAATCAAATAAAAAGTCAGGCGAGCAAACAAAGCAATCCCTGTGGCTCCAGGTAGAACTTGAACTCAGGTCCCTGACATAAGTGGCTGTCCCCTTATTCGTTGTAGATAATATTGTAGTTACTTTATGTTGGCCATTGTGGTCTGGAGTTCGCTCATCATTTTTCAGAATTCGTAGGTTATTCACGACGTAAATTGTATCTTGTCCATTAGTTATTCAAGCCAGAAAGTTTGGCCACACCCTCATTCTTACTCCCTTTTCTTACAATAAATATCCATTTAGTCATGAATGTGTGACATTTTCTCCTAAAAAGGAACTCTTGATTCGTTTCCTTCCTTCCTTCCTTCCTTCCTTCCTTCCTTCCTTTCTTTCTTTCTTTCTTTCTTTCTTTCTTTCTTTCTTTCTCTATTTATTTGACAGAGAGAGATCACATGTAGGCAGAGAGGCAGGCAGAGAGAGAGAGGGGGAAGCAGGCTCCAGGCTGAGCAGAGAGCCTGATGCAGGGCTCAATCCCAGGACCCTGAGATCATGACCTGAGCCGAAGGCAGAGGCTTAACCCACTGAGCCACCCAGGCACCCTGTCTCTTCCTTCTTTCTGCTCTAGTTCTACATAGGGCCCTTTTCCCTACCATAATTTCCTACCATAAATTTTGCAGTACCCTCTACCTGGCTACCTTTGGATTGTTTTCTTTAAAAATGTTTTTGATCATGGCATGTCTTTGTGTAAAAATATTTGCTGCATCTAGAGAATAAAAATTCAAAATTCTTATGCCCTCTATTTGCCTTCCCTATGTCTGAAGCCATTCCTCTCTTCTAGGCAAGCCCCATTAGATGCATCATTCCCCTGGACACCGTGCTAGTCACTGAGCCAGTTCCTCACGCCTTTTCCTCACTTAATTCTCCACCTGTCTGTACAACTTCTTCCCAGTCTTTTCTATTCTGTGGAAATGCCAGCTTGGCAGTGAAGACTTTCTGCACATCCTGATAAGAATTGAATCCTTCTTTGATCTCACCTGTTATATCTATTAGTTTTATCCAGATGTCACATTCTATTGTAACAATTTTACTTACTTGTTATATTAAGAGGATCATGTCCCCTGCCATATTCCTTATTCTAATAGGTTTTTGGGTTTAATGTTTACTGAATAATTTTTTTTTAAATTCACGTGATATGTTTACTCCACCTCCCATTATTAGTAGCAGGAGGTTAGAAATAGGGTAAAGTGGGTCCAATTAATGATAAAGTGTTATTTTACCTTTTAAGTTTTTTGTGAAAATATGTCTATTCCATGATATGTTCAGTCATCGAGTACTTTTTATGACTGGATCACTGCTCTCAACTCAATTTAGTATGGCACACTTAAACTCTTCTGAGATAGTTTGAGCCTTATTGACTTCCTTCTTATGAAGGTTCTGACTTGGAGTTTGAGAGGAGGCTGTGATTTGCACCTACCTCAGTCCAGACTGGGGTGCTGTGGTTTATAGTCTGTTTCTTGACCAGAGCAGAATCTGTCTCATTTTGACAAACCTAAGTTATATTTTTTAAAAACACATGGTGATTGTGGTACATTGGAATTTTTATTTGTAGTTTTGAATTTTTATTGCTTACTTTGGACTTTAACCGAACACAATGACCTTTATTTATTTATTTATTTTTAATTACAGTGGCTATGGAACATCACCCACCTTTTCCCAAATGGACAGAGAACACAGTTCAAAAACAAGTGCAAAGGCCCTTTATGGTATGCGTGTTTATTTGACAAGGTGTAATTCTGTTTCTAACCACATTTTACAAATTATGTGTTCAGATTCGTCATTTGTTTATATTATTTGGAGTGACATAGTGAGAGATAAGGATTGTTTAAAAAAGTTTTTATAAAAATCTACTAAGCTATGACTTCTGCTTACCGTCGTATGATTTGGAACCATGGATGTATTGCAGTGTTTTCTAAGGAGTCTTTTAAATGGAGTCAATCCCTTAGGTGGATTTTCCCAGCTAATTATTTGTGATATAATTGTTGATCTTCATGAATGATCCGTTTCATTGTGGGCTGACAGTTCACAGGATTTCTTCCTTATAGCTCTTGAACTTTAGTAGTGTAATAGTATCATTTCTTTCTGTACCGCAAAAGTAGCAGGATTTCTTCTTGATTCTTCTTTAATTTCCCTTGTTCTTTCTAGATTGTCTCATGTCTAAATAATGTATTTTTAAACTTTAATATAAAATAGAAGTCATTACTAAAAGGAAGTTAAGGACTCCTGAAATATACCCCATATGTCTGGAAATGCATTTTTTTCATGGAGTCTGCATGGGCTTTGATTATTGTACAATGATAAAGAATAAGAATAATATTATGGTTAAAAGACTCAGAACAGTATTGTGGTTAAGAACAAAGACTCTGGACCCAGACATCCTGGGTTCAAATTCAGTTCTGTCATTTACTGGCTGAATGATCTTGGAGAAGATTCTTGTACCTAATTTTGCTTATCTCTATAATGTGGGATATCTCACAGAGTTGATATGACAATTAAATGAGTTAGTACATGTAAAATCCTTCATGTAGTGCCTAGTAGTGCCTGATAATCAGGAAGTAGTTTATACATTTGTTGTTATTGTTGGGAGTATCCTTATTATTATCTGTCATAGGAACTAACACCCTTTTATAAATGTGGAATTCCCCCCTCTTATTTTTCATTATCTGGATCCACAGTGTCTTGGCTGTGGTAAGATGGAACAATTCTAGGGTTTTGTGACTCTTTATACCTGTATAGTGAGTGACAAGGCCTTAGGACTCAAATCATACATTTATAAAATGGATTTTATACCATAACGGATAGATTTTCATATGGCTTTGTCCGTCTGATTAGTGTTAGTTTCACATTTCTTCAGTACTATATTAAGACATCCTTACCATGTCCTAGTAGTTGTGAGTTGTAGATCCAGAGAATATATCCAACAGATGCTTATTTTGTAGATTAATATGTGCGCAGAATAGAGCTAGTAATATGTGGTTCTTGACTGTAAGGAACTTGCAGTCTAGAGAATGACTTGAAGAAACTGAAAAAGATGAAAGTCGTTTGGTTTGGTTTGGTTTGGTTTAAAAAAAAACAAAATGATTAATTCCTTCAGTCTTTCATTTCTAGGCAGATAGTTATTAAGTACTTCTGTGTGCCAGGCCAAAGTCTTCATAGCCTCTGTTTCCATGACAATCTAGTCATTCCAAAGATGAACAAGACATGGTCCTTGCTTATGCACTGGTTTGGTGAGGTAGACTAGTAAATGCATTGTTATAATAAAGAGCTACTTAAACTTGGATGGCAGTGGCTGAGGTGCAGTGGGGACGGTCAGTTCTGTGTGGTGGGGCTGGGAGTCAGAAGGGATTTCATAGAAGAGCTGAGCGTTGAGCTGAACTCTGCGGCAGGCGTTTAGGAGGTTGGTGGGTGCTGTAAAGAGCAGTATGAACCCTTTATAAACGAGACTGTGAGCTCTGTGAAGTTGGGCCATGTCTGCCTTTATTACTTCAGGATCCCCCAAGCATAGCACAGCACAGTGGCTAACATACAACATACGCTTAGTCAATACTTGCAGAATGAATATATAATGAATGAATGAACTGCACACAGTTTGGTCTTAACTCGAGGGTGCAAGGTGGTGCGTTGGGAAGTAAGATTAGAAATCCAAAACATGGACCACAGTGGGAAGAATCATACTAGGGAGTTTGGACGTTGTTTGCAGGAAATGCCTAGCCATTGAGGTTTTTTAGTCAGTTTTTTTGTCTTGGGTCATTCATAGCAGTATTGAGGATGGTTATGATTAGTATGAATGAAAATAGGTCTGTCAGACATCTAAGTAATAGCCTTAAGACTTTTGTTAAGACGAAAGAGTGTCGATCATCTCACAAATACCATAGATCCAAAAATCTGTTTTCAGAGAGCTAAGAAAAGGGGTAAGGGATAAAAAGGAGAAGTCATTTGCAAATTTTAATGTTTACTTTGTGTTAAGAGCATCTTCAAAAAATCATAGATCTGAGGATTGAAAATCAGCAGCCTATAAGCAGGAAATTTCTGTTTTCCCCTTTTTATATATAGAACAAGCTGAGGTTCCTTTCTAAGGTGAGATGATTTGTCCGAGTCACGTAACTTTACAAATCTTTGTTATAAGAAAATGTGACAATTTTGTATAGTCACAAAAATGAATGGTGTATTGGTAAAACAGAGGATACAAAGAGAGGGAAAGAAAGGGGCAAATCCAAGAGACATTTATTAAGAAGAAAGAAGACTTAGCAAATGTATTTGGCTGAGAAGCAAGCAGGTTTTAAGTTCCTTGAAGTTGCAGATAATGTTTCATTCCTTTTTGTATCTAATCCCCTTCCCTCCCAAAAGGAACTCTCAGTCAATGCCCATGGAATGAATGTTGTGAAAGATAGGGAAGAAATACATTCAGATTTTGAATGAACCTTTGCAGTAAGCAAGTTGTAGTTGAAGTTCCAATTGTAGTTAGTTACCTTTGAGTGTTTAGCCTCCCAAGTTTTCTTTTCTTTTTTTTTTTTTTTACTAAGGAATTGGTAAAGATTTTTAGTTTATCACAGTGTATCCATTTTCTTTAAAATTTCTCCTTTCACAATGATTAAACCAGTTGAATAAATCTTTCAAGAATTAGTTTCTTTCCTGGATGGTACATGAACTTCTTTGGCATGTGAAGATACTATTTAGTGCACTGGAACATGAGTTTTATGGTAATGACCATTGTTTTTATACACTGGCCATAGGTTCGATACTGACTGCCTCTAGAGTTTCACTCAGCTTGTCTTTTTCATGAGAATGCTTTTCAGGTCTGACACCATCATGTCCCCCCCCACATTGCTTCAGGAACTCAGTAACTTCAGTCTTGGAGAGGCAACATGGGTTCTGGGGGCCAAGCAATTTCGGGTTGAATTATGGCCCTTCTACCAGAGGACTGCCATTTTGGGCAAATGATTTTACCTCTTGTCCCCAGTTTCCTCATCTACAAAATAGAAGTGATAATAATATTGTGGTAACTTTATATGAGAAAATAGAAGTAATGAGTCTGTCATGGCATTGAGGAAGAACATAGGAGAGTCACTTTTTGTCCTTGGTCCTCAGATTAATCAAGCCCCTCAAATTTAATATTTTGATGTTACCTCCAGATGATGTTATATGTGTAATCTCAGTGTGCTTGGACAGGTTCAAGGGTAATATTCATCATATTTTTAAGCTTATATTCCAGATATTATTGGAAATATTTTTTTGTACTGTGAACTATACAATTATGATGATATATTTGCTTCTTTTGGATATGTGTTCATTTATTCAAGGAAAATAGTTAAAATATACTGCAGTTTAATAACCCTGTTTTGTCATTTCTTCATTATGATACAAGAAATTTCAAAGCCAGGATGTGAGAGGCTCTACATCACCAAAGTCCCTGACAACATAAATAGAGAATAAGTATTAATTTCATTTTCCTCCAAATACCTCATGACAATAACATTTCATTTGGCTACAGTTATTGAGGAGTTGAAAATTTTGTATTTTTCTCCAGCGAGTCTGCTTGTCAAAGTCTTTAAGCACTAAAATTTAATATCATTTTTAAGGAAGTACTTGTAAAATATATTAAACCTTCCCTTCCACCAGGGCGTGGTGCCTGTAGTCTCCCTTCGATGACTCAGACGGTCATCAGTGCACGTGAGCTCGTGTGCTGTGATGTGCTCAGAGGCTCTATTCTCTACCTTTATACCAAATCATTCAAAATCTTTTCCCTTTTGAACGTTTGTGGCTACTTTTTCCATGTGGCTACGTCCCAGGCCTGTTACTTTTGCCTGTTGTCAATGTGCCTCCTTCTAGCATTGCTTCTGATATGTACAGGCTGAAAAACTAGAAGGAAAATCTTTAGTAGAGTAAGCTGTAAGTGGGGAATCAAGAGTCCCATTAAAGTCTGCATATTAAAATGTGGAAGTTTCAATATACAGACTTGTGACATCGGTCTGCCACTCAGAGGACTTAATTTAAGTGTGGGCTCTGCTGTGTTCTGAATAGCTGAATTTCCTAGAAGAGTTACTTCTCTGTAAATTTGATATTGCTGAATTTGTAATACAACCATTTATACTAATCAGCTGTTTAAAGTCATCCTCTATCCAGAAAAACTCAGGTTTCACAGACTTACCAGTTAGCTGTATATATATATTTTTTGTCATTACTGACATTTATAGTAACTATGAGATTTGTTTTGTTGTATTGGTTAAATGTGATAGACAAGTTCTCTCTTCATTCAGCCTTAAGTTTGAACTTTTTTAAAAGATTTTATTTATTTATTTGACAGAGGTCACAAGTAGGCAGAAAGGCAGGCAGAGAGAAAGGAAGGGAAGCAGGCTCCCTGGATCATGACCTGAGCCAAAGGTAGAGGCTTTAACCCATGGAGCCACCCAGGCGCCTCAAGTTTGAACTTTTTTGTGAAGCCAGGAAGGAGGAAAATATATTTGTGTTTTTCCTGTTTTTCTTTTTTCTTCTCAAGGAGGGACTATTAAGAATTGAGTATAACTAATCTGTAAACCATACAATTCATTACTATATAATTGACTTTACAATAAACTTTTCTTTATTTTTACACAGTGCTTGATTTATCTAATAGGAATATTCCTGAATATAGCACTTTTCTTAATAGATATGTACCCCACACTTTATTTACTTATTTTATTTATTTGTTTATTTTTTTGTACCTGTCTTACTTCTCTTCCTGTCCCTTTCTATCTTCTGAACTTGGTTGGGAATTAATCTCTTTGTGTATTGTCAGATTTGGAGCGCAAGCAATCTCTTACACATTCAGGTGGCATTGAGGAATTAAAATCCATTTCTCTTTTCTCTATCTTCATTTACAGTGAGTATTTTACTGGAGAAAATATGTACATCTTTTTTTTTTTAAGATTTTATTTATTTATTTGAGAGGGAGAGGGAGAGAGAGAGACCATGAGAGGAAAGAGGTCAGCGGGAGAAGCAGACTCCCTGCCAAGCAGGGGTCCTAATGTGGGACTCGGTCCCGGGACTCCAGGATCATGACCTGAGCCGAAGGCAGTTGCTTAACCAACTGAGCCATCCAGGCACCCCAAATCTTCTTTTTTAAGAACATTTTTTTTAATTCTTAAGAAATAAATGGCCCATGATTATATATTATCAGGCAGTTAGGCCATGTTAGAGTCACAGTTCAGCTTCATAGAATGTGCTGGTGTTTTATGACTCAAGAAGACTGGCAGTGTTCACACCTTACCTGAAAATTTTAAAGCTTCTTTTCTCCTCATGGGATAAGCTGTCTTAACAATTTGTTGAACAGGCAAGTAAAATTTACTCTTAAATAATTCAGTTTTGTAAAAATGACCTTGTTTGTTTTTAAAAACAGTATCTTAGTTTTGATACTGATTTGTCAAACTGTGATTGTGGCGGCCTAGATAATGAGAGGCTGTTCTTACCCCGCAGTGCTCCCCTAATTCCCATTAAGCACCTCACCTCTGTGGAAATTATACACTAAAATAGTGGGAAAGGAATTCTCTTTTACTGTGCTTGAAAGTCTAAAGTAATTGGAGCAGTAGCCCATTGTTTTATTTAGAGAGAGAAATAAATACTCAGCAGCTACTTTTATGTTACTTTTTTTTCTTTTTAATTGCCAAATCCTTATTTTGAAGCTATGCTTTATTTTCAGAGAAAGAGAAAATAAAATTATCTTAATGTTAGCTCTTTTCTTTTTTTTAATGATTTGTTCATTTATTTGAGAGAGAGACAGAGTGTGGGGGAGAGGGAGAGGGATAATCTTTAAGCAGACTCCCCGCCGAGCATGGGGCCCGATATGGGGCTCTGTCTCAGGACCCTGAGGTCATGACCTGAGCTGAGCTGAAACCAAGAGTCACACACTTACCCAACTGAACCACCCAGGCACCCCAAAACATAAATTTTTAAAAAATTAAGACTTGTAGTTTTAGGTTCGTAGCAAAATTGAGGGGAAGCTATAGGGATTTCCCATGTACCACCTTGCACACATATAGCCTTCACTATCAACAGCCCACACCAGAGTGGTATATTTCCTATTACAGTCGATGAACCTACATCGATACATCACAGTCACCCGAAGTCTTCTGAAACCTGAATTTAATGCTCCCAGTCTGGAAGTGAATTATCAAATTCTGCAGCATCAATCCGATAATGCGAAAATAATCTGTAAAGGATTTTCATCATTGGTTACTGAATTCACCTTATTCCATTTCTTTGGGTTTGTATATTCTGGTCTGTGGTATAAAAGCAAGTAGGAATAATCAATTCAGATTGAGAGAGAAAAGAAGATAGAAACTGAGGCTTTTGTCTGAGCAGTTGAGCATCCTATAAAATGAGAAACCCAGAACTCTGCTGCCAGATTTCTTCAGTGATGATTTAATACACTATTTGACCATGATTTACAGTCTTGATTTGGAAAGAAAGATTTTCTTTTTTTTTTTCTTTTTAATTTATTTGACAGACATCACAAGTAGGCAGAGAGGCAGGCAGAGAGAAAGGAAGGGAAGAAAGCTCCCTGCTGAGCAGAGAGCCCAATGTGGGACTCAATCCCAGGACCCTGGGATCATGACCTGAGCTGAAGGCAGAGACTTTAACCCATTGAGCCACCCAGGTGCCCCAGAAAGAAAGATTTTCGACTTCAAGGAGTAACATGTAGTAGATGAGTTGGCATTTGTATAAATTTTGGACGAGTGGTTTTCAGTCCTGACTGCACGATAGAATTGGCGTTTATAAATGCCAGTGCCCAGACCTCATCCTGAACCAGTTACAGTAGAGTCCCTAGCAGGGGGGAGCCAGGCACCATTTTTCCAAGTTCACTCTAGTGTGTGGCCCAGGCTCATGACCATTGTGAAAGTAGGGAACGTCATTAGAGGCTTTATCTTGAGTATCACTGAGACTTCATTTAGATTTCTCATGCTTTTTTAAGGCTTTTGGTGAGATTTTCAGCTTAAGAGCGTAATTACTATTTACAACTGTGCTTGAGAGTACATATGATTCTCATAAAAAAGAAATGTACCATAATTGCCTCTTAGGAACTTTCTTTCAAAATTTTCGTATTAAAATGTTAATATTAACCTTTATTTATTCATTGGCTTAAATCACTAGGACTATTGGCTTATTTATAAATCCATTTTATGGCATTTATATACTGCTAGGATCTTTAAAAGGTAATTTCTTATGACACATGCCTCTTATTTATTGGGCAACATTGGAGAGAAAGCAGGTTAACAATTTCTAAAATGGATTCTGCATTTGGAATATTAGAAATAACACGTATCTTCTAGGCATTCAGTGATCAGTGAATGTCATGTTCTTTACAAAGACCATCAAACAGGCAGTGTTTTTCTCTTGTACTTGTAAAATATGTTTCTATGATATTAAGAAACTATATTAGAAAATGTGGGAAAACACATTCTTACTACTTCATAATGAGAATCTTTAATTACAAAACATACATTTGAGCTTCAGTTGTGTTTACTGGCCACTTATCTGAAATACTCGGTGAAGCATTTGAGTGTCCTGGGGTTCCCATATCACAACTGGCTACCATGGCAACCACGGCCATTTCTCTTGCTGTGCCCGTCAGACCACAGGAAACAGAACCACCTCCATGTCCTGCGTCTGCCATAGAGAGTGGTGCTGGAAAGCGGTAGACCCGTGATCCTGAAATAGTGATTATTTCTCGAAGTGCTTTAGTCAGATACGTTCCTCAATTTTATATTGCTTGTCACCAGTTCTCCTGAGAACAGTTTTCTATTTGTTACTATCTCACATTGATTAATGCTCAGCTAATAATCAGAAAAAGTCATGGTTGTTTATTTATTTATTTTTTTTTCGGTATGTAGAAAAGAATACAGTCATGTAAGTGAAGCTAACGTACATTTTGTTATATTGAAATAGAAAAATTTAAGGTGAAACCAGATCTTTCTTTTTGACCATATTATTTTGGTAGGAACAGATGGATCATACTTCTTCAGGTCATCATCCAAACAAAAGAAGAAAGGTAGAAGATACTGAATTTTGTAGTGTGTCTATTTCAGTTACATAACTTAATGCTGCAAAAGCAAAATAGACTATATCGGAATAATATCAGACTGATATAATATGAGGGCTATGGATATTTTTCATCTAAGTTTTAAGGTAACTATAAAAGATGATTACTACTGAATATATTGTGAAACAATACTATATTGGAGTTTTCAAAAATTCTGTTAACATTCCGAATCTGTATATGTACTTTATATACATATATATATATATTTTTTTTTTTAAGATTTATTTATTTGTTTGACAGATAGAGATCACAAGTAGGCAGAGAGGCAGGCAGAGAGAGAGGAAGGGAAGCAGGCTCCCTGCTGAGCAGAGGGACGCTGGGATCACGACCTGAGCCAAAGGCAGAGACTTTAACCCACTGAGCCACCAAGGCGCCCCATGATTTATATTTTTATACTTGGTTTGCTTTCATTCTCCGGAGAACTTCTCAACTTCTGAAGTTGTAAGAAGATCTAAAAGTTTCTATATTAACTGAAAGAAACATGTTTATATTTGAAAGCAGTTAGATATTACGAAAGCTGAGGAGCGTGTGTGTGTGCCTGTGTGTGCACACATGTGCATGTGTGTTTGTGTCTGTGTGGCTGAATGTTAGTGCTGTGGGAGTCTTGAGGTCTGATCTTATTTCAGTGTTTCATTTTACAAGGAGTGCTGAGGTCCGGAGCTAAGCGTCTTGCCTTAATTGAGCATCCTACTTAGTGACAGAGCCAAAGCTAGAGTCAGTAACTTCTGGTTCTCACTCAGGGTTCTTTTTCATCATACCATTCTGTTTTAGAAAGAATAGGCAGCTCTGAATCAACATATAAGCAAGTTACCTGACTAGAGAACAACAAATACAAAATATTGCCTCCACATATTTTATATTTTGGTTTTGCAGCATTTTACGAAAGAAAATAAAGGTTTATTTTTGCTTTTTCCGAAGTGTGGTGCAGTAACTTTCTACCTGACTCTCATATTTTCTAAAAGCCAATATCTACAATTCTGACTATCACATTTGTTTATTCTGTAGCTGTGTGGAAACTGTTAAAATTTAATGGCAATCGGTATGATTAAATCATGTTTTGAATCTCTTCTGACACTCTCTGTAGTTTGGATGTTGTGAAAGGAGATGTTCCTTGTAGTGGCCATTCTCTTGATAACGTAGTCTAACTCCTAGAATACAGTATCTGTGACAGTATTGGGCAATTCTGTTTTGTTCTCTGTACACTGAGAAGAGAGTTATAAGCCAGTTTTTATGTTTTTACCAAAGAATAGGTATCTGATGAATAAAACCCGTACACTAAATAACTCTTTTTCTGACAACATTGATAATCTAGATTTACTTTTGGGATTCTGAAAATTTGTATTGGGTCAAATTGTTCTCGCATATCATTTAAGCTTTCTGTAGGCTTTTTCATTTAATGTGAATAATGAGTGTTTTCAGATACACCACACAATGGTGACTTGTCAGCTACTGTATTTATATGTGAGATAGACTCGTTTTAGAGATGGCCACAAGACACTGATACATGAACTTCAGCCTGTTAGTGGCTAAATAATGACTTCTTCAACCTCTCTTTCAGAACAAAGGAAGAATTATGCTCGGGACAGTGTCAGCAGTGTGTCCGATATATCCCAATATCGTGTCGAAGTAAGATGTTTTGTTGTTTGCTAAAATTTAGAATGAACCCTGAGGGACATAAAAATTGGGTAGTAAAATCAGAATTATGTTTTATTTTATTCTTGTGATGTGCTGTGAGTTGTGTTGACCTTTTTATTTCCGATTTTTGTAAAACTGAGATGTAAAATAACGAAGTGTCTTGTTCGTCTGGGGTCCGTTTTCACAGAGAATAAATTAACCACTTATTTATCATTGGCAGCCTTATTTTGGTAAAACAGGAGAGGTGCTTCTGTTTTATATTTTAGAATCTTTTTTTGAAATTACACCTTTGATTTCACCGAGTGGTTTAGTTTTAGTTTTAGTTTTACCTAAAGTCATGATTAGACCTATTTAAACAACGGTTTTCTTGTTTGATTTTTCCTGTGTAGTTATCTTTTAAGATATATTTGCTCTTGATTGGAATCTACATAGGTGACTTTTGCTTCCTATAGAACATATTTAAGTAGGAAGTGATTTTTAAATTGCTCTTATTTTCTGTTTTCTACCCATAACAAGCATGCTTCATGAAATGTGAGGTTTTGTTTCAGTACTGTGGCAAGTTTGACAGTTACTACAGTGGTAGCTGACTACCCACTCCTGTCTACCTGTGTCTGTTTCTAGCCACAGTGCAAAGGGCCTGTTGTGGCTCAGCACCTAAGTAACCAGCATGGAATGATGTGGGAGGGATCAGTCTTAAGAGAATGCTTTTAAGCTGTTCAGAATTTATGTTCTATTTATGTAGCTCAGCATGGCTCAGTATTATACAGATTTAGCTATTTTATGACTCAAGTTACCCTTTCCTCAATTCAATAAAAACCTGCTTGACTTTCTTATCTTAATAAGACAGCCACGAAGTTGGAGGAGACCTTGTGTTGGCTCCTCCCTGCTCCGCTCACTGACTTTGATTAGGTCGCTGTGGCTTTCTTTCGGAAAACGTGCACTAAGAGAATGTGTGTGTTATAAATACTTTTTTCCTTCTTGTCAATCGTAAGCACTTGACTACCTTTGTTCTGGATCGGAAAGATGCTATGATAACTGTTGATGATGGAATAAGGAAGCTGAAATTGCTCGATGCCAAGGGCAAAGTGTGGACCCAGGATATGATTCTTCAAGTGGACGACAGAGCTGTGAGCCTGATTGATTTGGAATCAAAGGTAAGTTTGTAAAATTTAGATGATTTCACTTCCAGGAAAGTTCCACAGGTATTTATGTTGGCACGCAGGTCATATTGTTTAAAAGGGGATACAAGTCTGACAAAATAAAATATATGTCAGTGAATTTAAAGAAGAAATATACTACTGCATAGACATTATGCCCACAAAAATCAGTTCCTGAAACTAGAGATAGAGGGATACGTGTTTTTTTTTTTTTTAAAACCACAAATGATGAGATGGAGGAAGTGAGAAAAAAAAATTCATAACACTGAAATAAGGCCCCAGTGGAGCCTTATTCGTTATGACATATATTAATTATATACTAGTCAAACCGTATCTCAGTCACTGAGTAACCTGGGATGAAGGGGGTTGTGTGTGTGTGTGTGTGTGTGTGTGTGTATTAACTTTTCACCAGCCCTATAGCAGGCACCTTTATTTTGCACAACCACTGGTAGGTACGATGCTGGAGCTCTCAATACAGGACTTCTCTGAGCCCCATCATCTGATAAGCATTTGAGTTGCTAAGATAAAGAAAACAACGGTCCTTATCATCTCAGACTATTCTGATAGGACTCGGAGTAAGATCTGCCCTTTGTTTTCTCAACTCCATCGTACACAGTGAGAGAACAGCAACTGAGTGCTTCTCTCATCGTCATCGTTTTAAGTTATTATAAATAAAGGAAGGATAATACTTAATTTACTTTTTCAAAGAAAGAAAATTTGTTATTTCTGGTCCTCTGATAAATTGCATTTTATTTTGATGGAACCCAAATTTGCCTTTGCTGGACCTCAGGGAATCAAAAGTTAGAATAAATTCATGGTATGCTGTATGTGTGTGTATGCTATCTGTAATCAAAGTTGCTGCGTTTTTCCTTTTATTTGTTCTTTATTTAACTATTTTCATTTACTGGAGATACTGTATTTTCTTTTTTTAAAGATTTTATTTATTTATTTGACAGAAAGAGATCACAAGTAGGCAGAGAGGCAGGCAGAGAGGGGGAAGCAGGCTCCCTGCGGAGCAGAGAGCCCGATGCGGGGCTCGATCCCATGACCCCGGGATCATGACCCGAGCCGAAGGCAGAGGCTTTAACCCACTGAGCCACCCAGGTGCCCCACAGATATTGTATTTTCTTTATTAAAAAAATCAGTTTCTCTCATTAATTCATTATGATCCACTCACAATTTGTATAAAGGCATTAGTATAACAATAAGCATTTTAAATATATCTCATTAAGTATAGAATTCAGAAAGCTCATTAAGTATCTGTCAGTATTTTATTTAGGTAGCTGTTTATAGGTTAGAGAATATTCACTTTTATACTAACAAACATGTTAATTACTTTGAAGAATGTATTTTTTAGTGAGATCCTTCTGGCCCAGCTGTTTAACATTTTTGGCTAGAATGAATGAATATATATATAATGAATTTTTTCATTTGAGAGAGTCATTGAAATAAAAAAAAAAAGTGTGGGGTGCCTGGTTGGCTCAGTCCTTAAGCGTCTGCCTTCAGCTTAGGTCATGATCCTGGGGTCCTGGGATCAAGCCCCACATGAGGCTCCCTGCTCAGTGGGGAGCCTGTTTCTCCCTCTCCTTCTGCCTGCCACTCTGCCTACTTGCACTCTTACTCTCTGTCAAATAAATAAATAAAATCTTTTTAAAAAGTATAAATGATGTATTATTTTTAGCCTAACATTTGGGATTACTGAAGGTAGAAATTAAAAGAGTATGACTGTTCAATGTTCAAGTAAAAGGAAATTCTGACACTATATAGCCAGAGGGGGAAAAAATGCCATTTAAAATGGTGAATCATTTTGGAAAGAGGCCTCACTTTACTTTTCTCTTAAAAATATCATCTCTACTCCACAACCTGAGGAAGTCAGTAATGCTAAATTCAGTATTTCTTCTGTTTATTAAGAACATAACTTCATTCCTCTGCTAAATATTTCCTTTTTGTTGCTCTTTCTCCCACTCACCTTCTAGCCCCATCTTGTTTCTCTGCTGCCACCTTATATCTACTCCTCCTCCACATCTGCAGGCTTTACTAGTATTCACGGTCAATGTGGGCTTCAGACTTCAAAAATTATTTGTACAGTGTCTAGAGCTCTTTGTTCAGTAGATTTTAGGTATACAATAAAAATTATGACAAGTTATATTTTTACTTTGTTTACAGAATGAACTAGAGAATTTTCCTTTAAGCACAATCCAGCACTGCCAAGCTGTGATGCATTCCTGTAACTATGATTCAGTTCTTGCCCTGGTGTGCAAAGAGCCAACTCAGAACAAGCCAGATCTTCATCTTTTCCAGTGTGATGAGATTAAGGTAAAAGAATGGCAAATTTTTTTCCCCTTTCAGTTAGATGTTCTGACAGCTATTGGATTATCCACTTCAGTCACATGACCAGTGGATTTCTAGATTCTTAGGATTTTGTAAGGAAAACAAATACCTTAATATCTTTCCAGCAGTTCCAGTAAATAAAGAGGAAATAGAATGGTATTTTTAAAAAGAAAGATGCATTCTATTAATTAAAAAAAAAAACAGGCATAGGTAATATATTAAATTCTTCATTGAGTTACTTGGACTTGTATAATTAAAAATTGATTCTTCTAAAATCATGCTTTATGGACAATAAGTAATCACGCCATCATATTTTATTCTGCACTAATCACATAACATGGATTATTGCAATGAAACCCTTAGACATTTTCCATGATACAGATTTAAAGCTCACCATTTAATTACGTGACTTGAATAATTGCTCAGGATAGGTAATCCCTAAGTAATAATATGAAAGGAGTTAAGCACAGTTACCAGTAAAAACATGCTATATCCTGAAGATTGGTATTCAGAGTACACCGTGATTTTCAAATGCTTATCACTTGTGGTGCTTTGTTGGACATTAGAAATTATCATCAACCTTGAATATTTTTAGGTGATGAGTTGATTTCTCCAAAAGGAAAATCATTTTGGGTTGAGTTGATTGGTGCTTTGCCAAAGCAGTGACTTATCACTGTGACTATATTATAAAACATACAGGTAGTTTTTATTTTATAAAGAAAGGCTGGGAGATTAGCATGAAGTGTCATTTGATCTTTTCTGTATTTCTTTGACATTAAAATATAGATTAATTAAGATTGTCAACAGTCTATTTCATAATTTTCTTTTTCTTGCTTTATGTATAGATGACTTTATAAAAATTTTACTTGAAAATAACTGTGGTATTTACATAGTTTACATAGTGATGTTCATCAGAATTTTATGTAGTACATTTTGAAAGTCAGGAAAGGTATTAAGAATTTTGCAAGGTTAGATTTGTTAAGTATTAAATAAGTATTAATGTGAATATTTTTTTCTGAAAATATATTGAAGTTTAATTAAAATATTTTTAAAACAGAGGGCTAAACTAAAAGACATTTTAAATCTGGTGTTTGCTTCAGTGCTCTAAAACTTACCATGAAACTAAGAGTTACTGTGCTGAGTAAAGTTTCTGGATTTCAATGTTGAGAATAAAGGGCTTGTTTTATCTGATCGGGGATGGTGGTATTGATGGGTCTGAAACAGATTTACTGAATTACTGTTTTGTCTAAAAACTCAAATAACACTATGCAGCTCTGTGTTTTTGCTCATGAGTGCTATATTCCACATGAGACCTTTTTTTTTTTTTTTTTAAACCCTTGGCACATTGAGAATATAAACACAATGAAATATGATGTAGTTTCTTTTATATGGGTCATGTTGCAACATCACTTTTGAGTTTTGAAGTTTATTACGGGGTTTTACACAACGCTCCTGCTCACCTCTGTAGTAAAATTTTCCTTAGACATATGAGCCCAGCAAGTTCAGGGTTCCTAAGCATCTTCAGTTTTATTTAATATCGCACATAACAGAGTCTTTGACATGATGTTTATGATGTCTTCCTGAAACTAAGATAGTTTTACAGAAGTAACTCTGAACTAGGGTGCATTACCCTCACATTTAATTAGGAATGGGACCTTGGCGAAGCCATTATATGAGTATTCTTTAGTTTCATTAATTATAAAGCAAAGAGGACAGATTAGATAATCTTGACATTTCCTTTCAGCTCTAAAATGTTATGATTATCTGTGCTTATGGTGAAAGAATATACAGTGTACATATTTGAGAAAAACATACATAATGACAGAGAACAGGCAGGAATGAAAATAGAAGGTAAGTACATCCCAGCAGGAATTTAATATGCAGTAATAATCACTGGCCATAAATAAACTTCATACCAAACAAAATAAACTTAAGAAGCTGCTAACTTCGCTTTGTTTCCCAAGAAGACCAAATCACATATTCTTGTTGGAAAAATATTAGAGAAGTTTATTGTTTGGAGAACATTAGCTTTTACCTGAAATGACAAAATAAAGTAGATATCAAAGAGGGTACAACCTAGGGTTAGGTTTCATCCCATGATTATATTGTATTTGTCCCAAACTGGGAGTGTCTGCTGGGACTGAGTGATTTGTTCCAGTAGGTTAATGGGTGCCCCCTCCTGGAGCCTGAGGATGAGAAAGGGGAAGGAGCTCTGCTCTACAGGTGTGCACTTCTAACCCCTTCGTTTCTTTTTAGGCAGACATTTTCTCACAGTTACATTTTCCACATATACTTACATTTCCAGCATATGCAAATCCTTTTCTCTTTGGCTGTATGCAGAGATAGCTTTTGTCTAAATTAATGGGATCTGGATTAAATAATCTTTGAGCATTTCTTCAGTGTTTGAAATTTGTCATTATAAAAGTCACCACCAAAAAACTGCCAAGAGTCATGTTTTGAAAGCACATTTCCAAAAAAGAACACTTTTCTTTTGCGTCAAGACACTGATTCAGACAGGGAACATAATCCCTTTTGTTGTTGCTGTTTGAACCTATACATCAAGACAAGAAAAATCTATGACCTCCCAGGTAACTTGTCTTCCATTGCAGGCAAACCTCATTAGTGAAGACATTGAGAGTGCAATCAGTGACAGTAAAGGAGGGAAACAGAAGAGGCGGCCAGAAGCCCTGAGGTAAAAACATTAAAAGAAGTTAAGGGGTAGAATTGTTTTAAGGTTTTTTTATTTGTGTTTTTCTTTTTGTTTTTTTTTTTGGGGGGGGTGTTTTTCTTGTTGCTCTAAGGACTTAGAAAAATCATCTTCAATGAAGGTCTGTTTTACAGAATACAGCCTGTGATTTCAGCTCATTCGCTCTTCCCGAGTTTGTCCAGTACACATGTGCTCCTTTCTCTCTTTGTTTTCTGGTCTTTCTCTGAGAAGCCTTCTCTCATATGTGTAGTCAGAGTCAGGACAGATGAGTGGCAGTTTAAGAGAAGGTAGCCTGGGGGAGTACAAATAGGTATGAGGAGACCTTTCCCAGTCACGGGAGACCCAGAAAAAAAAATAAACCTAATGTTCAGTTGAATTAAAAATTTTCTGTGTTTTTGTATTTCACATACACTTGTAAATATACATAATATGAAATGGTTAAGAAATCCTTTTTGTCCTCCCCCTTGACATTGTTCTTAAGGTTGAAGAACTAATACCATAAACTGAGAATTGATAGACATGGAGATGGTAAAAATTCTATTTTTTTCATCTTTTTTAGGATGATTTCCAAAGCAGACCCTGGTATACCGCCTCCACCAAGAGCTCCTGCCCCGGTGCCCCCTGGGACTGTTACCCAGGTGGATGTTCGAAGTCGGGTGGCAGCCTGGTCTGCATGGGCCGCTGACCAAGGGGACTGTGAGTATCTCTAGGGACTGTTGCTTATTTAACATTGACTTTGGGTTGTGACATAATTCTTGCTCTCAAATTTGGATACTGATTTCTGAGCTGAAGCTTGAGGTTAGCTTTTTTTAAATAAAAAAATGCCACACTTAGATGAAGGAAATTTAAGTGTTGGACACTATAAGACTATTGTATATGAGGGTTCAGATCAGTCATTTAAATAAATATGGCATTAGGATTACAGTCTTTTTTTTTAATGTGATCAAAAATAGGACGTTTGACTCAGCTAACAAAAAGATGGTAATACATTTTATACATTTTTTATATACAAAAAATTTTTTTTGCAAAGACTCTCCTTCAAAATTCTTTCCATTATTATTATCTTACTACTCTCCTGTTTGGAAAATTGTTTTGCTTACATGATAAAGGCTATCAGGGCAGTATTAGGACAAGAGTAAAAGCATCTCCTTCTTGCTAAACTTGTCAAAGGGGCCCTCTGTGTGCATCATCATTTTACCTTAACACTTTTTTTCAAAGACAAATAATCCTAGCATAGAACTTAGCATAACTTTTTATATGTAAGAATGTTGGTTTTATTAATTTTTTTTATAATCTGAAATTTTTATGACTGAAAATGCCTTCAAATATGTTTGGTCCAGTCTCTTCATTATGAGTAAATAAACTGTGATCCAGTGAGTTTGAGTTTGATGAAGACTAGAGCATCACTCTTTTGCCCTATTGTTCAATGGACTTAAGTCACTTATCCTTTATCTAATAAGGCATTATTCATGCAGATAACTGACAATGTAGTTAAAAAATAGAACTTGGTGGCCATCAGTGAGTGACTCTGGACATTACGTCTGCTGAGTCAAAGGCTGGACCCTGGAGTAAGACCAGGATCTGCTGTGTAATAACCTTGGACAGTATTTCTGTGTGTTTCAACCTCACTTATAAAGTAGGGATAATAATTCATGGGTTGCTGTGAATCTGAAAGCAAATAATGTCTACAGCAATCTCTACTGCAGTGTAATACACACAACATGTGGTTTGTCTCATTTTTGTCAAATCGAGTTTTTTATTTCTGAATTGCTTTCCATTTTACTTATATTTTTTGTATCCTTGAAGTTATTTTTAGAGATTTACACTTAAATCCAGCCAGCAATCAGATGAAAGAAAGAAATCTCTGAAATACCCGTTTATCAAAAATGAAGTATCAGAATACTTAACTTTATAACAATTTATTTTTAGAAATCATACAAATTTCTGTTGATCCATTTTTTTTCTGTGAAATTTTGTGTTTAAGAAAACTGATTGGAGTTTATAATGTTTCCTACTTTTTGTGTTCATATGGTACTTTTGTTGTTACTACTGTTTTGGTAGAAGAGATGTGGGTTTTGAGAGGGATCAAAATAGTCTTCCTTGAAGCTGAGGAAATATTTTAAGAGGAGTTTATAAATATTCTGAGTAAATTTGTGAAAACATCTGTAAAACCTAATAAAATTTACAAGAAAGAGAAAATTTTGTTTCTGGGATGTTTCTGGGCTCTAATTAGATTTTGTCTAAAAAATGCTGTGCAAGCTTACCTACTTAAAAGAGAATAAGAATTTTCAGAAATTTTTATTTTCTACTAGGCCAAATAGAACGTAACACTTATCATGTGAGGCTCTGTCTGGATCCAAGGCGGTTTTTGGTTGGAAATCCCCCCCAAAAGGAGTATCTTTCTGGTCCCTTTGAAGGCTCCGGCTAACTCAGACTTAACATTTCCTTTGAATCCTTGACATACACTTACCCTGACTTCCAATAGTGAACTCTGTAGAGTAGTGGCAGTGGATTCCTAGTGGTGCCACAGACTGTGAGAAGGTCTTCGAGATACTGCATCTTCCCTTACCTCACCCTCCAAGTGATATTTCGGGGCTAATCTGGAATTCTTACTAGCTATATTTCAAGTTCAACATGTTGCTTTCTGTAGTATACTATACCCAAGGAAGCCACTAACTCCATGTAAAACAGCATTTAACTGGCAAGATTTCATAAATATAAATTCTAATTATCTTAAAGTACTTAAGAACCACTAATTAAGTTTCATAAGATTCCATAATTTCTTCTTTTGGGGGCCAGTATTCCATTTGTAGGGAAAGGCATAGAAGAGGTATAGCAATACAGAATTCTCAGTATTTTTTGTAGTTTTCTATATTGAACGTCATGAGTCATGATGTAGTATGAGTTTTTCCATTATTGATCTTACATTTTTCCTGTTTCATCTGTACAATTTTTCTTTTATTTAATCTACTGTGAAATATTTCTAGAAGTATCTGTTTAATGGTAGTATTAACCAGAAGGGAGTTCATTATAATAACCTTATGATTAACATCATGCTTTAGCTAACTGAGCTAACTTAACAACTTGAATGCTCTTAAGATATGTATTACTTAATTTGCAAATCCTATAGGTATTTATACTTAGAAAGTATAAATCAGTGAGCCCAACACTGTGGGTTTTAAGCTTAATGACAACTAGAATTTTTATAAAGTACTTTAATGTCAGAACCCCCCAAGCTTTGTTGTATTCACAGTGGTGGAATGTATAAACTTGTGAGGTTGCATTAGAAGTTAGTTGACCACTTTTCGAGGAGCAGGTGCTTAAATGTGAGTTTATATTTCTTTCTTGTGTAGGAATTATAGGGTGAGAAATTAGGGTTGGTTCTACAGGCAGCTGTCATTGAGAAGAGAGAGAATAGGGAGGGAAGTTACAGGGTAAATAGACATCATAAAGGTTGAAGGCAAGCACATAAAGGCAAGCATATCAGCCTGGCCAAGTGCTTCTTAGTGAGGGCAAGAATGCATGTCATTCATAGATGATGAGCAGTTTTGATTTTGTGTCCAGTGAAGGTGTTCCCTTTTGCAAATGGCACTTTTCTAGCTAGTTTTCATGTTTCATTACCTAGATTGATCTTGCTTAGGTAACAGGTTGAAAGACTTGTGATTCTTCTTTCTTCAGTTGAGAAACCAAGGCAGTACCACGAGCAGGAGGAACCACCTGAGATGATGGCGGCCCGAATTGACAGAGACGTGGTAGGTCTAACATTCCTCTTTAGGCCATTGCCTTTTTTTTGAAGAGGAAAAAAATATCAGCAGAGAAAACAAAGTTGATTTAAATAAAGATGTTTTGTGGATACTGTATTTTCTCTTTCCATTGGTGGTTATGCCCTTTGAACTATTTTTTTCTTAACCATTTTTGCCTTTAGGCCAATATTTAGTAGGATAGGGCTCTGGTAGAAGAACTAGCATGTTAACTAGTTTATAAAGGAATTTAAGCTAAATTATCAGATTTGGGGAATTTTAACTTTTTTCATAGTTTGTAATTCATAATTGAAATGTCTGCTAAATATCTCTTCATGACATTTATTAAAAAATGTTTATAATGCCTGAAACATAAAAGTTAAGTGGAATTTTTAAAAAGTAGATATGCAGATTTTAACTCTGCATTAAAGATAAAGCTGTATTTATTTTTATTAGCAATAAAATAGTAATTTACTTAACAGAATGACAGTGCCCTGTGATGTAATAATAAAATATGATCTCAATATAATTCCCATTTATGTTATACACATTCCTAGCTTGTTTGGAAACAAATACAGGAATTTGAAGTTTGGGATTTAATTTTTATATTACACCATTATTTATTATACTTAAAAGTTTACTTAATCCCAGTTTCTAGTCTTTGAAATTAGAAGAATGTCAGGTTTCACACGTACTTGAGAAAGTCACCTAAGACTATAATATATCAGATAATCAATACTGATCCAAGATTCAAATCAAAACCACATTGAGATACCACCTTACACCAGTCAGAATGGCCAAAATTAACAAGACAGTAGTAAACAACATGTGTTGGATAGGTTGTAGAGAAAGGGGAACCCTCTTACACTGTTGGTGGGAATGCATGTTGGTGTAGCCACTTTGGAAAACAGTGTGGATTCCTTAAGAAATTAAAAATAGAGCTTCCCTATGACCCTGCAATTGCATTACTAGGTATTTATCCCAAAGATACAGATGTAGTGAAAAGAAGGACCATCTGTACCCCAATGTTCATAGCAGCAATGGCCACAGTTGCCAAACTGTGGAAAGAACCAAGATGCCCTTCAACAGACGAATGGATAAAGAAGATGTGGTCCATATACACTATGGAGTATTATGCCTCCATCAGAAAGAATGAATACCCAACTTTGTATCAACATGGATGGGACTGGAAGAGATTATGCTGATTGAAATAAGTGAAGCAGAGAGTCAATTATCATATGGTTTTGCTTATTTGTGGAACACAAGGAATAACACAGAGGACGTGGGGAGATGGAGAGGAGAAGAGAGTTGGGGGAAATTGGAGGGGGAGACAAACCATGAGAGACTGTGGACTCTGAGGAACTAACTGAGGGTTTTGGAGGGGAGGGGAGTGGGAGGTTGGGTGAGCCTAGTGGTGGGTATTATGGAGGGCACGTATTACATGGAGCGCTGGGTGTGACGCATAAACACTGAATTCTGGAACACTGAAAAGAAATTTTAAAAATAAAAATAAAAAATAAAACCATTTAAAGAGAAAAATAACTGATCCAATAATCCCTGAAAATAATTCACCATGAATTCTATTTTACCACAAGGAAACTCTTATTAATAACGATTCTAGATTATCTGTGTGTTTATTTGGTTATCGCAACATTCTATAAACCTTTAATTCCATGAAATAATATTGTTGGCACATTTATTAGAAAAACAAAATTTCTCATTGCTCTTCTAACAAGGTGTTTCTTCAGACTTTTTTCCCCCTAACTTTATGTGGGAGAACACCATGTGAGAATTAAAGTAGTTGAAAATAATAATCTGAATAGATATTGTGAATGCTTTCTTTATAGTATTGAAAATAGAACAAAATTAAGCTAAAGAAAAATGTCAGACTTTAGCTGCACATATAGGTATATTTAGTTCAATTCTTTTTCTTAGAATTAGTGATAAACTTGAGATTTGCATGTGGGAGGGTTTTTTGTTTTTTTTTTTTTAAAGCTTTCTGATTTTCCTTTACTGACTAACAGTATACAGTCAAGGCAAAAATGGTTTTATTTTGGCTTATATTTTATTCTCTGATTTCTAATTCCAGCAAATATTAAACCATATTTTGGATGACATTGAATTTTTTATCACAAAACTCCAAAAAGCAGCTGAAGCATTTTCTGAGCTTTCTAAAAGGAAGAAAAGTAAGAAAGGTAAAAAGAAAGGACCAGGAGGTGAGTTGGATTTTCTTGATCTTCTGAAAACCATTCAGAATTCCAGTGTTAGGCAGAGTTTCTGCCCTTGGGAACTGCTTAGCAAAACTCCATTGACAGTGGGCCAAAAAGTCCCGTTTCTAGTGTTGGGATTGCACCTGGGATTTAGGCAGAGACTAAGCAGAGCCCAGGGAATGGTCGGTTTTGGTTCCAAGTTGGCTACGGTAAGAAAAGACTCTGGGATACTTAACCTAAATCACAGAGACTCTGAGATTCAGCCGGTGACCCTTTCGTTAATGTCTGTTAAAATCATAGCTCTGTTCCTACCATATTTTGATTTATTTTATTATAGAGAACCTCATTATTTTGTTAAAAGGATTGATTTTTCTCATTAAAATAGTTAACAAATATCAATAGATTTGAATTTTTTAATCACATAACTCCCAAACAATATATCCAGGTCATGTGCAAGCAGTTTTGGGGTATGCTGTAGGTATTTAAAAGGCCTCCAAATGTATAAACTTATAATTGTGGAGCAAATGAAGTACATCAAAGAATAGTAAGTAAATATCCCTTTTATGACACATGACCTCCCAGTCTTTCTCTAGCTCATGTCTACATCCTAAGCATGTGACCTGTAAACTTTTCTTTCAGATGTGTACATCTGGATATACCTCACCTCCCTATAGTCTGAAATTAAGTATTATTGCTTCCTTATGTCTCAAACACTTATTCCTGCTGTATTCAGTGTACCATCCTCTTGGTCATACACATTTAAGACCACAGATTCTTGCATGACTTCGTTCTCCAGCGTGCAGCCAAGATCGATTTTAGTTTTTCAGTGTGTTTTTTTTTAAGATTTTTTTTTCTTTTATTTGACAGACAGAAATCACAAGTAGGCAGAGAGGCAGGCAGAGAGAGAGAAGGGGGAAGCAGGCTCCCCGCAGAGCAGAGAGCCCAATGCGGGGCTCGATCCCAGGACCCTGAGATCATGACCTGAGCCAGAGGCAGAGGCTTTAACCCACTGAGCCACCCAGGCGCCCCTTCAGTGTGTTTTATATCCAGTTGTTTCCCTTTTCATTTTCATAGCTAACATCTGCTTCAAGCTGTCATCATTTTTTACCCAGCTCTCTGAGTCTTCAAGCCTTCAGTCTTTTATTCTGGGAAGACAGTTGTCTTCGGGCTCGAACGTAGTCACTTCATTCTTCTGAACAGCATGTTAATTCCATGTTCTATTGATTTAAGTCTGCTCTAACCCCCTGATTGTCATGGTCACCCCACAATCCAGCCTTGGTCTACTTTCCCATTCTCAGGTTTCTGTGCTTTGGTTTTTCATCTCACATACATGTAGTTTCCTTTCCCCATGTGTTTTTTTTTTTTTTTTAAACTGATGCTGTTATATCCAACTATGACATTTTCTTACCAAATTGCCATGTAACAGACCTTTCAGATCCCATTTTAAAAGCTACTTTCCCCTTGAAACATCTTTTAGCTATCCATTTTTCCATTTCCCAATCTGATGCAGTCTCTTTCTACAGCACTTCCTTGGTATATCTTTTTATGTACCGATTCATGTCTTCTAAAGTTTTTAAGGCCCTTCAGAGCAGGGTTTATAACTCACACATTTTTATAGTCTTTGCGATGATAAGCATAGTCATTGGAACATAAAAAGGATACAGCATACATCTATGGAATTGATGAAGAATTAGTAGTGCCTAAGGTGAGAAGGGTCCTTTTGAAATGTTGAATTGTCTTAGTTTGTTACAGTGAGTCTATGAGATGCAGTAGAGTAGCTAAGAAGCGCGGTATCTGGAATGATCGAATTTTACAGACACAAATGTGGCTTTTTACTTTTTCATTTGATAGATTTTCTGACAACTTTGCTTTCATCTGTCCATCTTCTCGTTTATTTCTTTTAGAGGGTGTTTTAACTCTGCGAGCAAAACCTCCCCCTCCTGATGAGTTCATTGACTGTTTACAAAAGTTTAAACATGGATTTAACCTTCTGGTGAGTGAAATTTGTTTGTATATAATTAAAAGAAACAAATGAAAGAGATCAAATTCTAGCCAGGATATTCCTGATTAAATGAAGAGATAAAGTTGTTGTAGATTTTTTCGGTATGTGTGTCTCGATTTGCTTTTAATTAGAACAACAGATAATAAAACCTGTGTATCCAAGTGAATTATCAAAAAAGAACAACTCCTGGGGTCCCTGGGTCAGTGGGTTTTAAGCCTCTGCCTTGGGCTCAGGTCATGATCTCAGGGTCCTGGGATGGAGCGCCGCGAGCCCCGCATCGGGCTCTCTGCTCAGCGGGCTCTCTGCTCAGCGGGGAGCTTGCTTCTCCCTCTCCCTCTGCCTGCCTCTCTGCCTACTTGTGATCTCTGTCTGTCAAATAAATAAATAAAATCTTTAAAAAATTTTTTTTAAAAAAGAGCAACTCCTAACTTTTTTTTAAACTAAATTCTTTTAATCTGATTTACCTAGGCTGATTCATATCTCACAAGTGAAACTAGTAGTAAAGAACTCTTGCTTTGATTTTGTGTTGGACCTTTATGAGCATCTGTTTTTTGCTTGATGACATCATAGTAATCTGTTCATCTGTTTTCTTAATGCTACAGTCCAAACTGAAGTCTCACATCCAGAATCCGAGTGCTGCAGATTTGGTTCATTTTTTATTTACTCCATTAAATATGGTAAGACTGTTAATTTAAGAAAGTAATCACTCTTAGTATGATTTTCAACCCCAAGTGTCTGTCTGATGTATCTCGACAGTTTTCCTTCATTACCTTGCATGGTAATAATTTCCCTTGGGATCTATGTCAGCATCAAGTATGTCCAGTTTGAGAATTTGAAAGAACCTTAGAAATCATCCTGTTCAAGTGCCTTACTTTATAGCTGAGGAAACCGATAGCTGTGACAGAGCAAGGAAGATGAAAAGAAACATTTATCAGATGCTCGTGTTTCAAAATATACTAGGATATAATACAAATGGCTATAATAATATAGAAGTTTTTCTCTTTCTCCCAAAATAGGCTAGGCATGAGGGGATACTGGTACTGTATGGAGCGCTTTGATCATTTATTTATTCATTCAGAAATATTCATTTAGAGACTATTATTATGTGCTTAGCATTATTAGTAGCTCATCAGGAATAAAACAGACGTAAGTTTTTACCCTCTTGGAACCTCTTGCAGTATGGCGGGGCAATCAGTAACCTGAATATATGCATAAATAGTACCTTTTGCCAAAAAGAAGTGTTATTTGACAAAATACATCAGGGACACAGAAGAGGGAATGTTTCCAGTGTATGCTCATGCAAGCATACACACGAGTGTGAGATGGAGTATTAGCCTTTGTGAATAGGTTTGGTTAAGGTGAGAAGGTGTCATTTCAGCAAATGAAGTGAGGAATGAGTCATGAAGATTTCTGAAAGAAGACCATTCCAGACAGAGAACAGCTATTGTGAGTACTCTGGGATGGTAACTGCAAATTGTGTTCTTGGAATAAATAAGTATTGTGACTTGAACAGAATAAGGGAGATCTTAATTAGGAGATGAAGTCAGCAAAGCAACAGGAGGTCATATTTTGTTGGTCTTTATAAGTAATAATGAAATCTTTTAAACTTTTGGAATATTTTCAGCAGGAAAGGATTGCTCTGGCTAGAATACTTAGAAATCTGGGGGAAGAAGGGATTAGGGTGGTTATTAAAATAATCCAGATTGGAGATGATGGTGTTTGGACCTGGTGGCATTAGAAATTGTACAAAGAAGTCAGATTTTGATTATAAAACATAGAGCAACATTTGCTGGTCGACTAGATGTGCTATGCAAGAGCCAAGGGTATCTCCAAAGGTTTTGGCCTAAGAGTGGAGGGACGGACTAATTACTAATTGAGATGGGGAAGACAATAGATAAAACAGATTTTTTTGGAGGAAGATAAGGAATTCAGTTTAAGACATGTCAAAATTTTGTTACATCTAGATGGAAAAATTTGATTTGGTAGTTGAATAGATTAATTTGGAGTTCAGTGGAGAAATCAAGGCTAGAGATACATATTTGAGGATCATCTGTATATAGAAAGCATTTAAAGCCATGAAATTATCACCAAAATAGTAATTATAATTAAGAAGAGGAACAAGGACTGGTTGAGCTCTGGGCAATTTCAGTTTTAGGAGAACAGAAAGAACCAACAAAGAAAATGAGAAGAAGCAGTTAAGTCAGGAGAGGAAACATAAGAATACTATAGTATTCTGGAAACCAAATGAAGAAAATGTGTTCAAGAGAAGAATTGAGCAACTGTGTCAGCTATCTCTGTGGTGGAAGCTGATTTACCTCTGTGCCCTTGTCATAGCTGTACAAGGGCAAAGAAAGATGATTTATCTTTCAGGAGGTGACTCTGAATTTAGATAATTTCTACCTTTGCCCATTTGGCCTTAATGTTTTCATGGGGCCATGCTGAACACCAGAGGAATATAGTCTTCAACTGTTTGGCTGTAGGTTCATTTATAATGTAGGGTCTTCTCTTTCTAGAAGGAAGAAGAAGAGAATGGACACTAGGGAACAATTCGTAGTCTTTAGCATGATCACTCTGTGCCAGGTCGAGTGATATACATATAATACATTTTTTCCCCAGAAAACTCCCTTCTCATACATGTGTATTTTTACCTAAGGTATAATTTTTGAAACTAACAAAAGGGTGTGTTGAGAACAATTCCCTTTGTGAAGGAGTTGGAGGTTCCTATGAATTTATCCAGCCAAAGGTTATACCTCTTGTGCCATAGGCCAGGATCCAAGATACACATCTTCATTTTCTAGATTTTCAATATGCAGCTATGTTCTTTCCTTATATAGTATGGTAATATACTTCCCTTCTTCCCATTATATATTTCTTATATCTGCAAATGGTGTAATAGCAACTTTTCTAGGCTGACATTATGAACACACCGTCTTGTCCTACAGGGCAGTTGGGAGAATTTACTGGAATATTTAAGAGAACAGAACAAAAGAGTACAGGGATTTGGGAAAAGTGTGCGGCAGAAGGTAGATGGAACAATTGTTGCCCTCACATACAGACAGATCTGAGAAGAGAGTAGGTGACAAATCACCCTTTTCTATAATTCCACCAATTAGATAGGTCATTCCAGTTTTTGTGGGAGGACGAGTGAATGAGGAGTGGAAAGAGAGTGGAATCTCTTTTAAAAACTTCGAGGAGGACAGAGTTTCCTACTTTCTGGGCTAAAGCAGGCATGGGTGGAGTGGTTGTGAATGGCTCTCCCTGTCAGAAGAACAAATGATTCCTTTGTAGGATGACAATAGCAGCAATGATAATTGTTAGTAATGTGTGATTATCCAGTGTATAATTTCTGTGTTTGTTTTTTTAAAGAGTAAGAGCTGTATGAAATAGATAAATTTCATTAATTTTGGTTTAGGGCATAGGAACACTATGGTTGAAGTACTCTAATATTTATTGAAAATGGAGCAAATTCAAATGCATTTCCCATAGGTTTTACTTGATTATCAAAAAAAAAAGAGAGAGAGAGAGAGAGAAAGTCCAAGTAATGAAAGGGATAATAAATCTCCTTCTTTCCCCAAGGGCAACTAGACAAGACCTGAAGTAGAATATAAAATGAATATTGCCTTACCAGCATAGGAAAGTAACTTCAGCATAAATGTCAGAACTGGGCAATAAGAGATTAGAATATGAAAGTCCAAGACTACATCAATAATTTATGAATGCTTCCATATGTTGTTGCTACATATAGAACATCAGATTTCTACTTGTGTAGTTACTGTTGAATAATTCTTGCTTTATAAGCTCTTTTAAAAATTAGATCAAGGACATTCATATGCAAAGAAGCCCATAGTAGCTAATTAACAAAATTTATATTCCTTATTCTTTAACACATTTGATACTGTCTTAGTTTGAATATTAGGGAGTTTTGACTCTAAAGCTGTTTTTGCCACCTCCTCATTCTTGGCACACGCTTTCACACATCATAAGTAGATATGTAGTCATTACATAAAGGAGAGCTATAAAATAATGGGACTGGTTTGGTTTCCTTAAAATGTAGAAATTAGCCTTAATGATCAAGCTGTGTATCTGAAAATAGGACTTTTTTTTCATCAGAAATGACTCCTTATTCATGGTCTCTCCAATCAGAATATATCTGTTGCTCCTTTTAATGTTCTGCCTATAGAACCCCAGGCATATTACTTGGACAAGAGACATGGAAAGGAACATTTATTTAGGGCCTACGACCAGCCACACCAAATCTGTGGTTTTAAACCTTGCAAGACCCGCCCTCTGCCCTCAGCATCTCCATACACAAACCCACCCACAGTGTCTATATATGCATATGGGCTTAGCATCCATTCTCTAGGGGGAACTACATCTTAAAAGCTTTTTTTATTTACATTTCTTCTATTTCATTCCCTCTTCCCACTGTGAATCCAAAGATTTTAAAGTTCCTCTACTCCTAGATTTTACTCCTGTACTTTTCCCTCTTAATCATCCCTACATATTCACCAGAAGTGCTTATGGGACTTGGACATAAGAAAATTACCGTACCAGGCTGTCAGGGTAAATTTTGTTCTCAAGGAAGACTCAGCCTCTCTCCTTATTTCTCATCTTTTCTTTCACTGATTCTCAGTTATCCCCCTAACACTTATGTCTTCTGCAATTGACTTGGTCCAAGTCCTCATTGGAGGGAAAAGTATGAAAAATAAGCCATAAGTTAAAATGTAACATGTTACTTATATGCATAAATTGTTCCGAGGACGCTGAGGTGCCTTAGAGCTATGGTTTGGGATTAAGGAGGGCTTCTTGAAAGAGGTGGTACTGGAGTAGAGTTGTGAGTGATAAAGGAAGGGCCTTCTGGGGAACTGGGAAGCAGCACATGCAGATACACAGAGGCATACAACAGCACAGTGTGCTCAGAACACTTGGATGACTGGGGAGAAACTGAGAAACTGATTCTTGGTCTGGAGCCATTCAAAAAAAAAAAATCCCTTTTTTCTTGTGCCATATCTCTGGGAAGGTGAGATTTTTATTAAAGGACTCTGGTTTCTGCTCTAGGAGATAACTACCTTCTTTAGCCAGGAAATAGCCTCTGAGAAGGCAATTTGGAGCAGTTTCCAGACATGCACTTATCATCATTTTGTTTATCAGAGAGTTGCACCTGCTTATTTGTTTCTGCTAATCATTAAATTACCCATTTTAAATCAGGACAATTTCCTAGAATTAAATTCTGGAGAAAAATATTATAGATTCAGAGTACCAGTTCTCATTCGTCGCTCACTTTTCTCTCTGGATCCTTTTATTTTTGTATGTCTTTATAGGCATAGCCATAGACCATTAAGTTGAGCCTTATTTCTCTCTGTAGTATTCATTTATAGAACCATATTTTTCAAGCTTGGAATAATAGATTTGCCAGAAAAAATACATGTAATTTTTTAAGCAAAAAGTAGAGATAGTTAAACCACCTGACTGAGAATTCTCTGGATAGCCATTAGTATTTTCCAGGGAAAAATACAGTCCTGTGCAGCCAATAGACAGATCCTGTGAAAGTTGTTAAACTACTGACTTTTCATTCTAGATTTTTAGTCATGATTGGACTGGGCAGGTTGACTTAATAAGCTGTTTTTCATTCAGGAGTACACCGTACCACATCAAAATTTGAGTCTATAAAAACAGTGCTTGCTTTTGGCATGGCTTTTACATATTTGGAAAATATACATTAATCATTATCTTCTTGCTAAAAAATGATTTATCGTCATTTTAGGTGGTGCAGGCAACAGGAGGTCCTGAACTAGCCAGTTCGGTACTCAGCCCCCTACTGACTAAAGACACAATTGATTTCTTAAATTATACTGTCAACAATGATGAAAGACAGCTATGGATGTCACTGGGAGAAACTTGGATGAAAGCCAGGTAAACGTGTAGGGGTTTAATACCTGTAATACTTCAAGTATTGTTCTTTGTTATTACTTGAATCTAACGAGACATTTATTTAGCCTTCTACTTATAAAAGACTAGGCATTACAGATGAAAAAGCCTGAACCCTTAAAAAGCTAGTCTAGTGGAGAAGATATAAAGTATAAGGGATATTAAGTACCAGGAGTGACTCATAAACTGCTAATGTTTGGCAATGGGGAGCCATGAGGGAGAAGATTTGATGAGGGGGTTCAGTGGGGGGGGGTAGTTACCTTTCAAAGAAGGGCTGGCATTTAAAATCAATAGATAATAATACTAGTCTATTATGTAATATATATGTACAGACTATACAGATAGTGTTTGCCAGGCACTCTTCCATGCTTTACATAAGTACTATTGTTATCCCTATTTTACAGATAACAAAACTGAGGCCTAGAGTGGTTAAGTAATTTACTCAAAGCCATGTAAGTCTTTAGTGGCAGATCTGCGATTTTTACCTGGCAGTCTGGCTCTGGAGTTGATGTTCTTAATTATTTCGCTGTACTACCTTTCAGCAGGATGAGTAGGATTTCCACAAATACATAGTTGGGAAGGGGCCTTCCTAATAGAAAGAGAAGCATGAATGAGAGCATGAAGCAGGAAGTCAAGAGAATGGAGAATGAAAAATGGGTTTGGCTGGTATATCAACTTTGGGTAGCAGGCGCTGGTGGGGAACAGGGCGAGGAGGGATGGTGTTAAATGAGGTACATGGAAATAAGCAGGTGGGCTGTGGAGAACTAATAGCTTTGTGATGAGGGGATCATTTTAAAAATCGTATTTTGTCAGTAAAGAGATTGTGGAAGACAAATCATTTACATTGATTGCCTCATTTAACATTGCAGTGTTAAAGTTTCCTGAGCAAGGCAAAAAAAAAAAAAATTCTCATTTTATGAAATGCGAATAAATAATTTTGCCTTCCTAACTTACTCCGATCATTTTATTTCTCTATTTAGAGTGGGTCATTCAGTGTGGTCACTTAGAAGCTTTTCTTCCTAATGCTTTTGAATGGGCTAGCCTGAAAGTAATGGATCAGTTCATAATTTTTTTTTCTCCTCCTTTTCTTCAGTTGAAACACATATAAACTGTGTTTATATACAAAATATAAAACTTATATTTTGGACTTAGGCAACAGCTTGTGTTGGAATACGATTTACATATTAAATGATTTACCAAGCAAAAAATTATTTAAAAGCATCATAGTTGATTTTATATTGAAAACAAGATTTAAATTAATTTACATATTAATATAACCTACTGTATCATGCTATTTGTATATTGTACTTGGCTAAATAGATTTCTTAAATCTATTGGACTTTCATAGTTTATAATCTAATGATAAGCCTCGGTAGGATCTTTTAGTATTTTCCCATGAAACTTACTAAATTAATCAGATCTCCTAGTATAAAAAAAGCTCAGACTTTCTAATTTCTTAATTTTGGGTCATACCTCAAAATGAGAAAATAAATGATTATTGGAAAAACTACATCAAAAGGAAATATATTGTTAGCTCTTGACAAAAGAAATAGTAATTTTAAAATCCTAATTGTTGAGAGTATTAGGAAATGGATATACTGATTTAAAAATTCATAAAGATAAAAAGATCATAAAGGTACATAATAATCTGAATAAAATGGCTCATTTCATCGTAGTAGAAATAGAACCTGAAGAATTAATCTTTCACTTGTGAAAGATAAAACAACACATTATAACAGAAATGAAGCTATAATTTCTGTCCCAGTTATTTTTGTGGTTCATGAGTGATTAGGAGCTTGTAGAAATAAGCCTCACTTAGAGTCATTAAATAATGAATGGGTAATGATTGCGATTTCAGATTAGTCCTAACTTGATTTTACTGATTAATGGCTCGCTGATAAATTTAATTTATAAAATTGGTAATGTTTCATTGAGGGGACTTTATAACTTAAAAAATCATAAATGTTAAGAACATTCTCTGTTGTTTTCTCTTTCGAAAGATGTATCTGATACCAGGAGCGTTCATACTGTTGGGAGGGAGGGAAGAGAAAGATGAGAATCTGAAACTACTTTAGATACAAGAGAAGTTCATGTTTTAAATACTTTTAACACTTCTAGCCTCATGCTCCCTTTCCAAATTTTCAAAACCTGTATCCATGTTACAAAATTGAGTTAATGGAGAATTGAGGCAGTGTACTGAAAACAGATCATGAAGCAGAATTCAATCTCTCCTTTTGTTGGCATTACAGACTATTATAAGCATGTCCATTTTCCCTTTTTGAGTGGAGAGAGGGCAGATTAGGTATGCTTTGTTTTTGTTTGTTGCCATGTTTTTGTTTTGCTAACCTTGTTGAAAGTAATTTTGAACATGGATACATTTCTTAATTTTGTGTCTTAATGTCCCTCTACAGAGCAGAGTGGCCAAAAGAGCAGTTCATCCCACCATATGTCCCACGGTTCCGCAATGGTTGGGAGCCCCCCATGCTGAACTTCATGGGAGCCCCGATGGAACAAGATCTTTATCAGCTGGCTGAGTCTGTGGCAAATGTAGCAGAACATCAGCGCAAACAGGAGACAAAAAGATTATCCACAGAGGTAGTTTTTTAGCACCACTTTTTGTAGAGCGTGCAACAACATGTGCATTCTCTTGTAATTCTGATTGTGAGTTCTCATTTTATTGATCTGAAGATTGTTCTAGAACTAATGAATAATCTGTCTTGCTGCCATTGGTTACCTCTCACTTCTCTGTCATTGCCGTGACAGTTGTTTTGTTTCCCTGTGAAGCCTAATGCCAGCCTTAAAATCCTGTTAGCTCTCACCCCTAGCTACCTGCTGGTGTTCCCTGAGCCCGGTGATCCTGTCTCAATTTTTGAGTGCCTGCTTTCTCCCCTTGTAGAGAATTGCCCGACTGCTGCTCAGCTTGTTCTTTATGTTTTTTCTCTCCATCATCAGACCCTTAAGACAGTTCCTTGAACCTAGGTCCCTGAAGCCTGTCCCAAGCAGCTCTTTCCCAAATTTCCCATTTCTTCCCTCCTTCCTCCTTCCTTCCTGACTTCCCTCTTTCCCTCCTTCCTTCCCCCTAGTTCTAAATTCCGAAACCTCTGCCTGGCTCTAGAAGGCCAGAGTTTCTTCTGGACTCAATCCCTAGGCTCAAATGATCATTTATAACACTAACATACCCTGAGGAGATCACAAAATTTATTGTGCCTTTTAAGTATTTTAGTAAGCTTTAGAGTATAACCTACATGGGGAGCAAATTGAGGCATTGAAATTAGGTAAGTTTTCTCTGCACATTTCTTAAAAACGATTTTCCTGTGACTCTTCTTGTCCTGTCAGAAAAGAAAATCAAACATTGCTTAAAGCTGAATGAAACCAAATAGAAGGATCAGAACCCAAGGAATTAGATGAATGAGGTCTAGTTTGGAGAAAAAACAGTAAATGATGACTAGATCCTCCTTGAAGTCCAGTTCATTTCCTTTATTTAATTCCATGGATTAATTTTCTCAGCATGCTGTGGGTATTTGTAATAAGGCAAACATGATATGAAGGAATGATTAACAAACCAGAGTAAATCTTCATTTTTTTTTTAAAGATTTTATTTAGTTATTTGACAGACAGAGATCACAAGTAGGCAGAGAGGCAGGCTGAGAGAGAGAGAGGAAGGGAAGCAGGCTCCCTGCTGAGCAGAGAGCCCAATGCAGGGCTCGATCCCAGGACCCTGAGACCATGACCCGAGCCGAAGGCAGCAGCTTAACCCACTGAGCCACCCAGGCGCCCCTAAATCTTCACTTTTAAGGAAAAGCACATAAGTTAAATTTTTAAAAATCAGTCCCTTGGACAGTAACCATAATACTATAGAAGATTGGTTAGATTTTGAAACTGTAGAGATAAAACAAATGTACTGATTTGAAGATATATATTTTTTCTAACATAATTGCTTTTTCCTCTGGCTCATCGAAGGGTAGAGTCTCTAACTGCTATTTCTTCCAAGTGATTAAGAAGATGACCTCACAGCCTTTGCACTGGTTGGCATTCCCTCTCTGGACCTTAGCACTGTGGATTTTATAGTTCAGACCTCATCACTGTGGATTTCCTTTCCTCATAGAGGGCAGCTTTTCTAGAGGAAAAAAAAGGTGTAATTGGACATGAAATTATGACACACTTGTTGTTATAGTTACAGCCAACTATTTTGAAATCACAGAAATTTCTAGCTTACAGTCTTATATCTTAAATGGGAAAATACATTCACTTAATAATGTATTGCCTCAGAAATTCACTTTCGTACATTCTTTTTCAAAAACTTACGTATTTAAAGAGTGAGTAACGTGTTCTGGGCTTCCAGTGTATAAGTTGTCTACCCTCACTGAAGAAGTAATTTTAAAGGAAGAATTATTGAGAATCTTTCCTAGAAATGAGTTATCACTTTCCTGTTGTAAACTATTTTCCATTTTATTGCCTAAGTACTTATTCAGAAGTTTAAAAAAATGAAATGAAAAGTGCCTGCTAGCTGTTTTAGGGGTTTTTTATACCTTAAGAATTTATTTGAAGAGAGACCAACTAATGGTGATTTAAAACGCATTAAAAAAATGCAGTCATCCCCAGAAGAGGAGCTTTATTATACTTGATTGCTACTAAAATAAATACACTCAGGATAAGACCTGGATGATTCAGGATCTGGTGGTTTTGTGTGAATCGAAAGACATAGGTGACATGGTGTGTCAAACATTAGTGGCAATACTCAACTTCTTTCCTTCCTCTGAACGAGCAGCAGACCTAAACAAGCTTGTGTAGTCATCACAGTTAATCACTCAGCATCATTCCTCTCCTCCCTTGCAATAATTTCGGTTACTCTCAGGACCTGGTGATCTCATGCTGACTGAACACATTCTCTTCTGTTCAGAGTTAGCCAAAGGTGAGGGTGATTCTTGACAGGTTCTTGCACTCCCCCCGTCTATAAGACATTGCTAACCATCTAGGGCCTCTCCTGTCAACTAGGGAAGTGAGAAACTGAATTAATTAAGCTACGTATTTGTCATTTTTAATTTCAGCTTTATTGAGGTATAATTGACAAAATCATGAGATATCTAAGGTGTTCATCTGGTGATTTATAAGGCATTTTGAAAGAATCCCCCCCCCATCTAGTTAGTGAGGCTACTGACACATCTGTTGCCTCACATATTTATCTGTTTTTCTTTTGGTGAGCACATTGAAGTTCTTCTAGCAAATTGTAATTGCACAATATAGTGTTATCAGCTATCTTCACCATTTCACATTAGATCCTCAGACCTTATTCATTTATAGCTAAGTTTGTACCTTTTTACCAACTGCTCCCAATTTCTCCCAGCCCTTGGCAACTGCTTTTCTACTCTGTTTCTATGAGTTCAGCTTTTTAACATTTTTTTTTTAATTTCACATATAAGTGGTACCATGCAGTATTTTTCTTTTCCTGGTTGGCTTATTTCACCTAGCAGAATGCTTTCAAAGTTCATCTGTGTTGTTGCAAATAACATGATTTGATTCTTTCTCATAGCTGAATAATATTCCATTATATATTAATACCATATCTTTACCCATTCATCTGTTGATGGGCACTTAGGTTGTTTCCATATTGTGAACAAAACTGCAGTGAACATGGAGATGGAGATATCTCCTCAAGATCCTAAATTCATTTCCTTTAGTATTACACCCACTAGCGAGTCTGTGGAATAGTATGGTAGTTCTAGTTCTGATTTTTTGAGGAACCTCCATACTGTTTTCTTTTCTTTTTAAAATTTATTATTTTTTTAATAACAGAGAATCCCAAGCAGACTCCCTGCTGAGCACAGAGTCAGACACGGGCTTGGTCTCACAACGAGGAGATCATGACCTGAGCTGAAATCAAGAGTTGGTTGCTTTAACTGACTGAGTCCCCCAGGCACCCCCCTCCAGATTGATTTCCATAGCCCTACACCAGTTTACATTCCTACCAACAGTGTACATGCGTTTCCTTTTCCCCCCACATCCTCACCCACACTTGTTTTATCTTGTCTTTTAGATGATAGCCATCCCAACAGGTGTAATGTGACATCTCATTGTGACTTTGATTTACAGTTCCTTGATGATTAGTGATGTTGAGCACCTTTTCATGAACCCATTGTCCATTTGTATGTCTTCTCTGGAAAGATGGCTGTTCAGTTGCTCTGCCCATTTTTTGACTGGATTGGGTTTTTTGTTTATTTGTTTGTTTTCTCTTGAGCTGTATGAGTTCTTTATATATTTTGTATTTTTAGTCCTTATCAGATACATGATTTGCGAACATTTTCTCCCATTCCGTAGTTGGTTTTTCATTTTGTTGATGGTTTAAACCAAGGTATTTAAATGGTGAAAATTGTTTGTTTGTATTTATGTGTTAAGCCTATTCTAAAGGAGTAATATAGTGTGGGTATTTTGACATCCACACTAGCCCATTGGAGAAACCTTACCTACTTACTCATCTGTGTTTAAACACATCCATACCCCTGCCAACTCTGTCATTATGATGAACTATGGTAAACATGTATCTAAGACTTTTCTAAAACATTTCCAGTTTCAGATATTTTGCCCCAATGAGTTCATAAGCAATTTAAATAGCCAAGGACTTCCAGTACTTCATGGTCTGTTGTGCCTTCTCCATACTTCATTTCACATAAAGAAACAGCTACAGTCTTTACATGATTTTTTTTTTTTTTTTAATCTTTGTTTCTTTGTTTTTTCCCCATGGCTTTGAAACCATGGTGCTCACTGAGGCCCATAGACCTCAGTTTCCCCTCCTGGTAGCTCCCAGTGGGCTCATGTTGAAATTAGGTTAACTACAAAAAGGATTACTTCAGCATTGTCTGATCCTGTATTGACTGTTAAGATCAATGTGTTTCTGTCTTTCTGTATTTTCTTCTTTCTGTATTTCCCTCAATAGTAAATCTGATAATAGTGGCTGCCATTTTTTTAAAAGAAAAAAAAAAGGATCTGTGTACCTTTAAAAAATGAGATTGTAGTATGATTTTAATGCACAAAGTTTAAATGATTTTCATGTGATATTATTTACTTTGCTAGAGTGGCAAGGGTCTGTTTCTTAAACATAGAGAGCGAGTGGGCAGAGTTTTATTGTTGTTTTTAAACCAGTTTTATTTTATGTAAACTGTTAAACTCTACCTACTACCAAAACCACCTATTACTGAAGCTCCCGAGGAGAGAATTTATCATTTGTATACCCACTTATTTTCAGAATTATAATTTAGCTTTTGTGCTAATGACTTTTCCTATTATAAGTAGGTCTTTGACAAAAGTGTATCACCCCCATTTCATAACTTGTTAATAATGGTCAAATACTTGAAAATGAGAAACATCACAATATGGTGGAGGATTTTGTTGACTAATATTAGTTGTCATTCCAATAGTCTTAGCAACTCTTTAATCTCTCTTCCTTCATCTTTCAGCAGTCCGGTGTGTCAGAGTATCCTCCAGCAGATGGGTATGCATTCAATAACATGTACACAAGAGGGCCCCATCTGGACCAAGGGGAAGCAGCTGTGGCTTTTAAGCCAATTCCTAATCGCCACGTAGATAGGTAACATTTCATGGGCACCACTTGAAAAGCGGCCGATACCTGTCTCTCATTTAGTGCAAATAGAGGTCCCAGTGTCCGCATTGTTCACTACTTCTTTAAACTTTCTGTCTGTTAATTGTTTAATGAAGTTTCAGTTGTTCCTTTATAGAATCGGTTTTGATAAACACAGCCTCTAGTCTATAATTCTTACTGGAAAACCTCCAGCCTATAACTCTAATTTAGTGCAGTGCCTTTGGATGACTTCCCCTTTTTAAAAAGATGCTATGACAAAATCTGTGAATTAAGAAGAAAGAAGAATTGTTTTGAAACTCTCCATTAGTTTATACCAGATGGTCTCTAAGGATCCTTCTAGCTCTGTAACTGAGGAATGATTTCCATCTTTCTCTTCCCCCAACAAAAACAAACCTTCCTGTAGATAGAGCTGTTTCTAAGTATAAACTAAATATTTAGAAGGACTCAGTGCCTTATTTGCCATTCTTGCTATTTCATCTTATTATATTGTATTTTCACTTTCCAGTTTTATATTTCATTTATTTCCCCATATTTTCACTCTTGAAAAAAATTCAGTGTGGGCAGAGAGGGAGATTGGAGATGGGGGAGAAATAAAGGCACTTTGGAGTAGGTTTACCTCTTCAGTCTTGTTTTCCAACCTGTGCAAATGAGGTTGACCAACCCCTCTACAAAAAGGAAAGAAAAGGAAGTGAAAAACATGTATCTAAGACATTCAGATGAAGTAGGATAGAGAACTTGCCGGGCTACCTTCCTACCTCAAAGCCTCACTCACCATTAGTGTTGCAATCCCTTTCCTTCTTCTCACTATACTTTTTTCTTAATAGAATCTAAAGAAGATGGGATCTAAAATGTGTGATTTTTGTTAGGAATGATAACAGGTAATATTAAGTAACTGGTGTGGAAATTTCACAGATATTACTCTATGGACACCTGTAACATATTATATTGAGTATAAAGTCAGCAATGAGTATCAGCAATGAATAATACATTTTGAAAGTACCAACATATGAAATAAGTGTTAATTGTAGATTCAATTTTTAGTAAATAATACATGAACATTATTTTCAGAAGTTTGAAAATTATTTCATTGAAATTCTTTTTGACTAACCTATTACTCATCCTTATATTTTCTTTTTCCTTTTTTTGGAATTTGCTTTTATAATTATTTTTATTACCCTAAATTCTGTTACATGCCTGGAATGCAGTAAATGTCACGTGAAGTATAGTCACTCTTCTGTGAAACTTACCATGCCATTAGGTAAACTGCCTATTGAATATAGAACCCTCACCACTGAGGGATTATAGTTTACTGCTATCCAAAAGCAGTTTCCATTTTAGAGATGTCTCTGATCATTGCCAACTCCATGTCTGCTCTCTATCAATTTCATTTTTTAAATATTTTATTTTATTTTTTTCTGTGTTCCAAAATTCATTGTTTATGCACCACACCTGGTGCTCCATGCAATCCGTGCTCCTTAAGACCCACCACCAGGCTCAAGTGCATATTTATTACTTCAAAACCATACATTTTGATACAGTATAGATCTCTTAAGAAATTTCATATATCTGAAAAATTCCAAAGTATGATTTTCAGATTGATTACTGTGGTCCATATCATAGCTACATTTAATCTGTAGAGGATGAGAAACTGAACCATGAAGATCTGTACATTCTAAAGCAATTTACAAAGTGCAGTCACCTCTGAGACACTCAGGATCACCAAGACTTCAAGAACTACAGCAAACTCTTCTTTTTAACTGGCTGGTTCAGATACACAGTGGCAGCGAGTTACTCTACCCTTTGTTACAGTGTATTTAACTCTATTATTAACAGTGATTGTTTTCTAGATTTTTCAACTCTATTATTAACAGTGATTATTTTCTAGATCATGGAAGGGCAGAACTTGAGGGAAGAGAGATAGGAAACGGAAATTACTGCTTTTCTGACTTTTGAAGTGGTTGAATTTTTTTTTCCCCAAATGAAATCTAAGTAGAATGTAAACATATAAACTAGGGAATAGGGGTGGAAAGCCCATGGAACAGTTTTTAAGTTACTATTATTATACAATAATTATTTGGCTATAATGTTACTTTTCTCCCTTTTTCCTATTTTTTTAATATATCAAAAATGGCCAATTGGTAGCATAGCATAGGGGCCATCTTTTTCATTGTCCCTTAACTCTTCTGGAGTTGCTAAGAGGTTGCAGATTACCTGTGACCACAGGATACATTGTGTCCACAATTGTAATGCTGATCATGCGGTGATTCCAGAGGACCCTGGTAGGCCACTTGACGGGACGATGAATAAACATCTTTAGTTCCTTTCTGCTTTTTCTCTTGTAGAAATGAGTAAGGAAATGTGGAAAGATAAGTGAAGGAGAAGAGGGAATAAAATTAATTAAAAAAACAGTTATTTGATTATTGAAATGAATAAACTATTATAATAGCCAAGTTTTATTGTATTATGTATAGAAGTATTTTTTAAATTATGTTAAATCTATTTATGGTCATTTAATGATTGAAGGAACTTTTTGGTTTTTTAAGGAAGTTTTTTTTTTTTTTTTTTTTTTTCTTATTTATTTGATGAAGAGAAATCACAAGTAGACAGAGAGGCAGTCAGAGAGAGAGGAGAGGCAGGCTCCTTGCTGAGCAGGGAGCCCGATGTGGGGCTCGATCCCAGGATCCTGGGATCATGACCTGAGCCGAAGGCAGAGGCTTTAACCCACTGAGCCACCCAGGCGCCCCGGAAGTTTTCTTTTTTTAAAAAACATATGACTCTTGGACCTGTTCTTACTATTAAAATAAGTTTATAAGGAATTAATTAACTAGGATGTGTTATTAGTCTTGTACTTAATCTATACCTTCCCTTGCAATTTAGAAACTGGACAAAGCTTTCCTAAAAATTGACACTTAGTCATAATTTTTTAATATGAATTGAAGACATTGCTTGAATTAGTGAAATCAACATATAATTTAAATTACTGCTAGGGAAATTATGTTCCGTCTCCTTTAATTTTATAAAAAAATGCTAACATTGATCTTTGTCCTAGTTCTTCCATGGTAGAGATGCTAATTAACAAAGCAATACCCCAGTATATTTAATGGACAAAGAATTCATAGATTTGCATTCTAGATTCGCCTTAGTACCCACTAACCTTGTGATTTTGCATTATTTATTTTTGCCCTAGACATAGTTTGCTCATTTTAATAGAAGGACTCCAAAGTTTTGTTTTTTTTTTTCTTAGTTCTCTTATTCTGTGTAATGTGATCAACTAAACTGCTATTGAAATAATTTGTCAGGATGTTTTCTTGTAGGAATTAGCTTGCCTTGATGTTTTACTTCTGTTTTCAGCCTATAGGAAGAGCTAGCGGAATGATATTTTCTCTTTCTTTTTATAGAAATTATGAACCACTCAAAGCACAACCCAAGAAATATGCCAAATCCAAGTATGACTTCGTGGCAAGGAACAACAGTGAGCTCTCTGTTCTAAAGGATGATATTTTAGAGGTAATAGAATTTTACTTTTTTAATACTCTTAATAAAATGGATTTATTGTATTTGGTATATATCTAAACCTTCCTCAAAGAAATGAGGAGATCAAGAAATTATTCTTTAAACAGTGTTATTTTATCAAGGATATAGGTATATTATAGATGCCTATATCTAACTAGGAGGGGGAGCTGCTTTTTCTCATTTTCTGCTCATTGGGTTTGTCTGGGGGAGGGGGTGGAGGACAGAGATGGGGATGTGGAGGACAGAGGTTGGATTTCGTGGCTTACTTTGTCCTCTTTCTTCTTCTGGGCTTTATGCATTTTGTAACCGATGCTAGTTATGTAGATGCATCATAATATTTTAATAAGAACACATTTTTTTTCTTCCTTTTCCTAGTACCTTTGCAAAAATATACCCATCAGTGAGTAAGCTAATGATCCTGGGAGTAATTTACTATGACTCCCAAATCTCTTTCTTAGGTCATAATGGAGAGTTCCTCTTCTATGGTAAATAATGTCAGATAGTCACATAGTTTTTGTGAAAAATAATGGTTTTCATACTGTTCCTTCCTATTCAAAGGATATAGGCCTCTCCAAGCAAGTCATCTTAGTCATCTATAAGTACTTCCGATAATGCCAATAGTTAAAAATTCTTGGCAGGTAATGAAAACCTCAGGTATATTCATGATAGTGGTGGTTCCATGCCTGTCCTATACAAGTGATTATAATTATTAGTGTAACTCCTGGGAATCATTCAACCCACAATATGTTGATAGTAAGCCAGTTTATTATAAGTGAAAAGAGCTTCTTGGTCTAAGGAATAAAAATTGAATTTCTTTTCATAGATTGGTTTTGGTATGGAATGATGTCTCTGTCTTTTTGCATGATGACAGATCCTTGATGATAGAAAACAGTGGTGGAAAGTTCGAAATGCAAGTGGAGACTCTGGATTTGTGCCAAATAACATTTTGGATATTGTGAGACCTCCAGAATCAGGATTAGGGCGTGCTGATCCACCTTACACACATACCATACAGGTATTTATGACATTTTGGCAAAATTTAATTTTTTTAAACTTTCAAATTCATCACTTTTCCATGGGGTTTAAATACCTTTTGTGTATTAGTTATTTTGAGATTTAATTTGTTGTACAATTTGTATAGATTTTTTTCCTAGGGTAATTGAGGGGCAATGATTACAGATATAGGGAAGAATTATATAGATGTTTTTTCTGATGTATTTCTTCAGAAAGTTGCTCAAAACTGTTTACCAGTAAGTGTTGTTTCTCTGAATGCTATTTTTTCCCCCATCCTACAATGCTTCTTACATGTGGAGAAGTAGTATTTCTGCCTCTTCACTCTTGCCCAGAGCCTTCCTATCCAGTGGCTTCCTCTTGATAGAGGGTGGCACTGTGACAGTGGCTGGAGTGTCCAGCAACTCATCGTCACCGTCCTTTGCCCTCATTCTCTTAAATGTTCCATCCCTGATTAACCTTGAACTTGCACTCCTCTCACCTTACACTAGCACATGAGTATTCCTTTGAACTACAATATTTCTCCTGTCTTGATTTTATGATTAAAATATACTTAAGATATAGGGTAGTAGGTTGTCTCTCCTTGATCATAAATAAGTTTTGAGTGATATGCCACATTTTCAGGACTTTGGTGACCCTGGTTATCCCATTCACCATGATATCTGAACTCACTCACTATTAAAACTTTGGGATTTTTGACCTATGACAGGATCTCTAGAGTCGGGTCTGCTAGCAGAGGGAGAATGGAGGGAAAATCTCATGTGTAGCCTTAAATCTGTGGTGGCTTCTATACTGTGCCCCCAGGAAACTTTTAATTTTCAGAATCTTGAGCAAAAGACCATGAATGACCCCATAATAATGCTACAAGTATGAGTAGAAGCGACATAGAATAAATATGCAGTGAAATAGTTCATTTTCGTGCCAGGTCTAGGCTTAGTAAGATACAGATTGACCAGACCTAGAATGGTGATCATACTCCTACTGCCATGACCATTCATTAAGTTACTTTTGGCTCCTCATAGCATTCGAGGGGAGTACCAGTCCTCTACTTACCTGGAGTGACCCTCAGCCTTATTAGAATCCAAGAGTCAAGCAAATTTTAAAATAAAGAATTCCTGTACAATTTATGTATCTTGATAACTTATAGTGATGGCAGTGGGAATTCTGTTTGCTTGTTTTAGCTGGTCTGATGTGCGGATGTATCATGTACTTAATTTATGTTCATCGTTTGTCATTAGCTGTTGATGCCAAAGAAGGAGTTTGAGTTATTCAAGGTATGGTCTACTCCATTCCCTGTGGATTTTTGAAGTGAATTTTCTAACTCAGTCTGAATACCTTTTTGTTTCCTAACTTCTTTTCTGATTTTGAGATGTGGTTACCTGACACGACATAGGCTCCTGCCTGGTTTATAAATGCTGTTGTTTACATTCTTTCCTGTAGAGATTTAGACCAAATGCCTTCAACAATATTAAAGAGTATATGCTTGAAATATATGCCTAAAATGGTATAGAGTATATATTCTTTGAACTTGTGGAATATTTTTAGCAATTAACTTGTGAGAAGCAGTAAGAAACACTGTTCAGAGAGGCTATCGCTAGATGCCTCTCTATGAGCAGGAGCCAAGATTTATATTTTAGAGTTAAAAACAGTTATTCAAGGTTGGTGTATGTGTGTGTGTGTGTATGCTCACAGTTGCTAAGAATAAGCAAATCCAATACACACCTAAAACTTGCAAATAATATCAATTCTAAGTATTTTCTCCCACCTGAGATTTCCTAATGAATTTAACCTCTTCTCCTTCATCTGTTTATGTACAGTCTTATCTTTATCTTCAATTCTGACCCTTGGCCTGAGCCATCAGTTGACATTTCTGTTTAATGATGGTTTCTGTTTAAAACTGAAGCAAAACTATTAATACACATCCAGGGTAAGGAGAGTACTTTCTGAGAACATGAACTCTATCCTTCTTTCCTTGAACAGAGTCTCATCTTATATTTTCGTCAACCTTGGCACAACCAAGAAATTTTTTAAGTGCTCACAAGTTTCAGGAGTTTGTTTTGCTACTTTATGTAGAAATGTGTGGATATTGCCTGTTTGGGCTGTTTCCTTTTAAACTTTTCAACACGATTTGACTGTCTTCTAAAAATTTCTGGATGCAACTTTGAATACAGTGGAATGCATGTGGAAACATTATAGAAGCTGTGTGTGTATGTGTGTGTTTAGGTTAAGAGCCCTACTTTTAAAGGTTTTATTAAAAACAGTTTATTTTTTAACAGCCCCTGAAAACTTTGGGCTGAGCCCAACAAAACCGCCAAAATCTTATAAAATTTTAATAAGTAGGTTTGACAATCTGCTATCTGGCATAAATCCTACTCTAAAAGAATTCCTGTTTTTTAAAGCATTTTTAACAAGCACACAATGACTAGATAAAGTAAGCTGGAAAAGAAGGACATCCTTGGAAATACATGCCAGTCTGTTACCTTTATCTACAATATCTAAAGAAAAACTCTGTGGCTTATTTCGAAATGATAATAAAGGTCCCACAATATCTATGCCGATTCCAGTGATCTAACTCCCTAGCCTTTGAGAACTCCACTGGATTACAAACAAACGAAAAGCAATTCTGTGTCTTACTCATCTTTTCGTTCATTCACCTCCCAAATATTTATTGAGCACCAGGATCTTGCATTTGATGAAAAGGAAGACAGAAAGCCTAGCACTGAGCAGATCTTCCATAAAAGCTTACTGTCTGGAATCAGAACCTCCAACCCGTCTCTCACAGCTTTGCTCCTTTGTGCTTGGAGTATGATGAGCAGTGATCCTCTCCTTAGAAATGGATGACATACTTTTCCCCTGATATCTTCTATTCATTGAGATCAAAATTTGGAAGGAATTTAAAGAAACTGCTTCTTGCAAAAACATTTTAGATCTCTGGACAGGGCTGCAGAATGATATGTAGTGGTTAATTGCTTCATTACTGGAGGTAATAGTATTACCTCCAAAGTAGAGAGTGCCAGGGGCCAGTGCTCATGCCGTGGGCCAGGCATTGATTAAGGACTTCACAAATACTCATTCACTGAATTCCCACCAGAAATCTAATGAAGTTAGGTATATTTTATGGATGAAGAAACCAAGGTATGGAAAAGTAAGTCACCCACAGTTACAGAGCTGTGTGAAGCCAGGACTGGGGACCCAGAACTCTGGATTCAGAGCCCATGGGGAATCAGGCTTAGAGAAAATTATTTTCTCATTTTTTATATACATATGGTTCTCACTACATGAATGCTTCAGGGACATTTTCTCAGAATAGTTTTACCATGCATTGTACTGTTTTAAAAGTTAATCTGAGGGGTGCCTGGGTGGCTCAGTGGGTTGGGCCTCTGCCTTTGGCTCGGGTCGTGATCTCAGAGTCCTGGGATCGAGCCCCACATCGGGCTCTCTGCTCGGCGGGGAGCCTGCTTCCCCCTCTCTCTGCCTGCCTCTCTGCCTACTTGTGATCTCTCTGTCAAATAAATAAATAAAATCTTTAAAAAAAAAAAAAAAAAAAAAGTTAATCTGATAGTTACCATCCTCAGAATGGGATTTCTGCCTTACCCATCAATTCCTTGGATTTCATCAGTTCTTCCCTTTTTTTTTTTTTTTCATCATTTAGGAAAATAATCCAAGTTACACAGTTTACTTAGAAACTAGACATTTTGTGAGTGGTGGGTATAAGGGAATTAGCTGTAAATTGTTTCATGTAGCATTGACAAGTCACCAACTTGGTGGAAATGCACAGTTGTGACTCCTCCTTTTTCATAACCCCGTGTGTCCTATGAAGACTCATGGCTGTCCCCGGGGTGGCGGTGGGGGGCCACAAGAGCAGCACTTGTCTTTGTTCACACACTTTGGGTTGGAGATTCTCTTCTGATAGCAGGGATGCTAGTACCTGGCAACAGAAGACAATAGGTGTTGAATTGCCACCTGAGGTCCCCGAGTGTCTAGGTTATTTAATATCCTCACATTTGGAGTGATTTTTAACAGCTCTGTAAAGACTGCCATTCCCACCAAATGTGTTTCCCCCATGGGTTCCACAAAATTTTAAAAATGAAAAGGTGGGAGGTAATGAAGAATTTATGAAAGATATGGTACATTAAAAAGATTTAGTGAAACCACAGGGAAAAGGAAGTAGGTGCTTATGAGAGATTATGGAGAAATGGAGATAAATGACATACCTCTTGATAATATTTTTGTTGTAGAGCGTTCTAGGACTTTGTTGTATTTTAGCTGGGCAACAGATCGATATCCAGGGTGCTTTCTCCCCATCTGGAGTCTAGTTGCCATGTAAAGTTTCCTGATAATTCTTTTGACTTGATTCCCAGACCTCTGGCACTGTGACTGTTGAGCTGCTAGGGTTACCTTTTGCCCATGTAGGTTCTCAGCTTGTATGGAAGCAGAAACTAACCCCTCCCTGCTATTATTGCTGGTGTACTCAACGCCTGGACTAAAGAAGTCTTTCATTTATTATTATTATTATTATTATTAAGTCTACATGCTTATTATTATTGTAGATACTCTTACTCTATGAAGGGGCAAATAATTATGATTATCTGGTCATTATGGTCCTGTGAATTGAACAGAAAGCTTCTTGTCTTCTCTGTTTCCTAGCAAGAGATACTGTGATAATATGGAAAAAGCCCCAATCTAGGTATTGATAGTCCAGGATTCTGGTCCTGGGTTCTGTCACTGGCGAGCTGTGTGGCCTTAAAGAAAACATTTTATTTTTCTGTGCTCCGGTGTGCTCAGCTGTGACGTGGAGGGGGTTGACAACTTTCATGATCTCCACAATCCAGTCTAGATATAAACCTTTGGTATTTTTCTCTATGCATGTTTAAGTAGCCCTAAATTAGAAATGGAAATATTTTCTGTGGGCGACTTCTAAACCACTAGCAGCACTAACTTCACCCCATGTTATGATTGCTCTGTTTTTCAAGCTCAGTCCGGAAATTCAGATACTGCTGGACAGACAGGGACCATTTTACTAAAGATGTTTCCATGTTCGTTCCAGCCACCAATTTCCTGATAATATTCATTCAGTTCTTTAAAATGTGTTTTTAAAAATTAGGTCATGTAAAAAAAAATTACCTTCTTCTCAGGGATCCATACCAGAATACATACAACTGAAATTAATTGATGTCAAAGATTTTGTTTTTAATTTGACAGAGAGAGACACAGTGAGAGAGGGAATTCGAGCAGGGGGAGTGGAAGAGGAGAAGCAGGCTTCCCGCCAAGCTGGGAGCCTGATGTGAGGCTCGGTCTCTGGACCCTGGGATCAGGACCTGAGCCGAAGGCAGACGCTTAGTGACTGAGCCACCCAGGCACCCATCAAAGATTTTCTTTAAAATAGCCTAGCAATAAAAGAAAAGGAGGGGAATAGATAAAAACAGATTGACAAAATGTTGGCAATGAGTATTCATCACAATATATGGTGTACTATACTATATGATGTACTATATATTTTATATTAGTATATTTTAAAAATTTTTCATAGTAAAAAGGGTGTTTTTTACCCCCAAAAATGTGTTTTTAAAAATTAATGTCAGAACATTCTATTCATCTATTAATTAGAGGCACGGTTTTTAGATAAGGATGCTTACTCTTCCCTCTGCCTTACGTGTTGACATTTTCTGAAGTACTTCTTGTAATAATTTGAATAGTCTTCTCCCTCTCTGTCTGTTGCGTGCTGTCTCTCTATAGCTCTGTACGTGTTATGTAGGTACAGATGACCCTATATGGTTACTATTTGTATATAGTAATGCCTGACCAACATGCACATGTACAGAATTACAAAATTTTATTTATACCACTTACAAGCTTAAACCTAAAGCTCACTAAAACACACCATGATGTATATTTCCTTTTGTAAAGTCAGCTTTTAAAGAGGAATTAGCCTTATATTTAATCGGCTTTAATTGTATTCTTTATAAGTTGTAAGAGTAAGATGAACCCATCTTAATATTTTAAAAATACTCTAATATACAAATAGTTACTGAAATACTGTATAGTGTTTATACTGTAGCATGATTCTATGTAATTAGTTTCCACGGCTAGATAAGAATGATGGAAATTAATTATATATTTACAAGCATCTTCATTGGTTGATTTGCGGGCAGGTAATTTTACTGTCAAAAACTAATTGGCTCATATGTTCTGATATCTGATGTGAACTGTAATCGATATTATTTTAGTTCCATCTCCTGTGTTAATTTTCTCATTTGATGTGATTTGCTCCATTTTCCTAATAGCAATTACTTGGCGAGCTGTCAGAGGTAACCCACATTTGTTCCCTCATGGCACTTCTTTTTAATATCATAGTTTGGATTCAATTTGTGGACTTAACACCCTCCAAATGTTCCAGCTGTGCCTTTTTTTTTTTTTTTTTCCCCACTGCAGAGTTCCAAAGAAACCAAATTTAGAGGAAAAATGTTAGGTTAAATTTTTAAGAACAGTTACATTTCAATGGCTTTGTTGGGCTTGCTTGCATAACTTCCCCTCTGAAGCAGTATCTTGCATGAATCAAGAGCTTATCTCTGAATAACTTTCTTTAATTCTAGAGAATTTCAGCTTTAGTGGCTAAAGAAAAGTGACTCATTCTACCTTAATTATCAATAAGAAAGTACATTTGCCATGGGGTCTAGTAATTCTGACTCCTTTCAGAGAAACAGAAGACAAAGAGAAAGAGGTTTTGTTTTAAACAGAACTTTAAATATATTTCTGGGAAATAATAGGCAAGAGTTCAGAGGGTGACAGTCCCTGTACAGAAGTTGGTCCCCATCAAGGTGACCAGTCATGCCGGTTTGCTTCCAGCTGAGGGCTTTTAAGGATGGGGGATTTTCAGTGTAATACTTGGAAAGTCCTGGGCAAACCAGGAAGAGTTCGGTCAAGATTTTTGGGGGTCAGGATGTAGAGCTTCAGCACTCGGTTCAGGAGAAGAAAGTTCAGGGTGTAGTTCTGCTCTCCAAGACTTCCCATATATTGAGGAGCCATTGATTTGGATCTACCTCCAACCAAAAATAACCAAGAGACAAACAATGAAGGGGGGAGCAGTAACTGGGTGGTAGGCAAAGGGGAGTGAAGGATTTGGAGGGACACAGAAAAGTGATTTCAAGAGTCCACACTGACCTTCTACTTCCTCCGTGCCAAGAATGAGGAATCAGTTTCCACAGAAAAGCCTTGGTTGCTGTTTCAGGGCAGGATCTAATGATCTGAGGAAACACTTGCCTCCCCCTTTCATTCCATGGGTTGGAAACATGAGGCAGGAAGAAAGGACCAAGAAAAGGGGAAAATATGCAAGTAAATTCGTGACAAGTTTTCATATGGTTTCTCTTTAATCAAATATGTATGTTTTAAGCCTTTTGTTCTCTTAGGTTACACAGCTAAAATTGCATGATATAGCAATGCCAGAGGAATGAGGCACAATATTTGTCTCGAGGCTCAGTGGTGACAGTCACACACAGCATACCCCGTTTTTCACAGTTTTATTGATGGATGGCAGAACACTAGCGGCTCTTGTTTTTACGAATGCAGGAAAAATGGAATCCTATCATGGAGTGTGGAGCTGCTGGCATTGTTTGTTTAAGCTCTAAAAACAATAACTTGAATGGATACTTTTGAGATCCTAATGTGAGAATTCACTAACCTTTTATGAAATTACATATACAAAGGATATTCTTGTCAAGAGAACATTGCATATACATTAATCAGATGACTTTGGTGTGTGCTAAGTATGATATTTTGGTGATCTTTGCTGTACTTTGGTTGTTTTTAAATATCTTATTGGCCCAAATATAGGAAAGTTGTTTTATGGGAAGTAATAATAATTAAAGTCTATTATTGAATATATTGGGAGTGTTTGTAGGCCTTCAGTGCTGAGTGGGTCAGTAGTTTCTGTTTCTATCCCATCTAACTTCATGGAGAGCGCTTAGGAATCTTACCCTCTATTACTTCCCTGCCTCGTCCCTTACCCCTCCTGTCCTCCTCTCTTCAATATCTGACATCTTTAGAAACCCTTCTTTGACTTCTCCTCGTGCCTGTTTCATACCTTTCCGACTTTCTTCACCCACTGGGTGGCGAGTGGTAGTTTTTAAGGAAACAGCAGAGAAGAACCAGGATTTCTTCCCATACCGGTTTCCACAGGTGTTACTCATTTGCTGTGAAGACAGCTACAATGATGGTGTGATTTTTGGTTGTTTTTGTTTGTTTGTTCTGTTTTTGAGTAATGATTTGATTTTAAAATGCTGTGTGTGTTGTGTATTTTTATATTTTTCATTTCTGTGGAAATTGGGGAGGCATCTTCTAAAATCAGTGTTACCTTATATTTGGGCCAATTTAGGAATTAGAAGTAAATACTGTTCTAACCAAAGGACCAGATTACCAAAAGGCCTGTTAATTTTGAATATTAGCATAACTAAAATTGTGCTAGTGCTGTATCTAAATTTCACCTGAATTATAAGTCATTGTTCTGTATATTCGATTCTACTAAAAAACACCAAAAACAGAAAATAACCAAAAGCTGCCTTTTGGGAATTTGGAACTTGTTACAATGCAATTATGTCAGTTAAAATTATTTTGTTTAAATTTTTAACTCTTTTGTGGAGTTTAATAGGGAATATACAAAGATACAGTTTTCTAATACCCTAACAATTGTGATTTAAAAATTACTGAAAGTTTTTGTGTATTTTGACACATTCACCTTTCAGAAAGTGTTATGACTTGAAAAAATTAATAGCATTTAAAAATTACTTATTTATATTAAAACATAGTCCTTTTATCTACTGACATATTATCCTTTTTCTTAACAAACTACATGGAAACAGCATAATTAAACATTACTTAATATAGTATACTTTAAAACTAAGGAGTAAGTAATGCTTTATGTTATTGACATTTAAACTTCCAGTGCAATTAGAGGTTAATATTGATGGAAATTATAAAATAATCATAATCTTTTGACCTACCCTGGTCTTATGTAATTCCAAGTTCAGATTTTATTTTTTTTTACATTTATTACTATTACTAGTATTATTATTTGCTATTGATATATCTTTTGACTTATTAATTTGCATTTTGAATTTAAACAAATATGTAGAATATTTAAAAGATTATTTTTAATGATCATTGTATCATAAAAGATCGGAGGGTGTGCGCACACACAAATTATTATGGATTTGCAGGTGAGTTTACAAATAAATAGCCAGCAATGTCCTGTCAAGTATATACTGTTTCCTAGCCTAGGCTTTATAATTTTGCAATTTCAAATTAATGATTTGTCTTTATAGAAACAAAGGATGGAGTATGGTCCCAGACCAACGGACACTCCCTCTGCTCCATCACCTCCTCCAACACCGGCTCCTGTTCCTGTCCCGCTTCCTCCTTCCACTCCAGCACCTGTTTCTGTGCCAAAGATCCCGGCAAATGTCACCCGTCAGAACAGCAGTTCCAGTGACAGCGGCGGCAGCATCGTGCGAGATAACCAGAGACACAAACAACTTCCCGTGGACCGTAAGTTTCCGAGGGAGGCAACAATGTGCAGTTTCTCCCGTGAATGAAAAGCACTGCTAAGTAAAATATTGTTGGTTCTACGGGTACTAAACATTATTAAATATAAATACTGGTCCTTTATACCTGCCCTCTACTTCATAGATTGCAAACACTTTCATCTAGTTTCTTGTCCTTCAGGTAATTCTAAGAAGCGGGAACTTCTCTCCACTGTTTAATTGTGTATATTCCTACACATATTCCAATCTGTTGTGGTGGTTGAATATGGATTCTGGAGCCAAACATACTTGAGTTTGTAGAGTGAAACACCACTTAGGGCCACTAACCTTCAATAACTTAATAATCCTCTCTCCACTTCCATGTTCGAACAGTGAGGGCAAATGATGGCATCTTCTTCATAGGATGATTGTGAGGATTTAGCGAGGTATAGTACACATAAATCATTTAGATCAGTCGTTCTCACCCAGAGATGGTCATACCGCCTTCCTGGAGGGAATATCCGGCATTGTCTGGAGGAATGTTTTGTTCACAGCTGGGTGGATGCTGCTGGCATCTAACGGTAGAAGCCAGGGCTGTTTAGCAACATCCTACAAAGAACAGATCAGCTCCCCACAACAGAATTATCTGCTCCAAAATATCAGTGATGCTGAGGTTGAAAAACTTTGATTTTTGACCAATATGACCAATAATGAGCAATTCAAATATTTGCTGCTATCATTATCAGAATCATCATCATTTTTTTCCTGCTCCTCTTCCTCATATTTACGACACACACACACACACACTCACACTTAACACAATCAGCCTGCCAATACCAGTTTCAAATTTTCCCTCCAAATTCAGGTTTTATTCGATTTAGACTTCAACTTCATATGTTTGTAACATTAAGTTTGATGTGTTATATAAATGATTTCTGTGAAAACCAGATTTTAGAAAGCTGAAAGGACACTGTGGCAAACTTTGGATTATCCTTGTTTATACTGTTGAACAGCAGTGTAGGAAATTGGAAATTTGAAGAGAATTCTAAGACAATTTTTCTTATTTTATCTTCAAATTATGTTTGTATATATATTATAAAATTACCTTGCTTTACCTATTCCGGACATGTAAACATTCTTGGAATATTAGAGCCAGGAAGATAACTTCTTCAATACATGTGTATGGACGTGAACGTAAGGGTATGCATATGTATAAAGCATGTCTTTCGGTCTTTCAATGTGGCGTCTCCTAGGGCTCAGTTCTGGGTTCTTCCCTCCATATAAACTTACTTTTACTGTCAGTGATCAATCTATTTCCATCTCTTTTAATATTGTCCATATTGGTAGAGAAGGAATGACTCCCAAATTTGTCTTCTTACCAAATCTCATCTCTGCCATTCAAATACAAGTATTGAACTATTATTTTTTTAAAGGTTTATTTATTATTTTAGTGGGGGGAGGGGTAGAGGAAGAGGGAGAGAAAATCTCCAGCAGACTCCCCCTGAGGGCAGAGCCTGAGGTGGGGGTCAATCTCCTGACTCAGAGGTCATGACCTGAGCTGAAACCAAGAGTCAGCTGCTCAACCCACTTAGCTACCCAGGCACCCCTGAACTATTAACTTTAAAGCTGACATTGGATGGTTAGATTCAAAAGTAAATACTGAATCTTTTACTTCCATTTTCATCTGACATTTTTCTCATCTCAGTAAGTCATAACTGCATCTATTCAGTTGTGGTCATTTTTTGATAAATGTTTAAATTTTAAAAGAAGATATGTATATTACTGTTTAGTTGTTCTAGAAATTCTGTCTAAATGCAATAAGCATTAGTCTACTTTTATACCTTATTTTCTTCTCCGAAGTAGAGCTGATTTACCATCTTCTTATCCTATTCCAACCTTGCCAAAAAGTAATGGAAAAGTGAAGCTTTAGAGAAATGATTAATTGTGCAGCAAAAACAACTGTGTGTGAGAGAATGTGTAAATGTGTAGAAGTAGGCTGTGCTACTAAATTTTCTTAAATGTTTGCGTATTTTTTTTAAAGATGTTTTTATTTTTTTCAAAGACACTTAAAGACATAGTTTTGAGATGAGAAAGTTCTGTAAATATTTTTATTGATTTCCCTAAGGAAAATTTCCCTCTCAGAAATGACTGTTCTTTTTTTCATTTTTACCACAAGTTTATAACGTCTCCCTTCCTTGATACGTCAGCACAGTAATCTTTGACACTGCTGTACTCTTTCCAGGCCTAGATCAGAGGTCGTAGGCATCTGGTCCCCGTTTGGAACAGTCTGTGGGTTGGGACAGTTTGTTCTTTGTCCCAGTCTAAGAAACTAAGAATAACCTAATGGGAAAGGGGCATAGTTTGAACACTTCAAAGATAGAGAACTCTCCTGATAATTGTGACTCATCGTTTTTGAATCTGTTTTTCCTAAGTAAAAGGGTAGCATTGGTATATAAAATATATCTATCTCTCCCTGAATTAAATCTGTACTTGTTTCTTTGTAACAATAAAAGTTTACATTTCCCTACACAAAGTTCCCTTTTAAAGATAACTCAGAAGCATAGTTTCATATTAACTAAATGTATTTCTTTTTATAAAATGCTTATTTTCATGATCACTTTTTCCTGAGCAAGCACGTTTTTGGAGAACGGTTTTTCTAAATGAACATAGGGTCTTCTCAACAGTCTTTTAGAACCAAACAGACATATTTAAATGTACATTTGTCAATTGCCAGATTTCTCTCAAAATAAGCCTTTTAGACTTCCTACATTCTCTGCTTACTACCTAGACTTCTGGTAAAAATAAAATGGAAGGAACTGGAAAGTGATACTTACTCAAAAAAAAAAAAAAAAAAAAAGTGATACTCCAAAGAAAAGAGTTACCAAATACCTTAAAAGGGGAAAAAAGGCAACATGCCTGTTTTTTAAAATGTAGCAGGTAGCGAGAGAGAGAGAGAGAGAGAGAGAGAGAGAGAGAGAGAGGGAGAGAGAGGGGGGGGGGGGGGGGGGGGGGGGGGGGAGAAGGAGAGAGAGAGAGAGAAACAGAGAGAGACAGGCCTATTCAAACTGGCTGCTTGGAGCCATGAGTCATATAAGCTATTCAAATTGGTTTATCACAGGATTCAAAAAGGTTCTCTTATCACTTTTGAAGATACCAATGCTTCAGGTATTTTGCATTTCTTCCACTTCCTTTGAAATGTTAGTCCTTTTATTTGGGTTTAATCTTTTGTAATCAGAAGTGTTATTTCAGAAAGAGGTGTAAAGTCACTCTGGTTTGTTATTGTGTGCTAGAACATTGCAAATGGAAACCAGAGGCCCAGAGCACAGCGGAGGAGGGTTTTTTACTCTTTGGAAAGTTATGCTGTGAACTAGAGGTGATCATGCAGTGTCTACGTTAATAGATAAGAAAATAAATCTTTTAGTGTGGTGATACTCTGTCCATTTTACACATTTGAGACATCCTCGTAGTTTGAAGTGAATTAAAAAAGCGAACTAGTGGAATGCATGCTGTGTATTACTTAAATGAACCAATCGGCAACGTTCCCTCTCACGGTCTCTCGCCCCTTTGCTAGTCCTCCCTCTCACCCTTCATATCTCCTCTTGCTGTCATTTGACTTCTCCAGGTTTCCTGATTATCTAAGGCTTTAAAAAATTAGAATGAAAGAACTATTTGGTTATTTCACATTTTTATTTATTTTTCAAGGACACCAATCACTCTGAAATATTCTCCCTGAAAAAGAAAAGAAGGAAGGAATGAAAAGAAAAAAGAAAAAAGATCATGAAAGAGTAGTCACAAAAAGCTCCCTTAGTGGCCTGGTCATTGCCACTTGCCGAGTTAATTAGTTAACTGAATTACTGTATTAGTTCTCTACTTAATCCTTAAAGATTATATACAAATAATGTGTGTGTGTGCATATATATAATAAGTATATTATGTATGTAATTATATATAATGTGTATGTGTATATATATGTTTTTAAATACACAAGTACATTATTCTCTTTCCCTACATTAATTTCTTCCCCATTTTTCTCATAAAGATATTTGCATATACACATCTTTCCCATAAGCATAAAATGGGTTGGGGAGAGCAATAATGTATAAGTTGATCGAAGGTAGTTTCAGTGACTTTGATCATAAAGCAGCCATGAACTGAAAGACCGGAAATTGAGTTCTAACTAAATTCTGCTAATACTGTGATTTCAATAGATCTCTTGTGGCCTCCATTCTCTGCTCTTTCTTTTAGGGGTTTGTATATGATGCTTTTCAAAGTCTCTCTCACTGAAAACCTCAGCAGAATGCCTTAGTCATTCATTTATTCAGCAAGTATTTATTGAGTCCCTACCCTGTTCTAGGTATTTCAGGTAAAGCAAACAAAGCAGCCACAAATCTGTTTTCTCTTCAGGTATAGATTTTGATGAAAGGAGAGAGGTACATGATTGAGTTGATAGGGAATATTATAAGTGGTTTTGGAGAAAAATAAAGCCATGTGGATAGGAAGTGCTGATGGGGAGGGAGTTGCAATTTTAAATGTGAAAAGTCCAAAGGAGGGAAAGAGTGAGTCAAGTGGATTCATAAGGGAAAAGCATTCTAGGTACAGGCCCTTGATTTTGAAGAGCACCAAGGAAGCCGTTAGCTAGAGCAGAGGTCTTCAAGAGCAGTAGAGTTACCTCAGAAAATGGTCATCTAAGGTCTTTTACTGGGAGTACTTTGTATTACTTAGAAAGGCTTAGAGCTGGAGAGTTGTAATATCTGACATACATTTTAAAAAGATCACATTAGCTTTTCTATTGAAAACAGAAGAGCAAGGGCTGCTGTGGTCGAGAGTAGAAGGAAGGCCACCTGTGACTAGGTTGGTGGCTCAGACTGAGCTAGTCACAAAAAAAATGGAGTAAAGTGGCTAGGTTTTTGGTATGTTTTGATGATAGGCCTAATAGAGTTTGCTGATGATTGGGTGTAACAGAGGCCAAAGAGGAGTCTAGCAGAGCTCCGTGGCATTTTGCCAGAGGAACTGAAGAAATGGAATTACCATCAACCGAGTTGGGAAATATAGCGTAAAAGCAAGCTTCAGGAAGTAGTTCAGATTTGGACACGTTCTGTTTGAGCTATCTAATAGACATCCGAATGAATATATCAAGTAGACGGTTGGCATATATGGGTCTAGAGTCCTGAGGAACAGTCTGGACTGGAGAAATAATTTGGGGAGTCATCAGCTTTTAAACAGCAGAGCAATCATTAATGGAGTGAGTGCTGGCAGAGGAGAGGTCCCAGGATTGTGCCCTTACTGGGCAGAAGAGAAGAATCAGAGAAGGATACTGAGAAGGAGAGGCCAGTGAGACAGGAAGAAAATCAGGTGAGTGTGGTGTCCTAGAGGCCACAGGAAGAAGGGATTTTAAGGAACGATCACCTTTGTCATATGTTGCCAGTAGGTTAAATGAGATGGTGACTAGGAACTGACCATAGGAATTTAGCAAAATGTGGTGGAGGGAATGGGGCCCAAAGCCCATTTTTTTAGCCACAAATTCAAGAGAAAATTGGAGAACAAGAATGGGAGTTAGTGAGTATAAACAACTTTTCATGGAGTTTAACAAGAAAGGGAGCAGAGAAATGGGCAGTAGCTGAGAGGGACATGGGGTCAAGAAAGGGCTTACAGGGGAGAGGAAAGATATCAAAATAATACAAAATATGTTTGCATGCTGATGAAATGATTCAGTAAAAGAGGAAGATGGATAACCTAGATAAGTAGAGAAATTACTGTTGAAGTATTTAAATAGGCAGAGGAGATGGGAAATATGCACATGTAGAGGGGTGGGCCTTAGGAGTGTAGAAACAGTAGATCCATAATGTAGTAGGAAGGGAGGAAAGGAAGGAAGAGGAGGGAGGCAGAGCGCATGGGGAAAGTGTGGGTGGTCGAGGAAAACCGCTAAGGGAACTTAATGGAGGTTCTCTTCTAACTAATTTATTTTGTTCAACATTAGGAAAGTGAGATCATCAGTTCCGGGTGGGAATTGGGGAATGAGTGTTGGAGGTTTTCAGACAAAAGAAGAGAATACATGCGCATCTAACAGGGGCAGCTATGTGGTCTAGGGCTGATTCTCGACCTGAGTCTTGTGGACACGGGGCGGTATAATTCTCTGTGGTAGGAGACTGGCGTGTACCTCAGAGAATGTTTTATGCAGTCCCGGCCTCTACCCACGACATGATGGTTGCGTCCTTTCTCCTCCTCCCCTCTACTTGTACCATCCAAAAGTGTGTCCAGCCATTGGCAGATGTCCCTGGGGTCAAAATTACCCCCACTTGTTACCATGGACCTAAGGAAATGCAGTCTGATTGTCAGGAAACAGCAGCCTGGTTGAGGTTCATATTCATGAATTTAACATGAGATCATTCAGCATTGTTGTGTTATACTCACTGTGCAGGTGCAGGCACAGAACAAGTAGAAAGTTCGATTTAACAAGGGTTGACATTTTGCCAGGTGAGTACAATGAAGAGAGAGGAGAAGAGCCAAGGAGTGATTTTAATAATTGATCATGGAATTTGTTCTGGGTGAGGAGGACAGTGAGGAAAGATGGCAGGAACACTAGATTATAAGTTCTTTTGGGGTCAAAGGATTTGGGGCATTGGGGTTCTACCAAGTGTGACACATGCTATAGTTTTTTGAAAATAACCTACCCTGTGCTGATGTGCAGGAAGGAAATCTCAGATGGAGGAAGTGCAGGACGAGCTCATCCACAGACTGACCATCGGTCGGAGCGCCGCCCAGAAGAAGTTTCACGTGCCACGGCAGAATGTGCCAGTTGTCAATATCACGTATGACTCCACACCAGAAGATGTGAAGACGTGGTTACAGTCAAAGGGGTTCAGCCCTGTGTAAGTCTCTCTGGAAAGACTTTGCATTTCTGTATGTAACATATGCCTTACTTTCAGTTTGGTGGCTAAGATGTCACACATGACTCTTTAAAAATTTGGGGAGCCCAGACTGCATTTGTTCCATGCTCAGGAAATAACTATATGTATTTGTAGCTTAAAAAAAAATGGAAGAAGCAGTTGTAACTATAATTTGGTGTTACCCTGTTTTCTAGTTAATAATGACTACATACTGGTGGTCCCTTAAGCAAACCATCAGGAGCTTTGAGGCGGTAGCGTTCTTTCCCCCTCATTTGGTCACTCAGGGTAGAACTGAGGTGTTAGCTGGACTCCCCAGATATTAGAGGGCATATAGCAGAAAGTTCTGCTGCAGGATATAGATTCTCAACCAAATAAAAAACAGATAAATTACCTATTACATATTATAATGTAATAGAGCTTTTCCCTTAGTAAGGCCATGGCAACAATTCATCTATAATCTAAAAATCTGAAAATACTTTACATGTATTTGATACAAGGAACTATTTCAATCATACATATTTAAGAGAATTTTATAAACTCATATACCCACATGACTGAAAAATGAGATATATTGATTAGTCAGTTGCCTGGTTACTAGAAAGTTATGTGTTCCCCCTATGAAACACCATATTTCAGGGAATTGGTACTCCACAATAATGATACTAAATACAATTGGCTCCTTTTTGATACTTCATAATCCTCTTCTATAGCCTCAGGGTCATCATCATGAAAGTCCTTTGTCACTGCTCTGAATAAGCACTGTGGTACCATTTTATAAGAGTTTTGTTATTTGGAACACTTACAAAAGAGAGGTTATGGCAGGACCAGAAACTTTCTTCTTTTGTTTTATATATATATATATACATATACATGCACATATACATATATATATATATATTTAACTTTTAATTTATTTAACTTTTATTTTGAGAGAGAGAGCATGAGCTGGGGGCGGGGAGGGGCAGAGGCAGGCTCAGTGCCCAGTGCAGAGCCCGATGCCGGACTCAGTCCCCTGACCCCGAGATCATGACCCGACCCGAAATCAAGAGCAGGACACTTAACTGACTGAGCCACCCAGGCACCCCTATCTAGATAATATTTTTAATGTTGTATTTCTCTTTCTTTCTCCTGTGCTTTTCAGGACTGTCAATAGTCTTGGAGTATTAAACGGTGCACAACTTTTCTCTCTCAACAAAGAGGAATTGAGGACAGTGTGCCCTGAAGGGTCCAGAGTCTTTAGCCAAATCACTGTACAAAAAGCTGCTTTAGAGGTATGACTTGTCAACCTAAGTTGGTGTTTGCATTAATCAAGAGTGTGGACTGCAAATTGAAAGCTCTGAAATCAGCTGTTTATGTCCATAGTTGTCAATTTCTCTTTCATACAGAGCTGAATTAAATTTGACTCCACTTTTGTAATTGATCACTGGAGACCATCCATGACCATTTGCAGTAGATTAATTTATCATAAATGTTCCTGTAACATGAAGCTTGGAGCATATGCTTTTGGACATTTAATGAAAAGCCTAATGTTCTCATTTTATATGCATTAACTACTTCTGTAGGAATTTAAATTTTGACACAGTAATGGACATTCACTTCTGAATGAGTAAATGCCTTAAGAGGTCAGAATTTTTGCCTGTTCTTAATATTTAGTTTGGAGATTCTAGTAGGCCAGTGGCTACAAGGTCTTAAAACCCTGGCTGTGGGTCTTAGGTCTTGTTATATATCTAAATAGTCAGAGGGAAAATATTAGGTAATATTCATTGAAAAGAGAGAGTGCTGAAGAATAACTATTTAGTCATAGTTGTCGGTGGGAAAGGACGAGAGGAAATGTTTTCTAGATGGAATATCCTTAAGCTTCCTCCTCCTACTCTTCTTAAAATAAGCTCTGTAAGGGTAGTAGTTTCACTGTTATATCTCATAGCTCTTAATAGCTTTCATGAAATTATACTTCCACTCAACTGAAAGAATATTGGCTTTGGTGTAAAATTGATACATAATTTCCCCTAGCCAGTATATCCTCTAAATTCAACAGTGAAATAACTCACAGTGAAATAGCTTCATGCATGCAACCTTGTAACCACTCTCAGGAGAAAGTTTATTTCCTTGGAAATTTGTCCTATAACATTGATCTTGGGAGTTCTATATTAGGTGGATCTTGGGCATGTCCTGGATCAGGCTTTCCATATATTGAATATGAATAAGGATTGTATCTTTTCTGAGACAGTTTTTTTTTTTTTACCATTATACATTTTAACTTTATTGAGAGTATATAAATTTCCTTCTCAAGGGTATGAGAGAAAGTTCCAAAACTCCTGAATTCCTTTGTGTCAGATTGCGTATAATTTGCCCTCACCGCCCACTTCCTCTTGGTCTCTTCCTTCAGTTCCTCTGGATATGAACCAGGGTTCTTTATCTTCCTCAACTGCCCTCCCACCACACCCTTCTCTTGCATCTAGTCCATCTTTTAGATGACTCACCTGGCTTGCCAGAAACTTCCACTGATGAGAGCAGAATAATCAGGGTGCACAGGGTTAGTAGGTAGAGTGTGGCAAGGAGAAAAGCTAACATGAGGTCAGAGGGTCAGAGCCTTCCTGTATTCTGGAGGGAGCTTGCTGTACCCTGAGCCCGATCTTTGAGCCTAATTTAGAATCTCCTATGGGCAGATGAGTATCTTGCTCGACTTCAGAGGGTTCTTTGATAATTCGCCTTCATATTATGCTTATTGTACACATATCTTATTTCTCCCAGGGAATCTGGAGCATTCCACATACATTATTGATTTATTTTTATCATGGCCAAGTGAAAGGCATGGTGAATGAATTGCCTTAAGACACAATTCATAAATGAAAAACGATTACTGTGATGTATTAGTGAAGTCCAGAAGCATCACTTTATAGGAAGGATAGCCTTCTTCTCCCCAAGAGATAGTTGGAGAAAAACAAAGGACTCTTACCCTGACCCATTTCATCACATGACCCTCAGCCTGCACAATCCCATAACTGTCTTGTCTGAACCATGTCTGTTTTTCAGGATAATAGTGGCAGCTCCGAGTTGCAAGAGATCATGCGAAGACGGCAGGAGAAAATCAGTGCCGCGGCCAGTGATTCAGGAGTGGAGTCTTTTGATGAGGGAAGCAGTCACTAATTTGTCTTTAAACTCCGTTTAAATCTGTGGCATTATTCCAATGTGCTTTGTTTTAAGAAGCCATGAAGGGAATGTCAGATTCTTACTTCTCAGAATCCCTAAGTTATGGCCATAAAGAAACAATGCAAACATAAGTAAGCAGAGGTCCATTATTTTTATTAAAACTGAATAATTTTAAATAGATGTTTTGCCCTCGGGGAATATTTTTGCCTGCTTTACCAAGGTGAGGGTTCTTTTATTGGATTAATTATTTCAACCCCTATCTCAGTGTGTAAGCAGGCACCTTCTGACAGTGGTGAATTTATTTACTGCAGCAAAACAAAGATATTTACCATGATTTAAAATCTAAATAATTTAAGTTTTGCCCATGACCCTGGTGTGTCATTCAGAGCACAGCTTACTTTAGAGTAGCCTCTGCTTACTGAGGTCTCTTCTTTGACATACTCAATGATAGAATATTTAGATTTATTTAAAGTTCTTCATGCCAACCATTTAAAAAAAAAAAAAAAACATTTAATGAACTGTAGAATACAACAAGGCCTTGGACATGCAAATACAGATTTATGGAGCATTCCCAAGACAAGTCACTTGTCATGGCTCTGTTGATCACAATTCCTTGTATGGCCTGTATTTTGATTTAGTTTATGTTCTGCTTATTATCTATACTGTGTTCTTATATATGAGAAAGCACAAGTGGAAGAGAGGTCAGATGCAGTCAAAATGTGTCCCAGAAAGTAGCCCGCATTGGTGTGCGTTACAGTATTTTGCTTAATGAAGGCCTCAGTTCTGAATATTGATAAGAGTAGTTAAATGGATATTGGGGCCACTTCATGTGTTTATCTGTGTCAAGTTTTTCTGGTAATAAGAAACACTTAATTTACACATATTTTAATCCCGTGAAAGATTCTAGATAGAGAAAAGAAAGATACTTAACCTTCAACAAATGTTATTTTTGGAAACACAATTTTTGTCATTAAATGTTATATTATTTCACATATATAAAACAGATGTTATGTAAGAATGTTGTATATTTTAACATAAATCCATTTAGAGAGATTATCTAGATTCATTAATTTTCATAGTGCCTTTTTCACATGAGTCAGCTGGAAAGTCTGCAATAAACAGTATTTGCTGTATGGTAATAAATGGCTTCTGTCTTATTGGCAAAAGGGATCTTTGGTATGTAGACTATGGACCAGGGTTGTGCGGAATGGGGAAAAACAGAGGCCCACTCTTTATTTATTTATTTATTTATTTATTTATTTATTTTTTAACTGATTTCTAGTACGGTTCAGCATCTGGTAAGAGCTGGTCTCAGGGTAAAAACAAATGTATGACAGCACTTAGGATTACTAAGTGCTTCCACAGAAATGCTTCCTTAGGTATCTATAGTAACTGTGTGAGCTATTTTTATAGACAAGGAAACGACTTTCTAGGGTCTCATTTCCCCCCAAATTATGAGAGATACGGGAGTTGCTAATCTTCCCTAAAATGATGCCCCTCGGACAAAGTGAAACAAACACGAGAATGATGAAGGTCGCTAGATCTTTTCCATGTCCTAAGCATGGACACACATTTATAACTTAGCCCTTACTGAAAGTCTCTGAAAATGTAAGGCTAAGATAAGAGAAAATGGAAGAGTTAAAATAGCCTGAGTGAAATGTGACATATATGATATTAAAAGAATTGATGTAATTTATAAAGATGTCATTATGCTATGAAATTCCAATGGAAAATAGCACAATGGTGGCGATTACAGAAAGCAGTTGCTTCCTTCAGGGCTGTGGGGACAAAGGGAAGAGATGGGATTCTCGGAATTTAGAATCTCGAGGGAGAGGTACTGCAGAGTTCGGATCCAGACATCTGGGGAGTTCGGTTCCTGGTACCTGAGAAGTTTAGAAGAAAGACCCCAGAGCTGGTAAAGAAACCTCTGAGAAGGAGGCATGGCCTTTCTAGTGCTGTGACCTCAGGAATTCAGAGAAGGATATAGACCTCAGGAGACCATGCCAGCCAGCTGATACTCACACTTCTGTGAGGGCGTGATGAGGCTGCTCTGGGTAGTGCCGGAAAATACGAACTGGTAACTGGAGCCTACTGGGGGTCAGTTGCTACTTACGGAGTGAAGAACTGTGATTCGGGTGATGATAATATGAGCCGGAAGTAAGACCGAAGGGAGCAGGTGCCTTGTTCCCCTCTAGCTTCCCATCTCCCCACAGCATATTCTTTGGGCAGAATCTATTGAGAACACACCTGACAAAGCTCCAGATCACAAAGCTGAGAATAGAAGGATGGATTTGAAAAAGCTCAGTAACCAACCCATTCTAATTCTGGCTACTTAGTCTGTATACCTTAACTTTTCTATGTGTATTTGAGATTCCATACAGTCCTCTTTAAAACTTCATACTTTGGCCTAACAAGAGGTAATCATCCTTCTCTGTTATTAAATGGCATTTAATTTAGACTTGGTTAAAAAGGCAAAAAACAAAACAAAACAAAACAAAAAGCTGAGATATCAGAGAGGTAGTCAGGATAGGAAGCAGCCTCCCCTCCTTGGGCTGGGGGAGCAAAGGGATGGTTTGGGTTTATCAGTGTGTTAGAAGCCTGGGGGAAGGGCCCTAGAAAGCTTGGACCCAGAACCCAGGGGGAAGTGCTGGTGTTGGTGCTGGTGTCTCAGGAGCACAAAGGAGAGATGCCCTGAGGAGCGGGGACAGAAAGCTTTGAGAAGAGGATTCTGGACTGTTGATGCTGGTATCTCTGAGAGGGTGTCCTGTTGCTGGTTCTGAAAATGTAGGGGGGGGTGGAAACTAGAAACTAGAATCACTTGCTTCTCGAATAATTGCTGCTGCCAAAGTTGAGAGCTCTTCACTGGTGTGAAGTCATTTGGATGATGACATGACCTTTGTGTAATTTTCTTCTTGTTTCTTGGGATTGCAGGATTACAGTTTTTATTAAACTAGGCAAAATGTTGAGCAATTATTACCTCTTTTGGTCCTCCCTGCCTTTCTAGCACTGAAAGGGTCCAATGGCATATGTATTAGGCCATCTGAAGTTTCCCCAAGTTCATTAATGCTCTGTTAATTCTTCGCCCAGTCCTCTTTCTCTGTGTTTCATTCTGGGTGGTTTCTGTTGCTGTCTTCAGGTCCACTACTGTTGTCTTCTAGAATTTCTAGTCTGCTTTTAGTCTCTTTCATTGTATTTTTCATCTCAGACATTAGAGTTTTCATCTCTAAAAGTTTGATTTGATACCTTAAAAACCTCCCATGTCTCAATTTGTTCAATAATTCTTTGACTTTATCAATCAGAGAAAACAGTTAAAATAATGTCTTAATATTCTTGTTTATAAATTTTATCATCTTGATAATGAGGTTATTTTTTATTTTTATTTTTTCTGTATTATGGGTCTTGTTTTTTTGCTTCTTTGTATGCCCAGTGGTTTTTAATTGGATGAAAGGCATTGTAAGTTTTACCTTGTTGAATACTTTTGTATTCTTATAAATATCTCGTGCTCTGTTTTGGGATGCTGTTAAGTTACTTGCGAGGAGTCTGGTCCTTTCTGACCTTGTCTCTATTAGTGGAACTTGAATAGCATTTGCTATTCAAATTAGCAAATTAGGTTTCAAATTAGGTTTCACCTAATTTCACCTCACTATTGAGACACAACCATTTTGAGTACCCAAGATACTGTTCCATGAATTAGGATGTTTTCTGCTCTAGCTGATGGTAATAAGAACTATTCCTGGTTCTGTGTGATCTCTGACAGTTGTTCCTCCAAGCCTTTCAGGGCTTTCTTTCCTCAGCCTTGGGCCATTTTCTCATACACTTGTACAGATACACACTCAGCATAAGACTATGAAGATCCTACGAAGATCTCCAGAGCTCTCCCCTCAGCTTTCTCCTGTCGTTCCTCTGTGCTGGGAACTTTAGCCCCTTTGTCCTTGCTATACTGTAAGCTTTGTGTTTTCAACTCAGAGGGTCTGCTTAACTCCACGTGGGCTCTCCCTCCCTGCACTGCAGGTTGGACGCAATCTCTAGGCAGAAAGCTGAGCAATTAGGGGAATTTTTCATTTGATTTTCCTCTTTAAATGATCACGGTCATTCAGTGCCCAGTGTCTAATATTTTGAAACTGTTCTTTCATGAATTTCATACATTTGTTTTTTAATTGTTTCAGGTTTAAATCCAGGTTCTCTGAGTCCATCTGGGCCCAAACTTGGCATCACCTTGCTTTTTAAAGTACACATTTCATGGAATACAGAAAACTAGGTTGCCAGTTTTTATTCTAGAACTTTAAAAGTGTTATTCCACTGACTTTTGGCTTCTGATCAGTCAGTCAGTCATCATTCTTGCTTTTCCTTCTGACTGTTTTCAAGAGTTTTTTTTTTTTTTCCAGTGTCTTTCATTTTCAGCAGCTTGATTATAAAGCTGATAGATGTAGTTTTCTTGGTATTTATCCTGTGTGGGATTTAATGACTGAGTCCTGTTTTCCCATTATTGAAGCCTGTAATCCTTCTAATACTTTTTTTTCCTTTCTCTTCTTCTCCTTGGCCTCCTATTACATGTAGGGTACACCACTTGATATCATCCCAAAGATCTCAGAATCTCTTAATTTTAAACAAAATTTTCCCATCTTTAGATGGGAAAATTTGTTATTATGTATTCAGGTCACTGGCTCTCCTACCCCTACCCTTGTGATCTTTTTTGCAATACGCTGTTAATACAAAAAAAAATGTTTTCAGTTATTGTATTTTATTCTAGGATTTACATTTCATACTTTTATTTAGCTTTCATTTCTCTGCCAAGACTATCTATTCACTCATTAAAATATTTGTTTTATTACTATATAACATGTAAAACTTGCTTTATAATCCTTATCTACTAAATCCAACATTGGGGCCATCTCAAGCTCAGTTTCTGTTGATTGCTTTTTTTCTCCCTCCCCACCCTGTGAGTTCTAGTTTGCTCTTTCTTTGCATGTGTAGTAATTTTTTATGATATACTTGGCATTGTAGAGATGTCTCTGATACTCTAGAATGTGTTTTCTGTCTTTGAAGAATATTTATTCTTGTTCCTACCAAGCAATTCTCCACTGGCTGATCACTTTGAACTTGTATGGCTTTGGTTTTATACTTTGCTAGGATGGTCATGATGGCTCAAGTTGTTACACAGTGTCTTCTGACTTGATGAGACTTTATCTACAAACTCTCTCTTCTGCATATCTGGCCAGGGCTTAATTTTCGGCTTTGTCTGCACCTGTCAAGAGTAGTTTTTACTGTGGAGTCCTTAATTCTAAGGGATTTTCTTTTGGGGTTGAATTTCCAGGTTATTTTTTATCTCAGATGGATTCCCAAAGTATTAGAAGGTGTTAAACAGGTCTCTTCACTTTTGCTGGGCTGGACCTCTCATGTCCTCCAACATTGCTACTTCTGGTTGCTTTCCTGGACTCCCAACCTTGTAGCGGCCACTCTCAGCTACACACTGGGTAACGTTGCCCTGTGCAAACCAGTGCCTCCTCTCTGGTGCTCTTCTTTAGAAATTCTAGCCACTTACAGTGCACTGACTCTGGTCTTTGCCTCCTCATTTTGGTAGGACTAACGAGCTCTGCTTGGAGCTACCTTGCTGTACTGCAGTTGGGGAATTATCCCTGAAGAGCCAGTGAGTTTCCTTGTCCCAATGATTGTACTTATACAATGATTGTACTTGTACTGCTTATAAAAGGTGAGCCGTAAATTTTCTCTTTATCTCTCCTCTACTTAATAGGCACTGAGTCACAGGAAATAAATGAGAGAGATATCCTAGTTACTTAAAACTCTTTCTTTCGTATTTTTCTCTAAGAAAATATATAGGAAATTGAGATTCATTTGTTTTCTAAAAATAGATTTATGGAGGCTGCCCTAGGATTTATGTAGAGATCTCTCCGGGGTTGAGTGTGCTCACTTTCAGCTCAATGCCTACACTAAAGTCTGGAATAGGATTAGAAAGTCCAGACTCAACAAAGGTGTTTCTATAGAGACTGTTTCTAAGTAGGAGAAGACACTGTTCATTCAATAAACATGTATTGTCTACTCGAAAAATTAGATAGGGAGGAGAACCCTAGATACAGACTCTGGCCTCAGGAAACATAAAATCAAAAGGACTATGCAGCTTGCATTATTTATCCCAGGAGCTAGTCTTACTGATCTCCTGGGGGCTAATGTACACCCTAAAACCAGCAGTGAGGGGGGCGGGGTCCTAAAGGCTGTGATTTTCTGCTGTGACATTAAGTTTTTCCCAAAGGGCATGCTTCCGAGTCAGTCTAGTCAGAGATCTTGGTAGAGTTATGTAAGGGGCCCCTAGGAATAATGTGGGAGGGACAGGCAGATACCATTCTACCCTCCTTCTCTGGGGGCTTCTTTTCCTTATTTAAAACAAAACAAAATTTAAAATCAAAAAGCTGCATTTGTTATAGGCAATACCCAGAGAAAGGTGGTATTTCCAGCAGTCCCGGGTCCCAGACAGAAATGGCAGTCTGGACTCATATCTTCCCCCTTCACCCATTCTCTCTCCACCATCTTGTTTCCTCGGTGTCCTCTTGGCTACAGGCCTCTACAAGATCTACTCCCAAAACCTCCTTTCCTGGCCCCTTTGTTCCTTTCTGTCCTCAGAGTAGAGGACAGGAAAGAGACTGAAGCAGCCGGTGTTCGGAACTCAGTGTTGTGGGAAGCTCTCAGGGTTTTGGTGGAGAAGGAGCATAGTTACCAGGCAAAGAGTATCTTCCAGTATCCAAATATTTGGGTTTACCTCATCAAATTTGTGAAAGAAAGGTGATAAAATAAACGGCTAGTAAGAATCTGATAAGCTAAAAGGAATTACTAAGAACTACATTGGGTAGTGTCTAATCCGAACTGGGGAAAGATACGGCCATCAATTGCTCTGAGAGGACTAAAGTCCTAAATCTGGATTTCTGTACCAAAGGATATTTTAATAGCTGAGGTGTTTCCTGAAGAGCCTTAGGCATACTGCCTTTGCTTTGGTGTGGGGACAGGGTAGGCAATGAGTCAGGGCTCCTGCTGGGCCCAGATGGTCCTGGTCCAGGCTGGTCTCACGGGCTCTTTCCTTCCTGAGTGTAGTCCCAGGCTCTTGGCCCAAATTCCTGCTTCTTTTCTTATCCCTGAAGCCTGACTGTGGAGTAAAACATAATTTGTCCTACTTTAGTTCCTCCTATCATCCCCCCTAAATGAACACAGTCTCTTTCAGTTAATGGGAAAACAAGGAATAATATACTCACACGATGAGAAATTAATATCTGTACCTGGTCCTGCTTTAAAGTTTCTTACTTTAAGCTGATATCCTATGCTAAGGCTTTCTTTTCTGCCTCCCATCTAGTCTAAAGGAAGGGGAAAAAGAACTGAAAGAACTGAACTCAGTATTCTAAGATCTTTCACATATAACCCCACTTTACAGATGGGAAAATTGAGACTCATACATGAGTTAGGTAGCATGTACAAAGTCACACAATATGTAGAAAAACTAAATTTGGATTTAACTCTCTTGGACTTCTGTAGAGCCTGCAAATCTTTACTCAGATACCAGAGGTTAGTATACAAAAAAAATTTAAGCTTACGAAACATCTTTTCAAGACCTGAAATTTTATGTAGTATACCACCATATCAAATAGGTAAAATCAGAGTTTTTCTCACCGAAGCTGCAGAGAGGAGATTTGCAGCCTCCTTTGGAAATCACTGGCCCAGATCCCATAGATTCCCTCCTCTACAAAGACCCTTGCAGGTGAACTTGAAGGGGGGATTGGAAGCTGACCATCCCATGGCCACAACTAGGCTTGGTCTCAGCAGTCATTTACATCTTTGAGAAATTTCAGGTGGCTGACTGCCTCTCCAAAGCAGCACTTTATTTAGACAGGAAAATTGCCTTTGGACATCCTTTCTTAGTTTGTTTGTTTTTTTAAGATTTTACTTGTTTATTTGAGAGAGAATGAGTGATGGAGAGGGGGAGAGAGAGACAGAGAGAGAGAGTGTGAGAAGCAGACATCCTGCTGAGCCGGGAGCCCGATGTCCTGGGATTCTGACCTGAGCTGAAGGCCGCCGCTTAACCAACCGAACCACTCAGGCGCCCCCTCTTAGGTTCATACTTATGCTTTGAAGTAGAAATTACAAAAGATGCCAATAAATTGACAAATATTAGTTGATTTTGGTCCCAGTTTTTCCCTGTGATAGCCTGAGCAGAGCCAGGAAGAGATACACACTTGCTGCAAGTTAATCTGTGGTGTGCTTTATGCAGTAAACAGAACAACGGCAGGGTCGTCTTCAGCTCCTGGGAGTCGTGTGGTAAACAGTGTGATTTGCACCAGGGAAGACATGAAAGTGGCAGAGTCAATGCGCCACAGGCGAAGACCACTGCCATGATCTGTTGCCTAGCTTACAAAATACAGCCCTTTGCAAGGCGAGGAGGTCTAGAGCATGAGTAACTTGTAGCAACCCACGATCCTGCAGCTAGTGAGGGAAGAGACATTTTACATTAGGAAAACAGCACAGGGAAGTTAGTTTATTACCTCCTCTCTACAACCAATCTAATCATAGGGCAGAATTTAGACATTTAGGTAATTCATTCATTTGTCTTGCAGCAATAGGAAAAAAAAAAAAGGAGGAAGGGACTATTGTTAGTCTATGCCTTGGGGACAGCACAATGGATTTACAAAATGCAAATTAAAAGAGCTATCTGGAATGGCTTGCTTGCTTCTCACCTGCCTCTTGTAGCAGTTGTCAAACTGAGTCTTCCACAGCCCAGTCGGACGCAGAGGCGAGTGTGCAGATGAGGCAGAAGCCTGTCTTACAGACTTGCTGGCTCCAAGTTGAGCAACACTGAACCCAGAGGGTTGTTCCAGTGAGTCTAAGGAGCAGGCCTCGGGGAGGGCATCACGTGGGAAGTGTGCCCACAGGGCATCACGGAATCACCTACACATGTGCACTGGGGAGAAGTCGTGGGGCTGGAACTAGTGGCAGGTTTGGCCATCTGGACGTGCCGAGGGACTTGGGGAATTGGACAGCCTTTATTCCGGGCCAGCTCTGTTAGGCCCCGGCTGGTCCTTTACGCAAACACAACTCCACATGGTTGGTATTACTTTGCTTTTGTGGGGACACTTCAGCTTAGAGATGGGCAGTCACATCTCCAAGGGCTCCCTGCTACAGCATGTCCGAGCACAGGCTGCCCTAACTCCCAAGTCCCTCCTTGTTCAGCGATGTCCCTCTGCCTCCTTAAACTACCAGGCACCAAAGCAAAGGCTTTGCATTGAATCCTCAACACAACACTGTAGAGGGAGTTCTTCTTACTCCCACTTAGGCACAAGCACTTGGCAATAGAGAATCAGAGCAGAAAGGCAGGCACGGACAGTCCAGGACTCTGATCTGGAGGGTAGGCCCATGCTTGGAGACCCCATCCCTGTGACACAAGAGTCCACACTGCGTCACAGGCTGCACCTCCTTTGTATGCTGAGCTGTGTGACTAGGTGTAGTAGGGGTGGGGGTTCACTTGTCACCCTGGGGAAACTGACCCAGCCCAATTCAGGGACCAACTTCTCTTATCAAATTTATTCAAGAATTCCCCTTGGGGGAATGGCCCTTGGGGACAGTGGGCTGTTGGCTCGTCCCAGGGAGCCAAGCAGTATGCCGTGTTTTTCCAGGTACTGCTTTTCGTCCCACTACATGTTATTGTATCTTCTTGAAGCCCTGTGCCACCATAAAGCCACCATCACCATGCCCATGTCACAGATGAGACAGCTGAGTTACAGACAGCCAGAGTCTCAGCTCAAGTCTCTCTCCATCCATTGTCTCTTGTTCTGAGCAGCCCTGCTCTGCTATACTGCTGGCCCCTCGGCTGACCTGCTTCCCAAGCTCCCTCACGGTTGAAGGGAGGATGTGATCTAGTTTGGCTTTGGACATAAAGGAACCCTTCTAAGACCATTCTGTTTTGTAACTGTAAAAGCAATAGTGTTTCCAGTGAACTTTTCCTAGTTTAAAGCCCTTGGACTTTTTGGTGTTCTTAGAAGTGAACACAAATATTTTGTGTCCGCTGGCTTTGAACTCCTAGCCACTGCTCTGAAACTTACTATAACAGACACATAGCGAAGGATTACTGAATATCAACAGACTTGCCAACAGAAGCCTCACGGCCTCCTGTACATTTGGGCTTTTATTGAGGTGAAACCACAGTGGGCCCTATTGTTCGTAGGAATCCAGGACTTTGATTCAGAGCCAACAGCCCCACATAGGGCTAAAGAATTCAAGTGGGTTTCCCAAGTAATGGTCTTCTTATGATAGGGTTTAAGAAGGGATAACAAAGAGAAGGAGAGCTCTAACGCAAGGGAAAACCACTTCTGGAGAAGAATGCATATATGTCCATAGAGAAGTTTATGAAAAGAACCATCATTGCTCCTGTGGCCTTTTCCTGAGCACTTGTTTGCGTTGTGGGGTAACCTTGCTCTATTCTGTTTCGTTTCTCACCTGCCTTCTGGGAATTTTATTGGGAAGTACACAGCACTGCTCTGGAAATCTCCCATGGTAACAGAGGCCACACACGGTCATAAAGTATATCCTTTGCTGCCGTATCCGTGCAGAGCAGCTTGACTGCCCAGGCTGGCCATACCAGCATCACTGTGAGCGCATAATGGAAATGCGTTCCTCGGTCCCATGATGGGCCTGCAGGCAGGTACTCCTGCTCCGGGTAGTGATTCCGAGAGAGAGAGAGACAGAGAGGCAGAGATGGAAGGTTGCTCCTGGGTGATTTTCAGGGGTCACAGGCCAGGGGGTAGAGCTGACCATTTCTGCCAATGTTCCCTTGGACAGCAGGAACTGTGAACAGCTGGAAAATGCAGGCCTGATGCTCTCTGCTTCATCAGCCATAACAGTAAATCCACTGGATTCTGCTGAATAACACCTGAGCTAGAGGTGTCTGTGTAGGTTTGGAAAGAAATGGTCACTTTGGAGTCAGCTAGAAAGAAAAGTCAGTTAAGTGCTAACCTCCTAATTACGTTGCCCGTATGGGCCCTGGTGACAGATACAGTGGGTTTTACGAACGCTTGCTGAGTATAGCAATGAGTGTACATCATGAGTCTTTCTTAATGGGGCTCTGCAGTCTTTAACTCTTTTATTTGGCAGAGTAGCCTTTTTTGACCCTTGTAGAAAAAAAATCACCTGTCCCGCTCTTGGGCCCAGGTTGGGTGCTTTATGTTTTCCTATCACAGCACCTGTAACACTTCGTTGCCTTTAGTTTCTCTTCTAACTTCCCCTAATAGAACAGAAATTCCTTGAAGCAGGAACCTTGTCTCATCCATCTTCATAGCCCCAGTGTCTCATAGGGGATGCTGAGTAAATAAATGATTTTTTGAGAGGGTTAGAAGTTGACTGTTTCTCAAATTTGGCCTCTTTTGAAATTTTGAAATTAGGCCTCTGTTCAGAGCAGCTCTGAGCGCAAGCGTGCCTACACAGCACCTGCCCCTTTACCAAAATGAGGACACGATTTGGGCTTCAAGCCTGTAATCATGAGCGGTATAGACTCAGACATTCTTAATGTTAGCAATAGGATGGTTAGATGTGTAAACAGAGAAGGAAATGCTTTTTGACCAACGAAGGGACGGGCTGTCTGGTGAGGGGGCAATTCTGCATGCTGGAAGGGCTCAGTACAAAAGAACTCGCCACCTACCAGGGCTATATATGGTTGAGGAGATTCCTGTTTTGAGGAGAGGAGGCTAGTTTGGTGATTCTCCTCAAGGGACAGGGACCTTGTCAGCATCTGTGGTGAGAGAGGAGCCCCAAGAACAATGAGAAAGCTAGTATGGCTGTTCTACAAGTCATAGGGGAAAGGAAGCCCAATACCATTATCTTGACTGGTAGGCACTACGGAAAATACACTGACAGTGTTTTGAGATTTGTAAATGAAACATGGTGAAAAAGACTTGACTACTGTTTTCTCGGTCCTTCCAACAACAACCAAATGGATTTCATGGCACATTTTTGAAGGTAACCATATGGCCCCGCTTGTGTTTCTCATGGTGCCCAGTATATCCCAAGTCGTCAAGAAATCTTTCACTGGTCAGTGGTTGATTTGTTCAACAGGATTCGATCAACAAACATTTGTTGAATTAATGTTTGAATAAACAAAGGATTCTTCCTTTACTCCGGGCTTCATGGCCCCCTTCTCTCTAGTCTTGGAACTTTGACCTGCTGTTTTCCACATCACTAATGGTTCTGGATGGCCTTCAGTTTCTAAATGTCATGTCATGATCCAGCTCCTAAAGCCACACATCACACTCCATCTTTCATCGAGTGACCCACCAGGATCAGGCCTGGCCATCAGCATTGGCTAAAACCAAAAACAAAACTTCAGTTTTCTGAAAGGCCAGGCATCAAGAGATGTCATAACTCAAGTTTTGTTTTGTTTTTCCAAATGCATCCAAATGGGGCTGTGAAAAACGGGTAGAAGTTTGCATGTGTTGTGTTTTTGTTGCTTATACCCTTTGGCCAATGGAGATGTTACATTTAGTCCCGGGCATGGCCTCTGGACTCTGAGCCTGTGCCAAGCACCCGGCTAGAAAGCTGTGGGCCAGGAAGCAAGCCAGATTATTTGAAGCACATTACATCAGACATATCCTGAGGTGGAAAGGAAGGCCTCCTTGCTAGAAAGCAGGGAGGATTTTGGCTCTTACAGATTGGATTCAGTAACTTTAATTCCTTGGCTAAGGGCCAATCCTCTAGCAAGCAGCTATCATATGGTCTGCAAAAAATTCAGATCCAACGTCTCCAGACCCTGCCTTCTGTGTTGACACCACAGCCTTCTTTGACAGATGTATCACCTTTTGGGGGCAGTGAAGGGAGCAGGGGGTGGGGGTAGGAGGGACAGCTTTTAGAAAAAGACTTTAGAAAATCTGATCAAGGATTTTATAAGAGATTAAAATAATCTTACTAACTTCTCTCAATTTGAGGGGTCACGTTGACTTTGTAGTGGAAAATGATAAGCCTTGAATTAAAATGCTGTCCAAAAAAATGTTTTCATCCATCACTTTTTTTCCCTTTTCAAGTTAAATAAAATCATATAATAATGTGTAGTGAAGGATAGATTGGTATTAAATATTAACCTTATAAATTAGGCCCTCATGGTAGTTTCTCAATTAACTTTAGAAATTGACTTTCACAGTGAAGAAATTGGATCTCCACACACTGAAAGCCAAATATTTTGTGATTCCAAAGTCTTCTCTCTTTCCATGCACCATGTAGGCTCTCATGACCTCTATGTGCTAGCACCCATGTTCAGAATCTTGTAGCACTCCTCAGATGATTACAACAACAACAACAACAACAACAGCAACAAAACCCTTATTAATAATACAGAGGCCCTGGGAGCATCCACTCTGAATGCTCACATTGCATCCCGGAGGGGAAATAAAGCTGATTAAAGCGGTTTTAGGGTACGTGAGAGGACAAGCTACAAAGCACAGAGTATCCTACTGATGCTCTTACTCTTTATCTATGAAAAATCTGGAGCTATGGTAGGGCATTCTACAGTTCGTGAACGGAGACTCAGGAGGGAGAAGTCCTAAGGCATCTGTTGGGATGAAAATCCATGCCTTCTGACAGATGGATGCTTTTCTCGCTATAAATTCTGCAGCTGCAGGAGCAACCGTGTCCCTGTGAACAATGGGACAGCCATGGAGAGCCCTGAAGGAAAGACTGGTAAAGAGCTTTTGTGGGAACTTTCTGTGCCTCAGCTCTGAGTCTTCAGTCTAAACCCTGGATACTTCATCATCTCTTTTGGGAAATTTGATCTGGTACCATTTGATCCCAACACTGAAGGGGTGCTCAAGAAAAACATGAAATATTCACGAAGTGCTTTAAGTTTCAGGGGGAGTAATATTCCGGTCTGCAAAACCGAAATGAATTCCAGCTTACCCACGCATCTTATCGGCTCCATCGAGGTGGCCTACGTCACTCCGGACCTGTCCTTGTGTGAAAATCTGAGAATGTCACACATCCATTTGCCACCTTTCTTTAGCCCCTGAGAATGGAGCGATACATTATTCACATGTCCAAGAAGGGAAAGGAACAGGAGGGGTGAGAAGAGGAGGTGGGAGCAGGGAGGCGAGAACGGGAGGAAGGGAGGCGAGTGGAGAACTGACAAGGCCCGCCTGAGGAGCCCAAGCTGTTAAGCCATGGGGTCTGGGCGTCCTCTGCCGCTCCCCCTGCAAGGTGAACCTGCGGCTCACTGGCCCGCTCTTGCAAAGCACCGTGCCAAGGTCTGCCGTGGCCAGGCCTTCTCAGTGACAAGAGCCGGTGGGGTGCGGAGCTGCTCGCTTGGCATCCTTCACGGCCACTAAGGTCACTGATAAATTATTAAGCTGCTCCTAGGTACATGGCTCCGTGAAGATGATCGGGAGTGAAGGGAAGCCAGGGCAAGGGGTAGTGATCAGATATGCAGAGAACAAAGCCTCCGGAAGCGCACGCGGGAAGGCAGGACAGCCACAGTGAAGCCATCAGCTTCTGTTTACTCTCAGCCACGAAAGCTTTCCTTGGTGTATTCATACCACCAGCTCTTATTTTTAAGGAAGTGACACAAAGTAACAGGCTTCACAGTGCTGTCAGTGTCCCTCTTGACAGCCTGTAGATCACAATACACAACCATGTACTGTAATTATACAAAATCCAGAAGAAGAAAATGTTACTAGTTACACGGGTTAAAATGAAACTGACAACCCAAACGAAAACAAAACCAAAAGAAACTTCCGTTGGAGTCCATAGAAACAACAGCCAACTTTTTTGACAGTAGCCAAATTATCGTCCTAGCATGCTTGCAGTTCGTTGCCCTAACGTCATAAACCCCCAGCTCTTTGGGGGGTGGGGGGGGAAGGAAAGTGCATTTTCACAGCCTATGTAGTACTCAAGAGAAATAGCTTTCACATGTATGCAGGTCCACAGAAAAAGGAATGCAAACTCTAGGCACCAAGGTTGCTCAGACAGCAGTGGAGTCTTAAGAGTCCTTCTTCAAACTGCTCCGAAACAGATCTGGTTTGGGGAAAAAAGAATCTGAACAGTGACATTAGTTCAAGAAGGCCCAGGGGAAAACAACACTTAACTGTTAATAAGGAAGAAAACCATCAAGAACTAGAACAATTAAGACTTAAATATTTTTTCTACTCTACTTTGAAGCTGAGTTACAGCTTTTCATATTTGGAAAAGATACGCAGTTGATCTGTGGGTAGAACCGTTCTCTCTCTCCGCCCCTCCACCCGCCCCACTCCTGGTCCAGCAGCTTAATGCCGGAGGACAGATATCGCTGGTTCAATTTCCTTAAGTAGAATTAACATTTCCTCATGCGTGGCCAGGCCGCTTTTTAACAATGAGGTACAATTTGATACTAACAATTCCTGTTCCTTCTTGGGCTACGGGCTTGGTTGGTCATGTGAGTAGAAAACGATTCAACTTCATGATAAAATCACACGTACAAAAATTATTGCACTTAAAAACAACAACAAAAAAACTCAGCCCAACCAGCCAAGGGCCAAGGAAACTCTCTGGAAGTGCTGTGCTTCCTGCCCTTTGCAGAGCGCCTGGACCTCTGTGGTGTTCCGTTGAATTTGGTCCATTATTAAATGTCCAGAAGTGAAGGAGTCCAAAAGACACTGTAGGCTCTTTAAGGCTAAGTCTTCCCGGTGCTTCAGGGAGACCGATTATCTCCTTGGCCTCATATGACAAAGTAGGGGCTCTTCTTAGCAAAATGGCCAGGAGGGCCCCTAAAAAACTCTGGAAGCAAGGGAGGATGGGTGCACACCATGTCCTGTCCTGCACATGAGAGAGAGAGAGAGAAAGAGAGAGAGAGAGAGTGAGCAGCCTGGCAGGGACAAGCCACATACTGACAGGTCTGGGGCTAGAAGTAGAGCATTTTCCTCCTGAATCCACTGTTTGTTCTCTTTACACTCAGCCCCATTACCCATGTGGACACAGGCTTATCTGTGCATCTTTCCCCCTTTAAGTCCTTTTTGTGGATCTAAATATCTTTCCCTTTTTGGCAAATTTGTCTCTCAGTCTTTACCCATTATGAAGATAGAATACTAATCCTATCCTGTTACCCACTGATCCATATGCTCTTTATCCTTCCATATGAATCCTACAATGCACGCCTGTCCTCTCCCAACCCTGGGAATGGTCCCCCCCACCTCATTGTACTCAGATATATTTCACACTGTTTACTGACGTGAACTGGCATATTGTTCCTTCAGCGAAGAGTATAACAGCTCCAAAATACAACCTCCTACTTAAAGTTGAGCACAAGGCATTGAATATGTTACTAATGTTTTCAGGAAGTTCTCAAGTAAGTGTTCACATAATGGACGGAAGCAAGGCGTTCCTCTACTTCACTATCCTGAGACAAGTGTCAATTTTTTTTTTTTTTCCTTTGGGATGTGTACTCCAGCTCATATGTCCTTTGTAACCCCTTGTATGACCCTCATTATCAATAAAATATTTGGATTTTAGATAAATAGAGTGGGATGGCAGCATCCTGATATCTCAGACACAGATCCAATATCAGGACAGCTGAAGGTTCCGGATGGAGGGAAGAAAGATCGAATCCTAATGGGTTGCCGAAGCTCCAGCCTGTCATATCCCCCAGCCAAGGTGCTCAGAAGCGCTAAGATCTGCACGGTAGTACCGTCTCCCTATACATTTGGGGGTCAGAATCAATACAGCTGGTGACTGCTGTCTTCTGTTATATCCCATCATGTCCCCTCCCCGTGGTTTGAAGACAGAGCGCGGGACGATGGCCTCGTCTCTACTTACCGCTCTGGATTCTGAACTAGGACTTGCTAACATTCTCATAGATGACATCGCTGATGCAGAACTGCTGCTTCTTCTTCATCCACATCAGTTGCACACACTGATGGATGAAAATGTACTGCTCCTGGAGCAAAAGACCAAAGCAGGGCTCAGAGCGAGGTATTGTGCCAACACATGCAAAGATATACTGCTTTCCTACTTCAGTGGGGTTAGATACTCTGATCTGATGTCAAAGGAAAAATGTTCATTATTTAGGAGATAATTTTATAACTAGAAAATCCAAGAGAATCAACTGTAAAAATATTTTGATTAATAATAGAAATTAGGTCATCACAGCTTAACGCTAAAGGCAAGGACTATCCAATCAATAAATCATTGGCCTATTTTGAAAAAAAAAATTGTGTATCATCTTATAGTACACCAAAATGAATTCTGGAAAGGTTTAATAAATTAAGCCTTAAAAAAAGCGGGGGGGGGGTGTTGCTGAATACAGGTTAGTTTTTCTTTGATTACTTTTAGGAAGGACTTTCTAAACTTCAAAGCAAAGTAGTAAATTACAAATAAAAATTTCAAACTACTATATATAAAACAAAGTAAAATGAATAATATAAAGGGTAAATTGGAAGCTGGGAAGGAAAATTATTTTCTAAAATTGTGACAAAATGTTGATACCTTTTTAAAAAAACACATTTATTCAGTATCAAGATCAGACATTTAGCAATCAATAGCATGGGTGCAAAAAACGTCCAATTAAAACACGTTGTTGGAATGATTTACACTTTCTACAGAACAGAAACTAAAATGACCTGTTATACAATTTGTCATAGAACCAGTCCTCGAGTTTTTTGCTCATGCACCTGAGTATTGTCTAAAACACGTCTTCTTTGTAGCAGCGAAGCCCTGCCACCACTGTGCTTGGCTGAGGTCACACATGGGTTGTAACCTGTAGCTTCTCTGGCTCTCCTCTCCTGCTAAGCCTTGTTTCCTGACAGTAGTGAAAACCTTATGCCACTGCCATCACTACTGCTGGAACCGCCATAGCCACCTGGTTTCGTGGTTTGGTAAAGTATTGGCTTCCACCACCACAGGGGCCAGAGCTGCTGCCTCCAAAATTTAGTCCTTCCATGGGTCCCAACTTTGAAGATTTTTGATTGTTGTAGTGCCAAAATCATGACAGCTTCTCCTTCCTCCAAAATTGCTTCCATCATTATCAAATCCATGATAGCCATCCTCACCACCACTACGTATCCACCACCTCCTCGACTACCACCAAAGCCACCTCCCCAGTTTCCTCATGACCACAGTTGTCATTCCCACAAAAACCACCTCTGTGACCACCACCAAAGTTTCCAGAACCACTTCAACCTGTTTGGATGCATGAAGCACTAACCATCTCTTGCATAGCTTGGACTTTCCTTACTTCACAGTTGTGGACATTGACGGTGTGGGATTTTTGAATGACAATCTTGTCTACAGGATCATGGTCATCAAGTGTTACAAAAGCAAAGCCTGTTTTTGCCACTGCCTTGGTTGGTCATGATTTCAATCACTTTGATTTTCCATACTGTTCAAAATAATCTCTTAGATGACGTTCTTCAGTGTCTTCTTTAATGCCACCAACAAAAATCTTTTTCACAATTAAGTGGGCACCAGGTCTTTGAGAATCTTCTCTTGAAAGCCCCCTTTGGTTGTACATCTCTTCCAACCCCCTTGTGTGGCCTTGCTTCGTGGCTGCCTCCACTGCCTCCACGGGGCCATACTTCACAAACCCAGAGCCTCTGGAGCACTTGGTATTTGGATCTCTCATGACTACACAGTTGTGAGCATTCCCCATTGCTCAAAAATGGCTCCTCAGCCTCTTATCAGTTGTTTGAAAGCTCAGATCTTTGGTGAAGAGCTTTTGCCGCTGTTCAAGCTCTTAGGAGACTGACTTAGACACAATGGCGGGGGGAAGGGAGAATTTAATGATGCTTACTTGGTGGACATCCACAGGCAGAAAGGAATAATCTAACAAACGTATCTCGATACCTTTATTTTTGTTTAAAATTCCTTGACTCAGTGACACACACACTTAAACTGACTGATAAAATGTATCGGCAATGAGACCAAATACTCTTGGAAGAGAGGGACTATATCTTTTTATTCCTCATGCTTAATACTCAGTGCGTTTATGAAGAGTTTTCTGAAGTAAACTGAAGAAATATCAAAACATATGCAAAAGATGGAGACATAATAAAAAAATGTAAGTTGAAACAATTGTGTCTTGTCTATGACATGAGCAAAGCTAAAGGAAAATGTAACGCTCCCTGGTGGCTTGAGTTTGTTGAAGCTGTCATTTTTATCTATTGTTGGTGGAGGTATTACTACTAATGTGCTAGTAAATGGTCTTGTGAACACAGATAGTAAACAAGTGGGAAAGGATTCAATTTCATGTCCTATAAAAAGGAGAATGGCTTAAATAAGACACAGCAGATTTATATGAAAAATTATTCAGTCCTTAAAATGAGATTTATAGAGTTTTGGACAATTTGGGATGATATGATAGCAAAATGTTAAGTGGAAAATTACAGTGTAAAGTTAGTATATGTACACGTAGCATATAAGGTGTAATTGTATAAAAATCATACTTGAATGAAGATAGAGGTGAAATACATCAAAATATTGAGCATAGCTGTCTTGGTGCCATGAAATCAAAGTAACCTCATGACCCTTTACCTTTTTTCTTTATTTCCTAGAGCTTCTCTGTAAGTAATACCATCAGAAATAACCTTGACATGAAAGTCAGTCACTATATTCACAGGAGTTAAGGGTCTTTTGTATGACAACTTTATAAAGGTTAGGTTAATACTTCAAGGTTGATACCTCAGCCTAATCTGTATTTTTCAACAAGCTTTGGAATAAGTATATTCCCTTATTTTGTGATAGTATCCCATCCAGAACTGACCACCTCTTCTCATTATCACACATCACCCCGTTGGTTCTGGGCGTGTGTCAAGCACTGGGCACCGCCAGACCAGACCGTGCCTTGTTTTTCTTTTTTTTTCTTTTTTTTTTTTTTTAATATTTGAAGGCTTATATTTTAATTCCAGTTAGTTAACATACAGTGTTATATTTGTTTTGGGTGTATAATGTGATTCAACACTTCCATACATTATGAGGTATTCGTCACAGGTGTCCTCCTTAATCCCCATCACCTGTTTCCCCCAGCTTCCCGCAGTCCCCCTCTCTGGTAACCATCATTATAAAGTTTGTTCTTTATAATAAGGAGTCTGTTTCTTAATCTCTCTCTGTTTTTCCCCTTGCTCATTTGTTTCTTAAATTCCATATATGAGTGAAATCATTTGGTATTTGTCTTTCTCTGACTTATTTCACTTAGCATTATACTCTCTAGCTCCATCCATGTCATTGTAAATGGCAAGATCTCATCCCTATTTGTGGCTGAATAATATTCCATTGCAGGTATATCTTTTTTTTTTCTTTTTTCTTTTTTTTTTTTTAGAGCGTACCTTGTTTTTCAATTCAGAACTAGACAGTGGCCAAACTTTGTGTCACGAAGAAAAAAAAAAAAGAGCTGGACCCCAGGAAAAGTAAATGCAAGACTATTTACAGACACGTCCCTGAGAGCCCCTGAGAAGTCTAAGCCGCTGATTGGGATGACGGCTGCTCAGGACAAAGCCCTCACTGACCTCCAGGGAAAGCCTATTAGAGGAAAATCAAACAAAACCTTTGATAAAAATAGAAGAGAAGCTAAGAGAGGTGAACGCCACTCCATATAGAGCACTTTATGGCTTCAAAATGCTTGTCTAGATTCCACTATTCATTTAATGGATACGCGACAGCAGTTCATGAAGGCAACGCTCACATTTTACACATGGGGACAGGGAGCTATGAGAGGGGAAGGGGGGTGTATGGTGGCTGTAAGTGGCCCAGGCCGACTCAAAGAGTCTGGCCTGCGGACCCTGACTTCCTAACTACCCCTTGCTGCTCCTGGGGAGAAGCTCATAGCCTGTGCCCTGTCAGTTGAGAAAAGAGAAGGGAACACGTCAAAGCGCAGCCCGTGCAGCATGTTGCCATGACCGGAAACGTGTGTCTCAGGACAGACTGTTTCAATCAGTTAGTTCTGCTATTTCTGGAGTGGGGCAGGTAGAATCGAGATGACGGGCCGTCTAGAGGAGGCAGGAAAATTACAAAACCAGCCATGAGAAGGAACCTGGTTCATAGCACACAGGTGGTATATATAATTGGAAATCAGCTGGAGAATCACTCCCGCCTCTTAAAAATCACTGGGGTGGGATGATAAAACCAAAGAAAATAATTTGTTACTTTGCTCCTTATTTGTTAACATCAGTAAAGTCGAAGGCAGCAGGACTGGGATATTATGAATGGGCTCAAGGAGGATGTTAGGAAAACCCTAACATTCAGAATCCAGGTTGAACCATGAAGAGCACAGGAACCAGGAAAAACAAAGGTAAATGAACAAGATGTTCCAGACATAACTAACAAAACAGACATAAATAAATAGCTCAAGCTCGAGAGCCTTCGCTGCAGAATCCCGAGGGAACTCAAGAGCGAAGCTGGAACAGTTGGAAAAAATCAGTAACTTATGGTGACCTCTGCCTCTTTTGCTGACTTTGAGTTTTCCCACCAGAGTTCAGGGAAGGGATATTGCCCTTTAAAAAGACCGTTTCCCTGGAGATGTCAGCATAAAAATGCTGCTGGAAACAACGAAGTCAAACAACCAAGATTTGGGACCAGAAAGTTAGGGAGAACGCAAAACACTTCCTCAGCTCTGCCAAGACACACGTGCTGACTGCTCTAGTTCGGTGCCATTACTACACTTGAGAAGAGATAAATGGTGTTGCAAATTGGATGGAGGGTCTGCCATGTGAAGGTAGTTTTTAAAGAGGCATTAGGATTCTGTAATTGGGAAAGCCAAAGGCAAAAAGGCTATAATCAAAGTCTATAAAATTATAAGAGGCATAAATTAAGTCAACGGAGCAGACAATTCATCACATCCAAAATACTTAAAATAAGGAGTGGCCCTTTGAAGTTTGGGGATTAAAATACATAATGGGGAGATTTAACCACATATTAGGATGTAAATTTATGGGAATGAAAACCAAAAATATGGACCGATTCATAAAGCACTGTTTAATCACTAGGTAGTGGGCTTCTCTGGGAAAGCAGAACATTTTGAGCTTACACCAATGAGGTACTGTTCGTGTCCCACTGCTGTAAATTAGAAGGCAGCTGGTCTGGGATGTGAGTGGGCCCAAGGAAGTGAGCAAACAAACACATCATCAATGAGACCTGCATGCGAATGGATCACTCTTTCCAAAGTAGTAGGGTCTTGGTAAAGTGCAGAAATAAATCCCTTGGGTCGGCTGTATCGAGCCTTTGTCAGATGGGAGTGGGGAAGCAGGAAAGAAAAGTAAAGAGTAGGAGAGGAGAAACCAGAAGCGTAGGAAGAACTGAGATGGTCTTCAGCAGAAGAATTGATAAAGAAGATGTCATCCATATATAAAGTGGAATATTATTAAGCCATCAGAAAGGATGAATACCCAACTTTTGCATCAACATGGACGGGACTGGAGGAGATCATGCTGAGTGAAACAAGTCAAGCGGAGAAAGTCAATTATCATATGGTTGCCTTTATTTGTGGAACACAAGGAATAGCATGGAGGACATTAAGAGAAGGAAGGGAAAAATGAAGGCGAGGAAATCGGGGCGGGGTGGGGCGCGGTGGGGTGGGGGCGGTATGACCCATGAGAGCCTGTGGCCTCTGGGAATCAACTGAGGGTTTTAGAAAGGGAGGGGGCAGAGGGAATGGGTGAGCCTGGTGGTGGATATTAAAGAGGGCACGGATTTCATGGAGCACTTGGTGTTATATGTCAATAATGAATCTTGGAACACTATATCAAAAACTGATGATGTACTGTATGGTGAATAACATAACATAGAAAAAAAAAAAGAAAGAAAGAAAAAGAAAGAAACCGGAAGCGTGAACAGAGAGCTGCCATTACTACAGGCTCTTTGAGTTATACTGACACCTAGTGGTGCTTACTAGGAAAAGCATGGGGAAGACGAAGGCAGCATTTCATCTCTTGGAACTTGAGTAGGTCAGGTCAGGTTGTTTTCTACTCTACAAGCCTTCCGCCCTCAAACTCCCTGAGCAAAAAGGATTATTGTATGCTCTAAGCTGAGAGGTCACAAGTACCGCTCGGTAACGAGGGTTCTGAACCAGCTACTGTGCATGGGTTTCAGAGGCACCCAGGAGCCCACACGCTGCTGCTGGGAGGCTGTGTGATGCTGTGTGCCGGCAGCAGCCCAGGGTTAACCACTCTGGCCAGAGTGCATTCTGAGGCTTCCAGGCAGGAGAGGATGGGACGGAAGAGGAGGAAGAGGGAGCACACAACACTGGTGGGTATTTCTGGGGATGCTCCCATGTCATTACAATGGGTATTCCTTTAGATTAAGGACACTGGCAGCACTGCTCCGTTGGGAACTGGAAATCCTTAACATCATAAGAGGGACAGAAAGCATAAATCCAGCCCCTGATCATCATCCAAAGTGCATTGGGACAGAGAGTCACATAGAGGACGAACTAATGCCAAACTTATTGAATCACATCTAGCATTTCAAATATAAATTAAGTCACGTCAGTTCCACGGTCTCCTCTTGGCGGCATTTACCCAGATCGGCTGTCACCTTCACTGAACTCGGTCTGTCCAAAGAGGTTTTATTCTATTACAGATATTGTAGATGCATCCATGTGTCTTGGATTACTAAAGGGCATAGGATGCCAACTGCAGGGCCAGCACTATACACTGAATGGATTTCTAGAGGCTAATATCTATTTTTTTTGTACCTTAAGCAGTTTGAACATGCACACTAAGAAACTAGGAAGAGCAGAGGCAGGAAAAAAACTGAGACAATTGTTTTAAAACATGAGACTGAATCACGAGAAGTTTCTCAGTCCAGGGCATATTTGAAAATACATTTTTGATTCTGCTCCTACCTCTGTCTGCACCATAGACATCCGGTATGATCGCATTTCCGACACCAGCCCTAAGATGTCGACAAACTCATGATCCCGAATGTGCTGCAGGAGCCTGTCCAGGGCAATGAATGTTCCTGTCCGGCCGACTCCCGCACTGCAAGAGAGTGTCCAGACAGCATGTTCCTCAGACAGTGATTTTATACGGTTGCAAACACACTGGCCACTAGAAAACCCCCGAAACTACAAGTAGCACCACTGAGAAAAAGGAAGAAATATTCCTGAGAAAATTTCCCTACTTTGAAATACACGATTGTGGTTGGTGGTTTTGTTTTGTTTTGATTTGAGAGAGAGAACTCAATGGCAGGGTTGGGGGGATGACTGGGAGAGGGAGAAGCAGACTCCCCACTGAGCAGGGAAATGCACGCGGGATGCAGGACTTGATTCCAGGACCCTGAGATCATAACCTGAGCCGAAGGCAGACACTTAACTGACTGAGCCACCCAGGTGTCCATTAGTGTGTCTTTCAGTGTCACATGTCTGTCACATTTCTGAATTGCCCTGTTGCCTCCCTCAAAGAGGTGTGGGGCCCCCTGTTTCCTGAGGAAGGTAAGGAGTCCAGAGGGAGCCTGCTGGTGACTTGCTTCCTGGTCTCAGTGAGCTGATACACAAAAAACAATTCCAGTCTTCCTTGTATCCTTGGAGTTCAGTCACACCCCCTGCTGGAAAGTGGGCTTGAGAGACCACACACTAGCTCTAGCTCTGGGGCGACAGCCATTTGCAGGAGGTCAAGAATATTTATGTTATTTAATGCTGTGATTAGTGATTTTTAGTCCCACATTGTGTTTGGCCATGTTATAAACCACTCAGAATCACTGAGAGCGCCTGAAGGCATGGATTTGAGCCCTAATCCCTCCCCATTCCAGCTGCATGAATTTACGTGAATCCCTTTACCTCCCCACTTCTCGGGTCTTTTTTTTTTTTTTTTTTAATCTGAAAGTGAGACTAATAGGATCTACCTCATAGACTATGGGGAAAAAGAAAAGCCATATTATAAGCAAATCACGTATCTAGTAAGATATCCGTTAACTGTAAATTTTAGAAAGTCAGAGTTCATGTCATGGCTAATTCAGTGGGACCGAGGTATATGGAGGGCTGGGCTCTTGGCTTTGTAAAGCAGAGCCTGTGGTACCACCAGGGAAGACATGGCTGATGAGGTTACCTGCAGTGCACGATCATGGGGCCTTTGCTCTTCGTAGCTTGCTGTCGAACCACGTGTACAAACTGCAGGATGCTCTCGGCCGCATTTGCTGTGGGTACTCCGTGATCGGGCCACGCCATGTAGTTGAAATGCATCACATCCTGTGTCTCGTCCGCCTTTAGGAGGAAAAGCCAACACAAGCGTGAGTGTCACAGTGTGCCCGCCAGGTGGCCTGGGCCTCCCCGGCCTCAGAAGTTAAAGCCCGTTCCCACCCTGGCCGGTCCCTCTTCCCTTCCCAGCCCTGTATCTGGCACAAAGCGGGCCCTGAAAAAAAAAATACTAATTGTATAACACTTCAAAGAGTAGGGTAAAGAGGTGAATCCATGGCTTTATAGAGATAAGAGCTCCAATGGATTGGGGTCTGCCTCCCAGCTCGGCCTTTTGGCAACTGCATCAGTGTTGGTCCATGAATCCCGTGGAAGGTGCTATTGGTTCCTTCCTGTCCCCGGATCCCCTTCATCAGGCTGATGCACCCCTTTTCCAGCTGCTGCTAACAGCATATGGCTACATCCTCCTCATGGCTGACGTCTACAAAGGGACGTGCCTTGCTGGGGTATGCCCAGGGAGATGTGTTTTTCTGAGGAGGGCAGCCCACAGCTGAGGAATGACGGATAATGGGGTACAAAGCACCTGCCCCCTTATGTCAGGAGGTAAGCTAACAGCACGGTGCCATTCATTGCCCCGGCCATCTCCGTGGGATCCAGCTGAGGCCAGAATTCAGAGAAACCCACTGCTGTGTGTATCTCCTTCCCTGCCCTGTCCTATCCTGCTTACCTGACTCCCTTAGTGATTTTACCCAAGTTTACACTTTCAGAACCTCACCAATGGGACAATCCCTGTCTTGTGCTCTGACCCAAGAAAAACTTGCTGAACATGTTTTCTCATACCTAAAATGAGCCCTTTTAGATGTTATAGGGTAAAATACCCCATCACAAGGATGGTTGTGAGAATTAAGTGTGCTCATGTCTGTGAAGGATGGGACCTGGTAGATATGGTCATCACTACTACCTAATTACCACCACCCTCTCCCATCCAGTTCAGCGTAGGTATACGGTTGGTTCTGGGAATCCCAATGGGTTGGTATGTTTTGTATATTTACTCATTCATATTAACTCATATGTCAAATACATTCTTGTCCCCTCAGAACTGAGTAATTGTCAGTGAGGGTATGAGCCTTCAAGATTTGCTCTTCTTCTTTTCTTTCTTCTTCTTCTTCTTTTTTAGATTTATTTATTTGAGAGAGAGAAAGAGTAAGGGAAGGGGTAGAGAGAGGGAGAGAGTCTCAAGCAGACACTGCACTGAGAACAGAGCCCCATTCAGACCCCGATCTCACAGCCCTGAGGTCATAACTTGAGCCCAAACCAAGAGTCTGATGCTTAATAGACTGAGCAACCCAGGTGCCCCAAGACTCACTCCTTTTAGTCTCTACTAATTTGTAAGCATGAAGATTTATTCTGTTCTTACTATCAATTGTCACAAATATTCCAAATCCAGGCCTCACAAAGATCTAATTCTTCTCCCTTCCCTCAAACATTCTAAAAGCCTAGAATCCACTGGGTGAATGGAATACTGTGCCGTAATTTGGAGAATTTGGCCTGGTTATGAAACTAAAGTTAGGTTCAGGTATTCAGGAGAAATGAATTCCTAAGAATCAGTAGTCTTGGGTGGAGTAAAATGTGTATAAATGTAAGTAAATACATAAATAAAGCATATACATGTAAGATCCGTGCAAACATAAATAAAACAGTGCCCCACCTGCACCTCCCCCCATCCCCTCTGTCTGTAAGACTCTCCATCCCCAGCCACATGCAGCCCCTCCCTCACTGCCTGCAAGGGCTCCTTCTCAGACACATGGAACATGCGTGCGCAGGTCTGCAAAGATGCTGGCGACTCTCACTGCTGTTTCCAGGAGGTATGGCCAGGAAATAACCCAAGCTTAATAAATTGTGCAGAACGACTCCATTACCCAGCACCATGAGGACTGAAGCACACGCAATCACTAGATAACTTTGGTTGCCCAGAGAAACTCCCCCAAAATGTTAGCTCTTTTCAAAGGCTGATTACAGGCTTCGTGCAAAGACCTGCACATGGTAGGCAATATATACGTATGTGTGTGTGTGTGTGTGTATTATTATACATATTTTTTTAGAAATTTTTACATATATATATAATTGATCTGAAAATATATCCAGCTAAAATATGCAAAGTGGTTCAAAACTAGGAAACACTTAAATTGTCATTAGTCTCTCTATAGCTACAAGACAGAGTTCTTCGTACAAGGGTGATCCCTGTCAGCTGAAAAACAAGGCACGCATCAATGGGAATGAACACATTTTTGCTGGTTTTAGTCCCCAGTTCCTACTCAGTTCAGGCCAAGTTTTCAAATTTCATGTTATGGTCATTTTCCTCCTTTCTTATTAAATGAGAAAACCATCCTTGTTACATCTTAGCCATTACAAAATTTCTCTTACTCCGATTTCCTCATTCATGTGCTTTTATCTGGTTGTACGCTGAAAGCTCCCATGTGTCAGTATGAAGGGAGTAAAGAAGAATGTGAACAAAAATTGAAACAAACAGAAAAACATCCATTAGCACAGCACAATATTCTTTTGCAATACAGCTTTCATTAAGGAAGCGTAAAATTTCGATTCTGTGTTTATGGCCAAATGGGGGCACTCTAGGACCAAATGTTTGTAACTACAGTCTACACATCTTACCAGAAAACACTATTATTCCATGTTTTATTTTAGTGTTTTAAGACCGTGACACGATTATCGTTGAAAGCTAGGTGACCATTTAAGACCAAGGACAAGAAGCATAGTACTGACCAGACACTGATCTATGTGACTCTCTCTGTCAAGGAAACAGGCATGGAACAGACCCTATTTTGCGCTTGGCACTCTCTTTTCTCCTGGATGCAAACATGGGGAATTATTTGTTCTACCTTTACCCAGATGTTTACACTGTCTTTCTGGCTGAAATAGCCAAGAAACAAAGCAGGATTCAAAGGGCACTCAGGTTGTCAAATATTTTTCTCTGAGGAACGTCTGTGAGCTTTCCAAGCGTTTTACTATTTTTGAAATCATTCATTCACCCCCTCATTTATTCATCCCACAAAAATTTTTATAAGTGGCTAAGGGTTGGGATTACAAAGCTTATTAAAACAGGGTACTTGCTTCCCACACCATTGTGGATGAAATGGGAAATGAATATGTTCAAAGTAGGATTTATCTCTTGAAGAAAGCAGTGTTGCAAAGTGTGAAGAGCTCACAGTCTAACATGATGGTGGGTTGGCCTCTGACACGTGGGCGTCCCCTCAGCACAGGGACACACCTGAACGTGTGCTTCGTGACTTACATAGTTAATCCGGAAGTGTCTGCGGGCCCAGTCGTCCCGCTCTTCCTCCGAGATCATCTCCACGGTGATGTCTCCGTAAGCTATGGGCTCTTCCGTGAATGGCCAGTAATGGTCGCATTTCACCTGAGGAGACAATGGCACAACATTTCAAAACAAACAGGTGATAGAAGAAAGAGCCAGTGCTCACTTAGGAAAAACAGAAGTCCTTGTCTCTGAAGAACCATGTCGTACTATTGTGAGGATGAAAATGGAACAAGTGGAAGTCTCTGGTACACAGTAAGCACTCAAGCCATGGCCACAGCTGGTACGGGTTGTGCTGTCCCAGTGGGGACCCCCCCCCCCGCACCCAGGCACTTACCCTTCTTTTCTCATTACACTGTGTGAGCATGACAATGATCTGAGACTTCTGTTGTAGAACCATCTTCCAAAAGTCATTTCTGGTCTCAGGTAGTGGCCCCTGTGTGGCAATATACTCCTGGGGTAAGTTGTATCCCTGAAGGATGAAGTGACAAATTTGTCACGTAAGGGACCACTCTCAACACCAAACCCTGCTCCCCACAAAGGAGGAAAACCTAAGAATTTACTGGGGATGAGCCTGGCAAAGGATCACACAGCCTGGATCGTGTTCTCTCCCTTTTTCATCAAAGAGGTGATCAGAGTAACGGACCTGCTCAGGTCTGCGTTATTGGAAGCCTTGTTCTCACACCTCTTTTACGAGAACAGTCACTGTTTTTAAAGCACAGGGGCTCATGGGGAGCCCTTGGAGTTGAGTTGCTGAAATTGAAGTTTATACATGAGAAAGGTGATTTAGGGTGATTATTTACTTTCACTTTCACCAGATCTTTACTGAGAAAGCCAAACATTACTCATCTATAGGCTCCCCCCCCCACCATTCGTTATTCTGAAGAGGAATAATGGGAACTCTTCCTGAGAGCTGGGGGTCCAGGTGGAGAATGGCTCTCTTTTTACAACAATTGGATGCCTCCCTGAATAGTCCCCTTCTTGCTGAGTTAGAATTGGGATGCCTGATTTTAAAACATTTTTGTATTTTATTTTATTTATGGTCTTTTACTTACAGGAATGTAGTTGGCATTGATATAGTCTGTGCCTTCCTCTTCATTCATGGAGACTAATCTCACACGACTAAAGTCATCTGGAAAGAACAACAAGAAGAGAGACTGAAAATGGGAGCAGAAAGAATTGTCTTGACCTTCTCTATCCAAATAGCAAGTCTGATCAGCCCGTGACAGGGTAGGTCGAGTTTATTTTACCCTGATATTTCAGCCACAACTCAGTCTTAGTTTCTTGTTTAGGTATAGAAACACACCTCAATCAGTGTTTCCTCTCCATCAGCTCCCCTGTCCTTGTCTCTGGGCTGTGGGGACATTATGCAGGATCGTTAGAGGAACTAAAATATCAGGGAGGTTGTATGGAAGGCTAGAGGATGTAACCTGAATCCATGATTCCCATGTCACCCAGCACATCCAGAAAATCTACTACCTTTCGGAAACCTAGGCGTTGCTCGGACTTTGTGTAAACAGACTTCAGATGAGAAAAGTACATTCTGGTATGTGTACAGATGTAAAGTGTTATAATGTGACACTGTGCAATTTCATCAAGAAGACTGATCAAGGAGAGAGTTCTCCTTCTAGAGCTTTTTCAGCTCTCCTCCTCCCCGATCTCAATTTTTCCCAGCACTACCCCCTGCCCCCACCTCTAGCCAGTGTGGCAGAGAAGAAAGTTAAATCTACATAGTGAAGTATTTTATTTGTCCAGTAAGTGCTTTGTATTACTTTTTTTTCTCTAATGTTGCTTTTATTACAAAATGTTAAGCACCAAGAAAACCTGCCGGAAGGAAGAAAGAGGAGGCATTTTAGTACATCGGTCTCCTTCCCTTGTCAGGGAGTTGATTGAAAATAGTTTATGATAGCTCAGATTATCTTATCCTAATTTGGCTAAGATTTCTGATCTCCAAAGAACCAAATGGTCAGTCTTTCCTGATCATCAGACACAATTCAGTTGAAAGCAAAGAAATTCAATATTCCTACATAGAATGGGATCTAGCAACATCAAAGCACAAATGGGACCAGTGCAGTCACAGAGATGGCCTAGAGGATCTCGAGGGCAGCTGGGCTTAGCCAGAGATTGCTGAAAGTGATGACTCTGCATTAACAGTCAGTCAGCCTTTGAGCGACATGAATAGGAGAGGCTCTAGTGACAATCTTACACGGTAGGATGTTTGTGTAACGATTTTTACATCGGTTCAGCGGAAGGTCTGCTGCAAAGTGCGGAATGTCCAGTCCAATCAATTTCAACTCCTGCAAATGACAGAGAACAGAGTTGAGATTTCGGTATTTGGTGTGGACTGGATTATCGTTCACACTGGATTATTCCTCACTCCCCGTCTGTAATAGAATCATCACACCCCCTCTTCCATGCGAGGTTCCAGTTACTCCCTCCTGGGACAGAGCGCACTTCTCCACTCCACTGTTCTCAGCTTGTTTTGGCCAATAAACCTGGGTAGGGATCATTCTGATCAGAAGCTTTAAGTGTACTTGCTCAGCTGGGTTTTCCCTCCTGTGCGACTACCATCTGTCGTGAAAAGAACATGCCCAGGGAAGCTGCTGGCCCCAGAATGAGGAGAGGCTTACAGCAGACCCGGTTCTGTCCTACAGACCCTGGAGGGATGAAAAGAAAGAAATGTTGTTGTGGATCCCTGAGATTTTGAGATTTGCCCTACAGGATGCTTCTATAGCTTTCTTGCAGGAATAGGGTTAATACAATATGTAAATATTCTGAATCGCTCAGTGATCACATGGAGAAGGTAAGAATTGTTTCAAAAACTTGAAAACCGAGACACATTTCAGAGCTTTGGAGGTATATATTTACTGAAATGTACACACTATGTGTAAACCTTTCTGTTCTATGGGGAAATGTAGGTATTTCTCCTACAGGTAATAGCCTTAGAGAAAGTAGTAAAAGAATGAGTAACAAGTAGGGAGTATTCCTCATGTTATAAGAAGTAAGGCCTACAGGCACTAAGTATCTGGAAATAAATCAGACAGTAAGAATGAATCAGTAGTAGATAGGCAAAGCTTTCAGTGAAAATAGGATCAACCAAGTACGTGCTTCTAAGTACATATCTATACTCCTATAAATCCTATAATCAAAATGTGCATTGGTAGGGCAACTTTTGTATAAACAGACAACCACCACACTTCAGCAAGATTATGTTACAGGCTAGGGGTGCCTCTAAGCATTCATCTCATGTGTCTTATTAGAAACATGCAGTTATGGTCAGGCCACCCAGATTTCCTAGGAGTTGTTGTTCATACTGTGGTTGGTGTGAATAGCTCCCTGGAGTTGGGCAGTGCACAACCAGTGCAGCAGATTTGGTTATGTTTCTGTACAAAGTTCAGGGAGCTATTAGCGAATGGCATATACAACCATCTAGAAATGGAATGATGTAGATAGTATGCACCTCTCTGTGAGCCTACTAACGGAGGCAGTAGAGAAACCATTTGCTGTAATTTTTTTTTTTTTTTTTTTACTCAGATAGGATGTTAATGCTGCACACACGGTTTACTCTTCACAATTCCTTCCAATTTTTACTCCAGTGAATCAGGAGTGAGAATACATATCTGGGGGAAGAGTTTGGGAGCGTCTTTGAAAGACTTCTGAAGGGGGTTGGGGACACTGGTGATGTTCTGAGAGACTGCAGAGGCATATCTCTTTCATGGCCCTTCTGTCTTGATTTGAATGTTCTTTGCAAAGCATATACTTTAAAGAGACCAAGTTCTTGGGTCTTTTGCTGCATCCACATAGAAGTTCCTTGTCAGCTTACTGGGATGCAAACTGCAGTCCACACAGATGGACCGACCTGAATCACTCAGCTCTCTCTCCTCCCTTCATTCTGCAACACTTTGGGCTTTATAAGATCATGAAATCCCGAGCTCTGGGGTCCAAGTTGAAGCCAACCTTAAAGAGAAGCTCTGCTGACTTTGATCCTCAATTCACAAAGGGAGTTCTTCTGTCTCAGGCAAAATCCTTGCTTGCTAAAGGCCTTTAACCAGAAGCATGTCACTGTTACTTTATAAGTGGTCTTTCCATTTTAAAGGGTTTTCAAAGACTGACTATATTCTTTTAAGTAACAAAATTTATTTTTAGCAAACTCCAACCAAATCAGTGTTATGTTTAGGTTAGTTCCTTGGCAGCTAGAAGCTAATTTAAATGATGCTTCCATTGCTTAAAATCTTTTGGAAGTCTACCTCCTTTAGAGAGTGTCGTTAGAGATAGTTGGTCAAAACATCTGGCTTCTTTTGGTGTACCACTCATAAAATGTAGGGTCTTGGAAAAGTAGCTCAACACTTGGTAACATCAGTTTAGGAAAAGTAGCTCAACACTTGGTAACATCAGTTTAGTTATCTGTAAGATAAGGCTAACAACTTTCCATCCCTCAGTCCCGTAGAGTGGCTCTCCAGGGGAACGATGAAACGCAACGCCTGTGAATACAGCACTCCTGATAACGGCGGGGAGATGCTTCCGTTCAGATTCTTTGTTTTGCTTTGCCCGGACGTGTAACTTCTCCCTCCTCTGCCATTTGCACTAACAGACCCACAACCTTCTCCTCAAGTCCCCTGCTTTGAAGACAGACTGATGAGCCACAGGAAGAGGCCTCGGTGACGAAAGAAAAGTGTGGAAACAGATTGGAGCTGGGAGCGGGAGCACATATGGAAGCCGACTAACTGATAGAACTTTAATTGTGTGTTGCCTCCCTGCTGTAAGTGCCCTAAGCTGGTAAGAGAGGTTTAATTGGCTCAACACTGTAAATGTAAATTGCCTCTGAATCCAGGCAGAGCAGGAACGGCGGGGGTGCACAAAATGCTTCACGATCTTTTGTAATTTAGCCTGTCACTAAGTGGAAAATCAAATACTAAGTTTCCCGGTTCAGTAGCTTTGCAGTTATTCTCTTTCCAACCATATGGAAGCTCCGGAAGCTTTAATCTTCATAAAGGCAAGGGACGACGTGATGGCCTGAAACCGACATAAATCATTTTTGAATTTTCATTTGCCAGTTTGGTTTCTGTTATGATTTATGACGGTGTGTTTCTTCCCGGGGGCCACGGAGTCATCCACAGTGGGTAGAGTGGTGGCTCCCCAAAAGATGCGTCCACACGCCAACCCCCAGAACCTGTGAATGTGGTCTTATTAAAGAAGAGGCTTTGCAGGTGCAGTTAAGTTAGGGATCATAAGACAAGATTATTCTGCATTATCTGGGTGGGCCCTGTATCCCAGAGAGAAGGCCATACAAAGGCAGAGACATAGGTTGGAGTCATGCAGCTGTAAGCCAAGGAGCGCCTGGAGCCTCCAGAAGCCGGAGAAAGCAAAGAAGGATTTTCCCCTAGAGCCTTCAAAGGACACATGGCCCTGATAACACTTTGATTTTGGACTTCCGGCCTCTAGAACTCTGAGAGAACAAACTCTGTTGCTTTAAGTGACCAAGACTGTGGTAATTTGTTACGGCAGCCCTGAGAAATTACTACAGTCCCCAAAGCCCAATGGCAGTCTACATTGGGTTGGCAGTCTACTTTGATTTTGGACTTCCAGCCTTTAGAATTCTGAGAGAACAAATTCTGTTGTTTTAAGTGACCAAGACTGTGGTAATTTGCTATAGCAGCTCTGAGAAACTACTACAGTGACAGTCTATGACCCCAGGGTAGGTTGGGGACAGGAAAGCACAAACATATGCACTATGTTAGTCCAGTCCAGCTGCCCACAAAGTACCACAGACTGGGTGGTTTAAATAATGGACATGTATTCCTCACAGTTCTGGAGGCTGAGCAGGCTAATATCAAGGTGCTGACAAGGTAGTTTTCATTCTGGGGCTTTTCATGACTTGTGTGTGACTACCGTCTCACTGTGCACTCATGTGACCTTTCTTGCCTAACCCTACTTACCTTCCCAAACTTCCATCTTGTCCACATATCAATTTTGGGAGGACACAGGCAGCTTGTAACCTGCGCAGTCACCTTCCAAGAGGACCACAAACTCTATTCCGGCTGTAGAGTCTGTAAGAGTGTCAGCAGGGTCTAAGTATTTGGGACCGTTTGGACCACAGAGTCAAGTGAGTTTGATTACTGGACTACAGAACAAGTGGGGAGACACAACGTCACTGGTGGTGTTGACAGTGGTGGAGCCATCTGTGGCAGATGCAAGGCTTGGTGGAACTGGGCAAGTTCTGGCTGGTTTTCAGGTAAATGCAAAAGGAGCCAGGATTTAGAATGAGGTGTTTAGTGAGGCTCTGTATTCATTTCTGAGGGCTGCCGTAAGAAAGTACCACAAGCTGAGTGGCTCAGAGCAACAGAAATTGTCTTATAGTTCTGGAAGCTGTATGTCTGCAGTCAAGGTGTTAGCAGGGACTTCTGACGTCTGTCATTTATGGAGGAATATTAGGGCATCCTTCCCATCTCTTCTTAGTGTCTGATGGTTTGCTGGCAAACTTTGATATTCCTTCACTTGCCACCCTATAACTCCAGTCGCCGCCTTTGTCACCACATGGTGTTCTCCCTATTTGTCTCTGTGTCTTCACACAGCTCTGTTTCCATAGGGACACCAGTCTGACTTGGAGCCCACACTGCTCCAGCATAACTTCATCTTAACTAATTACATTTTTAATGACCCTGTTTCCAAATAAGGTCATATTCGGAGGTACTGAGTGCTTAGTGCTTCAACATATCTTTGGGGGACACAATTAAACCCAGAACTGATCCTCTAAAGGAAGAATGGGGTACAGTAGAAATGGATGTCTTGGGGAGGTGATGGAGGACTGGAGGGGAAGGATGCCAAGTTCAGGGAAGTCTGGCAGGGCCCTGGGCACTAGGATGGGATTTAGCGGTCATGCTCCAGCTGCTGGACAGATTGCTAGTATAGGTACCTGGAAACAGAAGATTAGAAACAAGAGGAGGGAAGATTAGAAAGATTAAAAGATTAGAAGATTAGAAACAAGAGGAGGGAAGACTCAGGTCTGGGAACCAAGCAAGACCCCTGGAGTAAGAGAGTTGAAGGTGACTTATTTTAACAATGGCTGCATGTAGGTCTCCAGTGAATTGGCCCGGAACACAAATAAGAAGAGCTGCCACTGGGAGCTACCAGCAGAAATCCCAGCTCATCCCTCATGAACAATGTGGCAAGGAATGCAGTTTGTTTTGGCCTTTGGAACCACATTTCTGAACAAAGATGGCGAGGGCTTTTGCTAGCATCCTGATTAAACAAGTACAAAACACAGAAATTAATGGCAGAATGAGCAATATATGGTAGGTCTCATGGGCTCTCCAACTTCAAGCTCTAAATTCTGGCTCTTCAAAACCCTTCCGTATGAGACATAAGGAATGAGGAATGGAACCTAATCCCTGAGTCCCAAGCCTCCTTAAGAAAAGATGCACATTTTCATCAGAAGGATAATCAATCTTCCCAGCAGTTCCAAAATCAGATGCAGAGTGAAAAAGGAATGCATTTAGTGAGTGCACATTAGCAAGTCATATAGCTTCATGTATGACTTATAGCTGTATTGATTATATATGCAAATCCAGACATTCATTTCAATTAGCATAATGCCTATAAATGATGTAATTTCTCAGTATGAGTGTGATCTTTCAACGTCAGTATCCAAATGAATACAAGTATTAAACATTCATACAAACAGAACAAATAACTGTTCAGCTACTGAATTTAGCTAAACCAGATGATTGGGCCATTTTCATACCCTCCTGGGTTCTTATTAGAGCAGGAAACCTTTTTTTTTTCCTTCTTAAGTTTTGATTAATTACCAATTTCAGGAAAATTTGACGGCTGCCGTGTGAAAGGTCTGACATACATCATAAAATCAGATATGGGTATGAGTCTTTGAAAACAGATGAGGGTACCCAGACATGGAAACTGAGGGGTCAGCAGCAGGGTGGGGTGGAGGCTGGCGGTGCCTGAAGCTGGTGAATGAAAAAGGAAGTGAGTCAGGCCCATGGGTCACTGCTTGGGCAAATATTAGCTCAAAAATCACCGCCTGAGCCTGTGACTTAAAGCCGACTTCTGGAGAATAATTTGTATTTTCTCACCAGAACAGGGACACACCATCAGGACTTGGCACCAATCAAGTTACATATAGGATCAACAATGTATTAAGAACAAAGATATATGGAGAAAAGCTTCGGAGAAAATAAAGATACCAAACAGTCCTTCAAATCATGGTGTGATGGGTGTCACACAAATCAGGTGTCAGCTTGGCCAGGCTAGACAGTGCTTGGTCAGACATCAGTCTAGATGTTGTGGGAAGGGTTTGTTTGTTTGTTTGTTTGTTTGTTTTTTAAAGATGTAATTAACATTTAAATCTGTAGGCTTTGAGAAAGCAGGTTACTCTCCATAACATGGGTGGGCCTCATCCATCAGGTGAAGACCCTAAGAGAAATGAATGAGGTGCCCTGAGGAGGAGGAAATTCTGCCTCCTGCTTGCTTCTGGATTGAGCAGCAACATCAATGCTTCCCTGGGTCCATACCCTGCCCTGTGGTTTTCAGACTTGTGAGCTTCCACACTGTTGTGAGCCTGTTCCTTAAAATAAGACTGTCTCTTTATCTATATTTCTTCTATTATATTATTGTATATAGGATATACATACTATAATACATAAGGATTCTCAATTGTATAAGAAGTATATAATGTAATGAACTTATGGATGAATTAACTTATTGTATTGTGTTAGTGTTTATATATGTATAAATGTATATGTTTCCTATTGGTCTGTTTCTCTCGAGAACTCTAATACGCTTGAGTTAGAAAGCTTGGATGTACCCTCCTCTCACACTTAGCCCAGTGTCTGTGAATGGAATACTACTTGCCTGGGACAATTCTTTATGGTGCAGGACTGTCCCACTCATCGCAGAGCATTTTTCATCCTTGTCCCTTTCTCCATTGAATACCACTAGTAGCTTCTTCCCAAGGCATTATGAAAACCAAAAATACTCGCACACACTCCAAACTCTCCCTAAGGGGCTGCCTGGTACTGGCCCAGTTGAGAATCACTGATTTAGTTCAACCTTCTCATTGAATGGATGAACAAATCGAGGAGCTGAGAAATTGTGACTTTTTTTCAATATTAATTAATAGCTAAACAGTCATGAGAACTAAGGGGTTTGGATTCCCAATTTAGTACATTCTTACCTCCTTTATAATTCTTACAGAATAAGCCTGAATGTGTTCATTTATATATTGAATGTATAAAAACTCTCAGCACCATATAAATTAAGCATTTAGCACATAGAATTTATTATTCTACTTTTCACATTTTTGAAACATCTGAAGCTAGGATGTAATCATTAATTGCTTGATTCTCCAGTGTCCTTTCTTTTTGGGGGAATAGTGTTCCCCATTGGTTTAGCTAAGTGGTTCCAGTAAGAGCTGTCCCATTCCTATGTGACTCTACCCTCTCAGGCTGCAACTGGCTTGAGTGGACGTCACAACCAAGGCCAGCCCACTCCTGTTAATTTTTAAACTCTGAATAAGGAGAGTCAACAGTTCCTTTGGAAACTCTCGGATGTGATGCCCAGGGGTTGTGGGTGGTTGTTTTCCACTGTGAGAGAGAGGTTGGTTTGCAGCAAAAGTGCGAGAGGTCAAGACAGAGAAAGAAGCAGAAATGAGAAAGGGGGGGGGTGGTCTCTGCAGGGGTGGGGCCCTTGGTTCCAATCATTTCTGAGACTGAGCTGCTCCCTTTCCTCCCTGGAGTCTGAATGGTGTGTCATTCACAACTAAAATCATCTTTTCTTTTTACCAGAAAATGACTCACTGAATTTTCTTTATGATGATGCACTAGAGAAGCCCAGCAATAATCACACTGGGGTTTGATGGCATAACCTGAGAGGGACTCCTAATCCTCCCAGTGAGGGCAATGATGTTAGCTATGTCACCTAGGTGACATCATTGTGTAGGGAAGAGAGCTGGAGGCTTCAATGAATTTGAAAGTGTACATCCATCACAATTTTCATCACCATTATCAGAATGAATCATCCAGACCTCTATTTTTTTTTCCTGAGTTTAGCATATGTGTCCTTATAGAAAGTTTCCTTTCTTTCTGAAATCCCATCCTTGCCATAGATGTCCAGTTCACACCAAAGTTCTATTCTTTGAGATACAGCATTTGGTGTGACATCTACAACTTCTCGCATACTTGCGTGCAGCAGGTGACTGAGCTGGGCTCTGTGTGGAATTTCTGATCACACAGGTGGGTAGTATTAGGGGGTTTTGTATTTGATCATGGGTGAAGTTCTTCTCATCCTTATATTCCCTCTTAGGATATCCACACAAGGACTCCTGCTGCTTCTTGCAGACCTAAGATATCCCCAGCTGATGAGGGACTTGGCAGATTGACTGATTGATTGTTTGTTCACCCCACTACCCACATTTGTTCTCTCTTTTCCTCCAGTGGTGCCACCCTAGCCTGACGTGCAAAGGGTGCGCGTCCTCACTCTGCACCAGCCAATGAGACACCACCATGCTGCCCATGATGAATCATATTGCAAGCCCAGTGAGCTGGGAAATGACACCAGTCCCCATATGCCAAGACCCATGCCTCATCTACCACAGAAGGTAGGACATACTTGATCTACTCACCTCAAACTGAAGAGAAAATTTATAGTCAGAGTCTTTGGCCATATCCTTGATGTAGGCATCAAAGTCATCCAGTTGAACTGGGCTTTACCAAACACAAAGAAATATATGTTTTAAAAATCTGGTTGGCAGTTATCTATACTGTTTAATGTTATACTTTTCAAACATGAATGATTTTCTTGGAGAAAAAAGCATTTTTACTTGCTCTTTTGTTGTTAAAGTAATCAGTACCTAGTATGTTGTGATTAAAAGAGGACCTTATATATTATACTCCCTTGAGATGGGAAAGAGCTCTAGATTTTCAATCGGCTCTAACTCCAGCAATAAAATATTATATATATGGGATGCCTTGGTGGCTCAGTTGGTTCAGCATCTGCCTTTGGCTCAGGCCATGATCTGGGAGCCCTGGGATCAAGTTCTTCCTTGCCCATCAGGGAGCCTGCTTCTCCCTCTGCCTGCTCTGCCTGCCACTCCCGTTGCTGTATTCTTTCTCTCTCTGACAAATAAATAAATAAAATCTTTAAAAAATTATATATATATGCATGCTTACATACATACATGTATATATGTTGTTTCTAGAAAATTCTGATTGATGGGAAATCACCAGGGATTAGAGTCTGGAGAACTGTTTGAGATGTGGTTTTATTTTACTTACTGTGTAATCATGGAAAATTGAATCTTGTGAGATTCAACGTTCTCCTCTATAAAATACTATGGTCATTCTTACCTTCCAACATTGACACACAGTATATTAAAGAACTTTAGAAATTTAAACAGCTTTACAAGTATAGGCTCCATACTGCTAGCTACACTGTCTTCTCAGGGCAGAGCAGGGTCAATGCAATGAAGCACATATCCAGAAAGCTTCTAGAGCCTCATTCCTTAAAGCCATGTTTAGAGGCTTGTGTGTCTATAAAAGTATCAAAAAGGGTCAAAGGTATAATCAAGTAATGCATCTGAGCTTATGTGTCTGTATCTCCAGCCGAAGTTCTCACCTCTTTCCTTCTTCTTTTTATGAATAAGAATTATATTTTATTTCTTACAGTTTTCCGTAGCTGCTTATCTTTCCTGGATTTTACCTACACCAACCTGCTCTTTAAGCATCACATGATACTGAGCTCTGGCAACTAGTCCAAGCCTTTCCACTTTGGCAGGATCCACACAGAGACCTTTCCCTTAGTCTTACTGCAAATTTCTCCACTGTATCCTCTACCTGTGGCCTTATGTCCTATTAGCAAATGCATAGTATTATGAATAGCTGTTTGTTTAAAGTTGTTGATTAACCAATATGACAGATTATGTTAAGATTTTAGTAGATTTTGAAAGATTTTTATTTATTTATTTGACAGACAGAGATCACAAGTAGGCAGAGAGGCAGGCAGAGAGAGAAAGGAGGAAGCAGACTCCCTGCTGAGCAGGGAGCCGATGTGAGGCTCGATCCCAGGACCCTGGGATCATGACCTGAGCTGAAGGCAGAGGCTTTAACCCACTGAGCCACCCAGGCACCCAAGATTTTAGTAGATTTTAAAGGGCATTACACCTCCCAGATTACACTTGAATTTTAACTGTTTCACTTAATAGCATTAATGACTTGGTTCCATAAAACACACCCCAGAGCATACATATTCGCATATGTTTTATTGCTCGGTTGATCCCTGAAGTAGACAACTGAAGACAAGTGATCCCTGAAGCAACATCAGCCCCATGCTTCAAGAGGGACAGCCAAGGCTAAGTGAGTAAAGTGAGTAGTTCAAGATCGCATGGCTCCTCAGCAGTGGAATGCTGACCAGCTCCGCAGGAGAATGTTTCTGGTTAAAGGACATCCCCACGTCAAATTTGCCACCTTCCAAGAGAATGACTAAAGGTGGAGCTCCAGTCCTAGAATGAATTCCCTTAGACCTGCCCTCTCTGGCTGTTGTCTTTGAACAGTGCATTGACCTTAAGGTTGGGTTTAACCAATCTAGCTTTCATCTCATTACCAGGAGAATGGAAGCACAAATAGGGAAGGCAATCTGAGAAAATATTTATGGGTTAGAAAAAGCAAAAGGAAAAGAGAGACAGAGGAAGGGCCAGGAAATAATAGAATGAACATCAGGGAGAGGGGAAGTGGGAATTATGGTAAAGAGGAGCAAAACAAGCTAGGAGGGAGGAGAGATCAGGAGGATAAAGGTTTAGGGAGAAAAGGGAGAAGAGAAGGTAGAACAGAGGACTGGTAAAGTGAGAATAGGTAGAAACTGGAAAGGGGAGCCACAGGGACATGGTGGGGTAGGAATGGCTCTGGGAAGGGAAGAGAAAGGGTAAAGAGAAAACAAATAAAAATGTGGGGCAGGGGCTCCCCCTTTTATTTTGTGTGTGTGTGTGTGTGTGTGTGTTTTAAATATTTTATTTATTTATTTGACAGAGAGAGAAATCACAAGCAGGCAGAGAGGCAGGCAGAGAGAGAGAGGGGGAAGCAGGCTCCCCGCTGAGCAGAGAGCCCGATGCCGGGGCTTGATCCTAGGACCCTGAGACCATGACCTGAGCTTAAGGCAGAGGCTTAACCCACTGAGCCACCCAGGTGCCCGGGGGTTCCCCTCTTTTAAAGGGGTTTTTAGAGAAGGCTTTTGGAGAAGGAGGGAGGACCAGAAAGAAAATGAGAAAAAGGAAGGAGGAAGCTGATTTGACATGACGTGATGTGATGTGATGTGACGTGATGTGGCTTGTGGGCAGGGTCCAACCACAACTGTACTTTACCCAGACTTTTGTCCATGTCTTGCTTCCCATCCTCCCTTCCAGGTTTTGGGAGGAGCAAGCCTGACAGAGTCTCCCATTTTGGTCCAGAGACCCTGTCTTCTAACATGCCTCTCCATCTCACTTAACAATCCAACCAAAAATTTTGGGCAACAAAGTCTTTCTGTTCCTGTCAAATCATTCTAGGTGACAGCTAGGTGACACTAGCTCTCTTCTATTTTGGTTGATGTTGTCTCTCCTGCATCAGTTGATATATGCCAATGGAACACACACTGATTTGAAATAGATTTAGGAAAGAATTATTCTGTTATCTATCCGTACCTGAAAAAATCTGTATGTCACTCAAGGCTAAATAGAAATATTTTGCATCAACATTTTTTTTAAATGTAATCCACTAGCGTGAATGCCACAGATTTTTTTTAATTTAAAAAACATTTTTTTAAATGTTTAGTTAGTTACTATATGGTACATCATTGGTTTTTGATGTAGTGTTCCATGATTCATTATTTGCATATAATACCCAGTGCTGATTATAACACATGCCCTCCTTAATACCCATCACCCAGCTACGCTATTTGTCCCTTCACCTCCTTCCCTCTGAAATCCTCATATTGTTTTCCAGAGTCCATAGTCTCTCATGGTTCTTCTCCCCCTCTGATTACCCCACTTCAGTTTTCCCTTCCTTCCCTGAATGTCCTCCATGATAGTCCTTATGTTCCACATATGAGTGAAGCCAAGTGGTAATTGTCTTTCTCTGCTTGACTTATTTCACTCAGCATAATTCCCTCTAGTTCCAGTCATGTTGATGCCAATGGTGAGTATTCATCCTTTCTGACAGCTGAGAAATATTCTAGTGTATATATGGACCACATCTTCTTTATCCATTCATGTGCTGAAGGTCATCCTGGCTTCCTCTACAGTTTGGCTATTGTGGACATTGCTGCTATGAACATTGGGGTGCATGTGCCCCTTCTTTTCACTACATCTGTATCTTTGGGGTAAATACCCCCTAGTGCATTTGCTGGGTCATAGGGTAGCTCTATTTTTAACTTTTTGAGGAAACGCCATACTGTTTTCAAAAGTGGCTATATCAGCTTGTCATTCCACCAACAGTATAAGAGAGTTCCTCTTTCTCCACATACTTGCCAATATTTGTTGTTTCCTGCCTTGTTAAATTTTGCCATGAATACCACAGATTTGACTGGAATCCCTAATTGCCTCCTATTAATTCATCAATATTTTATCCTAGGCAAATATCAAGGATAAACTCTAGGTATGGAAATTTTCCACTCTTTATATGCAGAGTTTTAACTAATGGCCTGGAGGTGACAATCTAATTAGACCTTTGAAATCAACTGATGGGTAATTTTTTGCTCCAAAATCTTAATTCTTATGACTTAGCAATTCAGTAGGTAAGTGAAACCAAGGCTAGCTACAATAATTATTCTTTTCTATTTATTACAAAGACTTCCTGAGACAGCATTTCTCAAAGTACTGATTATAATATCAAATAGAGTAAAAGCCTTTCCCTGCACTAAGCACAGCATTTCAAGTATAAAATGGCAAAGATTTTGGTACAACTTTGATTTAGCGAACTATTAGAAGTTTTCTCGATTTAGAATGGCAAACCTCCTTCTACAAGACTTTTATAATTCCCAACAGTGCATTCTTTCTCAGTTTTCATATGATGACAATTTTCCTTATTCCTGACCTGTTTTCTGTGATACACTTTCTTAGTGACCTCTACCACCCATACGAGTAATATGGTTTAGCTGTTGAAATATACACTTGCTTCTTTTTAATGTTTTCTTTCTTTAAGTAATCTCTATACTCAATGTGGGGCTTGAACTCACAACCCTGAGATCAAAGTCGCATGCTTCTCCAACTGAGCCAGCCAGGGCCCCTACATTTGTCTCTTTCTTTAGCATCCCTCCTATTGGAAGACAAGCAATCGTTTTGATTTGCGAAATGAAGATCACTGGGAAGAACTTTAAAAATTTTTTTAAAAAGAAACAGTAAGGAAAACTTACCATATTATATACTTCAAAGTTTCTAAGACTAATCTTTAATGTTTTCACTACAAAAAGAAACAGTAATTATGTGACAGGATGGAGGTGTTGGCTGAATGCTATGGTGAGACTCCTACTGCCTTATATCGGTGTATTAAATCAACACATGGCACACCTGAAACTTACACACTGTTCTAGGTCAGTTATATCTCAATAATAAAAAAGCAACTTACTTAGTCAGTTTCCTCTTCTTTAAACCATTTTTACTCCTGAGAATTAAAAAAAAAAAAGACAGCTTTATTTGGACAAAAGAATCAATTGACATAATGATGAAACTTTAAGAGCTTTAAATAATTACATCAGACACCTCACTTTTATTTAATTTTCACTAAACATACCTCCAGTTTGTTTAATTACTTTTCCTTAAATGAGAAGATGATAATAATTTTAGATTCACTTCTTAAACAGTCTATTAGATTACAGGAACATACTTGTACTTTACATTTTGGGTTTGCCAAATACTAAATTCTAGAAATAAAATCTCTTGCTATTAAGTGGCTGAAGTATTTTATAAATAAATAGAAATATATGTTGCCTAAAAACTCAAAGATCTATAGCTGAGAAGGAAAGAATTGGGGAATAAAAGGGAGACCTACATGTCTGGGAAGGTGGACATGTTGGTTGTCAAAGACTCAAAGAACCTTTTCAGTATCTTCCCTGGGAATGTGACTTTGCACTCTCCATGTTGGAATGTATCTTTTTTTTTTTTTAATTAAGATTTATTTATTTATTTGAGAGAGAGAGTGTGTGTGTGTGCACAAGCAGGAGGGGCAGAGGGAGAGGCAGAGAAAATCTCAAGCAGATTCTGTGCTGAGCACAGAGCCTTATGCGGAGCTCGATCTCATGACTCTGAGGTCATGATCTGAGTGGAAACCAAGAGCTGGATGCTTGACTGACAGCACCACCCAGGCACCCTGGCACGTATCATAGAATTCTACTATGGCATTGTTCTTACTCAATTTTGAGGTATTTTTTAAAGCTATCTGAAGAATTGTACCTATTACTTACTATTTCTTAATTCATTGTTATTCTGTAAGCTCAAACATGGGCAATGTTAATGCATGCTTCAGTTAGTTACATTTTTAGGGGGCATTTAGGGTAATCATTTTCAACCAATAAGAGATAACTGACCTAAGTTAGTGAATGCGAATATGGTCTCTGCTGAAACACTCCATTACTGTATTTTTATTGTTTTATATAAATGACAAATATTGATATGATTATGAGTAACCGTTTTTACAAATAGTTTCCCAAGGTCTTTAAGTATTGATAGAAGCACTCAAACTTGCAGAAAATAAGCCATCTGTAGTAAATAACCAGTGTGATCTGAAGACTCTCATGTGCCAGAATATTTATTATATTAAAAATTGTGGGGGTGGTTAGGTGGCTCAGTTGGTTAAGGAACCTGACTCTTTTTTTTTTTTTAAGATTTTTATTTATTTATTTGACAGAGAAATCACAAGTAGGCAGAGAGGCAGACAGAGCGAGAAGGGGAAGCAGGCTCGCTGCTGAGCAGAGAGCCCGATGCGGGGCTCGATCCCAGGATCCTGGGATCATGACCTGAGCCGAAGGCAGAGGCTTTAACCCACTGAGCCACCCATGCGCCCCGGAACCTGACTCTTGATTTCAGCTCAGTTCATGATTTCAGGCTTGCAAGATTAAGCCCCGATTCCAGCTCCCTGCTCAGCTCAGTCTGCTTGAGAATCTCTCCCTCCATCTCCCCCACCCCCTGCTCATGCTCATTCTCTCTAAATAAACAAAATCTTAAAAAAAATAAAAATTAGAATTGTGAATATCCGAGTATCTTCATTTCTAGAAAGTCTGTAGCACAATGGAACACTGCTTCCTCTGTGCTCTTGTAGCGTGTTGTTCATGGACTGATTCTCCCAGGGTCTGTCAGTTGCTTCTGTGCTCCTTGCTACATAGTACTTCCCCCTTCCCCTCCCCCCCTTCAAGAGCTGAGCACAGGTAATAGGACACACTGTGGTGCTCAATAAGTGTTTCGTGAATTAGGTTGAAACAAAATACCTTTGCTGTGTTGCCCCCACAATTTTACTTAATGATTCAATGAGGAGTTTGATACTAGACTCGGGAAGTGGAACTGGTGGATGGATAGGAAGTTACAAAGGGCAGGGAATTTAGGGGAAATACCCATTTAGGCAAGTGGTGTTTCTGGTTCTCATTTCCTGGTTGCAGGCCGTTTTTATTTCTTCCTACTTCTGAGTGACAACAATCCATTCCATAGCTATTTGTTCTCCCTCATCTTCTGTCTTTCACGTTTGGGATATAGAGGGAACAGACATTCCATTTTTTATTTTGGCTCTCCCTCACCCCCTCAAAAAACCACTGTGATGTTGGACAGAGTTGTATCATCTAGGCATTTGGGAACCTAAGAGAACAGCTTTTGAATAATTTCTACTCAGCTCTTGTGAGGCCAATGTGGTTAACTTTAGGAATCCCACATTCACTTTGTATCATGGGAGCTAAAGACTTTGGTGCTTTATGACAGAGGAATGTCTGCTGAGATAACTAACGGTTTGGTGAAGTCAGGAGGCTTCCAACATGTTTGGTGATTGGGAGTGGGAAAGAAAAAAACAAACCCCAAACCAAACTTTTCCTATCCAAACAGACTTTAAGGGAAACTGGGAAGAAACAAATGTATGTGAGAGAGTGACACTGAATAAATTCAGTGCTGAAATATTAAGCTGCTACTATTCAACAGCTGTGTAGAAACCTGATTCCTGGAAGACAGTCACTTTTTTTCTTTCAAACTCATTCATTGATTGAATTTTACATAGAATGTAAAATTCTACCACATGTTTTCAATAACTTAATGCCAAAAGTGTATGTTTAAGTGTATGTCTTCATGATTTGTGTACAACCTTTATGTTCTGCTTAGATTTTGCAGAATTCCCAAAGATTCCAAATTCTCATATCCTTAGGCTGTGGGACAAGGACAGGACTGAATTATGAGACTCCACAACCATGGGGATGGAATTTTCCTACTTTTTCAATTGTTGTGCTAATTCTAAGACTTAAATTAGGGGATGATTCACTTTTAAACATGTAAATGAAGGTTTTGCCAGCCATTTGGACATCAGGACTTTATGGAAAGAGCTAGTGTGTGTGCCTGTTATCGTGAACATTTGAGGAGATGTTTAGGATGTCATCTTGTCATTGCAAAAGATTTTTTGAGTCATTGATAACACGCATAGACAAACAGCATACAGGCATACACGGTCATGCACATCTGTTAATTTTCTCTTTTAGTTTTATCAGTTAGGGAAGGTTCAAAATCTTAATGACTGCAAGAAGTTAAGATGAGTAAGTCCTTCATGGTTATGAGATATTGGAAAGCAGGACAGACAGGAATTCATTGCGAAGGGGAATATGAAAAGAGGCCATGGAAGAAGCATGGGATTTACAATGACTAAAAACAAACAAACAAAACCACCCTGAAACAACTCTAACTGTCCCCAACTTCCCAAGTGCTACTTACTTTTTCATGAGCTAACTGGATATCATCCCCAACTCTTAAAAAGGCGTTTAGAGTTATATCATTCTCTGAATAAAATATGCAATAACCAGGAGGAAAGCTGAGCAGTTTAAACTAAATGTTGCTTCACGGTTAAAATGACAACTGTGGCGGGTTTCGAGCAGGCAGATGGATAGTTCAGCAGAGCAGGAGGTGACTATGGCATTAATAAAAAGAGTAGTAACAATGAATCCAGATAGAGCTGGTCCAAAAGAAATGGTTTTCTCTGACTAGGAAACCCGAACTGAGATGAGGGTAGCCAGAAATCCTGGCAGGACACCATCTTAAGACTAAGCCACCTCAGGCACTGGTGACCAGCTCCGGTTTTGCTATTACCCTGGGAGAAGATTTAAGCAACATGATGAGAGAGAAAGCGTCTCCTGATATCCACACGGACCACTCATCAGGAGGATTTAAAAAAATTAACGGGAACATCTATTCCCACAAAGTTGGCAGTTTAGAGAAGAAATCAGGCTGTGTGTGAGGAAGGAGGTGGGTGGGTGGCTCTGTTTCTAATGGTTGTTAACAGACGAGGTGAAATATGAAGTAGACGCATCTGGAAGAGGTTTAAAAATGACTATCTAAGAAATGAAAGCAGGGGGAAACATCCACGTGTTACTAGAAGAAGAGAAAAGTCGCCAACAGTAAGGACCTCAGGTGGCTTTGGGAGTGCTAAGCTAGCTGTACCTGAAAAAAAAAAAGAAAACAAGGATCGTGTATTTTCCTTTTGTTATATCTGACCTAGCACAAGCCTAGGGCTGAAAACAGAGTTGATGTTTAGTGTATTCTCATTGGTTTCTATGTGTATGCCTTACTGAAAGTGACAGAAAGCCTGGGGCTCCATGTTTTGCTTTCTCTTCTCACCAGGAGATAACCATTTACAGCCTCAAGACCATTCTTCTAAAAATGACTGAAGGGTTTTTTTTTTTAAACAAACAAACAAACAAACAAAAAGACTCTAAACAAAAAACAAACAAACACAACTAGTGAAGGGTTCCTCCACTAAGTAGGGTCTCATGCTAGTTGATCAGTACTATAAATAGACCGTGAAGGGGTTGTTAAAATTTGAAGATGTGTGCATCAGGGGACCTATTAAGAAAGACATGCAAAAAAAAGCACAGGCCTGATATAAGGGTAGAAGCTACACTGTGGGAAAGTCAGAGAATTAAGCAGAAAAATTAATACAATAGTATATGCATCTTTCTTGCCTGTGTTTGAACCGGAATCATGGAGGGTACTTTGAGGGTATTGGGTACAAGTATTCTGATGACAGGTAGAATACTTGAGAATGATTAGTAGGTGTCGAGTGAAAAGTGATGCATATTTTGAAGGTCAAAATGGAATTTCAGCACTACTCGTACCTGAATACTATCGATGTCAAATACTTAAAATACCGTGTTGGCTATTGTAAAGCCCTATACTCAAACCTGTTATTAAAACCAACTTGGAGTAACAGCGAATGAGTCCTCATCATCTAGGACATTCTTCTGATTCCATTACTTAGCACATCAGTGTCTACCATGTTTCAACACTTTTCCTCTGTTCTCTCTTCAAAAAAAAAAAAAAAAAACAAAACAACCCCTCCCCGCCCCCCAATGCTGGTATTAATCTCTTTTGTGAGGAAGTCCTTTTTGGTATTTCTTCCATTGCAACTTGAAATCCTAACCTTGCCGACTGTGTTTATTCTGTCTTTGGAGGAGCTGAGGAACATTTGATCAACTGCCTTTTGGAATAAATAACTCTATAGATTGCTTTTCATCTTTCACTCTCCCCCCACTCTCCCCACTCAGGCGCCATTTTTTCCAGTTCATGAGCTATTTTTTTTTTAAAGATTTTATTTATTTGACAGACAGAGATCACAAGTAGGCAGAGAGGCAGGCAGAGAGAGAGGAGGAAGCAGACACCCTGCTGAGCAGAGATCCCAATGCAGGGCTCGATCCCAGGACTTGAGATCATGACCTGAGCCAAAGGCAGAGGCTTTAACCCACTGAACCACCCAGGAGCCCCTCATGAGCTATTTTTATTGCTTTTTTCTAAGTCCTTCTGTACTTGTCCATATATCTGGATCTGTCTGTACATAATTTAGTACCTAAACACCTTGGATACTTCAGGACAATGATTTTTGTTTTTGGTCAGGAAACTACTACCTTTTCTCCTGTGGCTCAGTAAAGGAAACAGTCCTTCTAGATATGTTAGTCCCAGATTTTGAAATTATTGTTATTAGATTTTATGCAAACTGAAAAGGATACTATTTGAGATTTGATTACTAAAATGATTTAAAAGTTAAGAAAAGGAGAATTTAAAGAAGCTGCTTTTTATGGAGTAAAGAATAGATTTTGCAGACACTGGGGATTGGAACCTGGATTCTCTATATAGTGGTATGATGTTAAGATAATCTCCTTAAGCCTCTATTTCCATGTGTCTAGGATGGGACTGTGCAGAGTTGTGAGGACAATTAAATAAGATAATTAAATAATGAAGCTTTGCACTTAGTTGCTCAATATTCATTGAAGAATATTAACATTAACATTACTATGAAAACATTTACACCGCAAACAAATAGTATTCTGCACTTCTCTACCTAAATGCATTTCTTCCGTTTTGGAAATACGAGGCTCTCTAATGGATGGAGATGGTAAGGAAAATGGAAAGCATCATTTACAAAGATGAGAAGCCAATGCATTTACTGAATGAAGAAACAAATGACTAGTAATAAATGGAAGAAAAGCTTGCCAAGAACATCCCAAGAAGAAAATTTTAATTGGAAAAACATTATAGTTAGTTAGCATGTTGTTACCATAAACTCTTTTAATCCATTTCAACACATGATTAATAATTTTAGATGCAGCCCAAACACATCAGATAATTAAAGAGAATTTTTCCTTTCGGTTTTACTTCTGGAGAGCTAACTTTATAGACTTTGTGTTACGTAAACAGTAAAAAAAAAAATCACTTACCAAGGATTAATATAAAATGCCAAAAGATAATCAGTCCAAAGACATGAGGGTAGCAGGGTTAAGAAAGCAAATATACTCCTACGCCTGTGAGCATTAATAGATATAACAGATGTAAAGATGAAAAAGTGGCAAGAGTTAGTAACATAAACTGTGAACAGATTATCAGTAAATCACCTACTGGGATCAATTAAAATGACAAGCATCTTAATTACAATTAAATATTATTCCATCTGAAACGTGAGGGTTTACGTGCTCTCATATTGCCAACACCAGTTTTATTCACACACATCCATACGGTAATCAGATATATTCCTTTCAACTTATTTTGTGTCGATTAGTCTGCTATTAAGTGATTACATTTTACATTCAGTTTAAAGAGGCTCTTAAATGCCTCATTAATTATCTCGTCTTATTCTTGGATATTATTATCTCTGCCATGCTTGAACCTATTTTAAGGAACCATTATAGCATCATTTGATCACTAACAGCGGCTTGTGTGAGGAAATATCTACCAAAGCTCAATTTCCGCCTATGCTGATTCTAGGAAAGACCTTATGCTTCTGGGGTGCATTCTTATAAAGCTGCACTCTCAGGTGTGACTTTCTATATTACTTTTAGTTTAAGTAAATACACCATCGCTGAAAAATAACTCTTAAAACAGAGCTATGGGAGGATGCTCAGGTATCACTGATTCAAGACGAGTAGCTCATGAACCTGCCTGGTCCGTAATATGACTAATATTGAGCTGAGTGAGAGCAAGAGTATTTTGTCGTACTTTGTTTCTAATTCAGTCTACTGGTCTAAAAAGTGGGGTGTGAATGAAATTTCAGGTATTTAAACCATGTACAAAATAGAGCATTCATTAATGTTGATTTTAAAATAGCCTCTGTCTGAGTCTATAGCTACACTGGGAAGTAGGATGAGAAATGCTGTCACTTTGTCACTTGAGTCACTACAAGTTTCACTGAGAAATCTATTCTGTCAGCCGGAACAGGCTGGTGCTGGCAAAACTGTGTTTGCCAAGAGCAGGGGGAGAGTTTTGTAGATTTTCTAGAAAGGTCCTGAAGTGAATTTTGCCTTAGCTCTCCCATAACTGGTGTCCCATATTCTATCAATTGGGATTGAGTGTTCAGTTAGTCAATACATAGACACCTGTCCTGAGTCACAAGTATGATTGGGTAAATTTCTAGATGGGCTGTTCTTCCTTGCTTTGTGACTGGGCCTTTTTAAAGGGCGAACCAGACAAGGATCAGTGAATTAAGTTTCTTAAACTTGGCAAGACTGTTAATATATTTGAAGAAACCTAGAAAGAACTGTTTACTAACTTTTCACCATTGAGGGGTTATGAGTTTTCCTTCTTCACAGCTGGATTAGTTATAGTTAAATAGCAAAATTCCATTCAGGCTAAAATTTAAAAATAGTACAACATATTGTCTTATTAAAAAGAATCCTATTTCAAGTAAACTTTCCACTGCTAGATGCCCATTCAGGGAAGCAGAAGTTATATTACAATTAAAGCCCTCCCTTCTTCATGGATTCTGTAAAGTTTCTAGTCTCACCTATCTATTTCTTGAAGATCACCATTTTGGGGGATTAGGAAAACAAGAAAAAAAAAAGACCATTTACCAAGGATTAACATGAAATGTATCCATTTAAATTAATATGCTTTGCATTGTGGCTTGCAGAAGAAACCAACCTGATCATGTAAGCAGTGCTGGCTTTATATTTAATGGTGACATCATTAACAGTTTTGTTGGGTACTCAATGCAGTGCACAGCAGATAGGATTGTTAATTCTCATATATCAGTGTTAAGGTATAATATCAAGCAATTTAGTCTTCTGGTAATGTTTTCTTAATTCTCCAAATACCTCCTCCTTTTAGGTCCTTAATACTCATGCATGGGGAAAAAAATAAAATAAGGCTAGGTTTTCCCACGGGACTTTACTGCCTTTGCTATTTATTTACCTGTAAGCGTAAGAGTCGAGAGCCCTGGACTGAATATGTCTCCTCAATTCTGAACAGAAGTGGGGGCTCATATTCTCAGGCACTGAAATGTCACTTGGAAATAGAGATGCTACCCTGTCTCCTGCTGCCTCGCTGGGGTCTGTCCTGTGCCTTTGTGACCACTTACTCCTTCAGTGTGACTCCTGCATTGAAGCCCTTCTTCAGCAAGGTTTGGGGCTACATCCATGCCTGTGTTAGTCCTTTGTTTAATATAGTGAATACTCAGCAGACTAAGACATTTTCTTTACCTCATAATATAGTAAACCTATACAAACTAATATATTCAGTGATGAAAATCTAACCTTGGAAGGTCCACTCTTTCCAAAGTTGTGAAAGCACAATCAGACAAAGCCATGTAACCCTCCAAAAGAGTAAAATAAAGTCTGGAGCACACACACAGCATAAATAAGCTATCTAGAGGCTTGTTCCAAAGTGGTGCTCACCAATTGTATGGAAGCTTTCCATCACGCTCCAAAGACGCAAAATTGACAAAGGTTCCTGCTCCGCATTCCCTGTTCGAAAGGAACCACAAAATCAAAGGTTACTGCTTGACAGAGCACTCTTTTACCTTGACATAAAAGAAAGCCTCTACTGTCTTATCATCACAGCATTAAATTAAAAAATATAAGCTAATATAAATTCCATGTGTTCCTCTTTTGCATGCAATGTAAAATAGAAAGATAAAAAAGTTTTTCATAAGGTTACACATGCCCTAATCACGTTATTTGAAGCCAAGAGGATTTGGTTTACAATCCTTTCCAAAGGGCACTCGTGATCCTAACATAAATCTTTGAACTATTTGGGGTATAATATTTTTCACAAAGCCTCTAGCTTGAGGGTTTTCTGTTTTTAGCACATATTCTTTGTGTTTTTTTTTTTTTATTAATTTCTTATTTTTTCAGCGTAACAGTATTCATTATTTTTGCACCATGCCCAGTGCTCCATGCAATCCATGCCCTCTCCAATACCCACCACCTGGATCCCCCAACCTCCCACCCCCCTCCCCATTTTGATTTCTTCTCTAAAATGGTGGCGGATCAAATTGGATTTTTTTTTTCCTCCAAAACGTTCCCCTCATGTCAGGATGCCCATGAGATTCATCACTTGAGGTGAGAGTAGAAAGAGTGAGACATACTGAATCAGATTGGCTCACATGGAGCCTCTTATTCAAAAGGTTGCTTATTAATCTGTCAGTAGAAAATATTGTTAAAATTTGTTTTTTTCCAGAAGTGGAAGGCGAAGTAATACATATTCTCATGTTTTTTTCACCTTTGGCTAATGTCAAGGATAAACAACACAGCTCACCAGCACTCACGCATCTCATTCCCCTCCCCCCAGATGAAATTGATGGACTTACTCAGAATTGAAGCAGAGATTTTGACACTATTGACACATCTGCTAATCACTTTAACGATCTCCCTGTTCTTATTACCATGTTCTGAGAACCGTTTTCTTTTTTGAAAAATGCACTATATTGTTATGCTGTGTTAAAAATTACACATCAATTCATTTTCCTTTGTCAATTTCCCATATATAGGAATTATTTTACCCTGTAATTCAAAGGTTCTTACCTGGGGTTCAAGGATGGAATTTAGAGCTCCATGAACAGAGCAGGGGGAAAAGTACTCTTGTTTTCACAACCTCTAACTGAAATTTAGCAATTCTTTTAATTACTAAAATAGGCAACAGGCCACAATAGTTTCATCAGTACTGGTGAAAATGCTAACCACAGAAACTACAGATGTTTTTCTATAATGAACCTGTGGCAGATGTTGCAGTATTGTTCACAATCATCACTCTGATGAAATTATGAGAGTTATTAGACACCCTACAAATATTATCTAATATATTAATAAAGTAACATGCATTTGTTTTTTAAATGCATCAATGCAATTTCATAGAATTAATTTCTTTTTAATTCTATGTATTTTATTTTTTGCACTTAAAAAGAAAACATTATTCTTGGAAGAGCGCCACAGGCTTAATCAGATTGCCGGAAAGGATCACGACACAAAAAATGTGAGGAGTCTCTGCACTAATGATCGGCAGGCCGAAGTAGAACCACTTCTAATCATCTTGCTGCATGCACCAAGAGGGCTCCTGGAATGGTACCTGTCACCACACTTATTCCCAGTCCTGCCACAATTTCTATTATGAGCTCACATTTGCTGCGTGCTTTCCAATTACGGCGTCCTTGCTCCTCACCACCACTAACGTAGGGGCTATCCCCATCTCTTCCCCATAAACATTCTTCCCCCTGTTCCCAGGCTCTATACACTTTGCTATAAACTTTGTTACTTTATACACTTCGTTAGTTTTCCTTGAACTCCACTAGATGCCTCTGGCCAGTCAGTCTCCTGTGCTCTTATCTTTTTTTTTTTTCCTCCCCTGAAATCTTAGTATTACATTGTTCCTTGCTTACTGCAAGGCCTTCTTCTTTCATCTATGCACTTGCCCTCGGTAAAGAATTTCATCCGGTCTATCGCTTTAATACCACTTACACGCTAACAACTCCCAAACTTGTATCTTCAGGGCAGACTTCGCTCCTGAACACCAGACTTTTATGTTCAGATGCTGACCCCACACCTGCACTTGCAGTCGTCTCAAACTTAACATTTCCCAGACAGAAGTCTTGTCGCTCCCATAACTCTGGAATCCTCATCTGGAATCCCATTTCCGATGATGGCAACTCCATCCTTTCAGTCATCTTTGACCCTTATTCATTTCCATTTCACGTGTGATCTGTGAGCAAATCCCCTTACCAAATGCCTTTATTTTAAAAATATATCCAGTATTTGATCATTTCTCCCCACATTCATTGCTGTGACCCTGGACTAAAGCACTACCATCTCTTGTCTGGGTTACTATAATGGCTGCCCCCGTTAATACGCCTGCTTCGCCTCAATACAGACTGTTTTCTCATGTAAGCTGGCTCTTCTGCCCCAAGTCCTGCAGTGGCTTGACTCAGAATAACGGCGAGAGTCTTTACAACGGCTTACAAGGCTCTGTGTGATTTGACATTATCTCCTGCTGCTCTCCCCTTCATTTCCTTTACGTTAGCTATGCTAACCTTACCGCTACTTTGTGAACATGTTCCTGCCTCAGGGCCTTTCCACCGGCCCTTCCCTCTATTGGGCATACTGTTCTACCAGAAAACACTAACTCCCTTATGTCCTTCACATGTTTCCTCAAGTACAATCTTTTCAGTGAGACCTATCCAGCTCCCTGAGCTCCTGTCTGTATACTCCAGACATCTGTACTCCTAATTTCCCTTATCTGTTCTATTATTTTTCTCTTACTGTCGGCTCACAAACCACACAACCTTTTTACTTATATCAGTGTAATTTATTGTCTACCTCCTGTGCTAGAATAGGAGCTCCATGAAGGCAGAAATTCTTGTCCATTTTATATACTGTCATATCGCAAGCATCTGGAAGAGGATGACACATAGCGGGTGTCCATTAATATTTATCAAAATAGCCATTAATATTTGTTCATATTAATGGATGAAGTTTCAGTGAACTGCACAAGGTCATATAGATTGTAAATTAGGATCTGATCCCAAGGAGTATAATTTCAGAGCTCTCTATATGAGCCCCAGTGTGGTACCACCTTCCTGCCTATCCTTCTAAGAATAGTTTAAATGCCAACAGTCATAAAGCTTGATTTTTATATTCAGAACCAATCTCTTTTCTCTATGTTCAGGGAATTCCATTTTTTAAAAAGATTTTATTTACTTATTTGACAGAGACACAGCAAGAGAGGGAACACAAGCAAGGTAAGTGAGAGAGGGAGAAGCAAGTTTCCCCCTGAGCAGGGACCCCGATGTAGGACTCTATTCCAAGACCCTGGGATCATGACCTGAGCCGAAGGCAGATGCTTAACTGACTGAGCCATGCTGATGCCCCAGGGAATCCCTTTTTTATCTCCTTTCTGGGGTAGGTCAGTTTATACCTTTAAATATATTTCTTTATGTACATATCTCCAGCCATGTTCTCAATTTCCTAGTAGACAGCTTGGATGTCTGATTTTTATTTAGTTATGCCAGATAAGACACTGATTAGATCATTATTGGATTGATAAGTTTATTTATGACTAGGCAACTGATAGAACTCTGAGAAAGAAGAAGTATGTTGATAGACAATTCATCAGGCTAACACTGGGTAAATATAAATTTGAACCAAATTTCCCAAACCCAGCAGTATTAGAGGCAACGATTTTAAGAGAATTGATGGATTTTTCTGATAATACAGGGGACCACTGAAAATTCTTGAGAATGTGCTTTGATAAGAAATGCATCAGTGGTCAAAGGAATAGGGAATCACTAAAATCATAAATCAAAAGTCTTTTCTAGCTGCAAGAAAAATGAAAACTGCCTGAACTCTGAGTAGTAAGAACAAAACTAATAGGGGACCTCCAATGGACCTAATCATAAACTCTACAAATGTTTTCTGATAAAACAGCTTTGGCAGAACTGATGAAGAGAGGGACTTTTTTTCCTTTCTTGTGGTCTCTTCATATATTCACTCTTCTCATGAATCATACTGAGTAGCCAGAGATCTTTATTTTTCTCCAAAGTATATTTGAAAGTATCCAATGTCATTAGTGGATCTCTTTGCATGGGTCTCTTAAAATCACAAGACTGATAGTGAGAGGTCTGGATTTGTGTAAACAATCCTTTGTTTTGTCATTTCCATGATTATGTTTTCTAAAATAACTTTTAAAAGTCTACTTCGAAAACACAAAACAGACACTGAAAACCAAAATCAAACTTACCGCTATGCAATTAAATATTAAAGTATTTTAAATTACACATTAAAATATTTTAATATTATTAAAATAATTTTAAATGACATTTATAAATTAAATTATGAGTTAAAATACTTGAAAGCCCTGCTGTACAATTTTGGTTTGCAAAAGCAGATCTGTAAGATAAATTAAAATATTTTAAAGCCCTTGTGTAAAAAAATCAACAAAACTGACCTTACCTTGCCATCTGGAGATGCTTTTTCCTCAGAATGATAAGGGTCACGAGCAGCAGTCCAATTAACAGAGTGCTGAGGATGGCCAACACCGAGATGACTACCACATTAGGGTTCATCTCTGTAACTAAAGAGAAAAGCCATGCGTTTTCATTATAACTTCCATTACATGAAACTAACCCAACCACTCATCATTTTCCATTGATTTTTAACACCACTGAACATAGAATGATGACAACAACAGCAACGGTGATATTTCCCCAAGCCGACAATGACCTCCTCGTGGTCAAACACAACCTCGTAAAGTAGGTTGACAAATGGCATTCAGGTGCCTGGCAGGATGTGTCCATCTCAAAGCATTACATCCCAAATGTTCTTATCCAGGAGAACTGTACAATGTGAATAGTGCCTGGACCATAGTTTAAATTCCTTTGAAACTCAAAAAAAAAAAAAAAATCTAGATGTCATCACCATGTATTATGACTGTTTAGGGTTTTCAAAAGTTTAGAGAGTGGCAGGTTTTCATTTTATGCCTATGACTTTAAAGTCAGAAAGCACAACTGTATATTATGCTCACAACTAAGAATGTATATGAAAAAGGCATTAGCAAGCTACCATCTGCCGCAGCACTTAACACATCGCTAGAATCAGGCATTATGATGATCTGTAACCATATGTTGAGAGGTTTTCCATCTGCACAACTCAAGAGATTAAACCTATTAATAAGGCATAGTGTCCTTAAGAACAGGGCTACGTCCCTTCCCTCTACTAATATGGAGGCTGTTATGGCACATGCACATCTGAAGTGGGAATATATTTCAAATGTTTTCATAAAATTTAACCAGAGAAGGACCAGAGCAGGGGAGAATGACACCATCCTCTGCATTGACCATAAAATCACAGAACTGGGGGCGCATTCAGTCCCTATACGTCTCTGTGTGTTTCCCACTTTCCATTTGGGCCAGCATGACTCCCGCTCCCAAGCAGAGTAATTGAACAGAAGGAACATTAGACTCATGATCAGGAGACCTTTTTCAAGTTCATTTGACTACTAGCTGCCATTCGGAGAAGCTATTTTATCTGTCTCTCTGGGCTTCATTTTCCTCACTCATAAATAAGTTGAATAATACACCTATTTCATTGGGTTGCTATAGCCATGACAAGGAATAGTGAACAGGAAAGGCTACTTGGAATGGTGTCCAAGCACACAGAAGTGAAAGACTATTAATATCCTTTGTGGGTCCATTTTTGGTCCCCTTTTCCGGAAAAATAACAATTTAAAACAGAAGACAAACAGAAGGTGACTCTCATCATCACTGAATAGAAACACATACAATGAATGCGAAAGAAATGGAAATGCAGCCAGTGAAGGGATCACGTGACACTGAGAGCGGTACTATTACACAGGTGTCTTTGTGGGTGATCTTGGACTGCTGAGTCAGCCTCCAACAACAAGGCAGTGACACATATAACTCAGAAGGAAAAAAAAAAAAGAAAGCACCATTTTTCTAGAGTTTTCATTATTTCTAATTCCACAATACCAACATCCTCCCCCTCCATCCCCGCCGATAGTTTGGCTTGATTGGGAACTTGCCCGCTTTGTCCCAGGAATTTAGTAACGTCATCGCTTGACCAGGGATGACTGAGGGCCCAGGAGACCACAGGAGAGCCCGAGTGGATCAGGGTACTGTGGCCACCGCTGGGGAGTAGGATGAGGCTCGTGGAGTGGATATTAGGGCTTTCAGCGCTTCATTTCTATGTCAGTACAGCTCAACAAGGGACGTATATTATGATTGCAATTTTTTAGATGGGAAAGCAGAAGTTCCTAGATGGTCAATATCTTTCCCTCAATCACAGAGGGAGTGAGTGCAGTGATGGGCTCCCTGTCCTCAGAGCCTGAATGTTTCAACAGAATGTGGTTCTAGTAAAAGGATAGACTACCTATATTTGAAAAGACAATGGAAGGAAAATCTAGAAAGATAGAACTTCCAAAGACACCAGATTTCACAAACGCAAGTAATTACCCATTGTTGAGACGGCTATGAATGTGGGGACACTGGGGCTGTTGTGACTGAAGCTGGTGACACTACAGTTGTAGGCAGTGGCAGGAAGGAGGCTGGAGATGGTCACAACGTGGGAGGAAACAGCAATTGGTTCCTGGAGATGCAGAGCACAAGATGAGTGTCATATTATCTTCATCTGTTTTGTGTTTTTTTAGTCTGTTCTTCAGAGTTGAGTGGGTAATACATAAACAGAGTAAAGCGTTTAAAAGATGCAAAAGGACAGCAGTGAAAAGTAAGTTTCCTTCTTTCCCTATTTTCTATCTACCCAGTTCTCCTCCACAGAAGGTGCCGTTGTTGTCAGGTTTTTTTTTCCTTCCCATCTATATTTTATGGATGTGAAAACATAAGGTACAGCTAAGCAAAACCTAAGTGAGAACATGGTTTGCATGTTTTACCTTGGTTATCAGTATATTTTGGTGCCCTTCTCACATTAGCACAGATAAAGCTGATTCATTCTTCTTAAGGGCTGTGCAGGAATTCACTGAAATGACCTACTTTATTTAACCAGTCCCCTCTTGAGGAATGTCTCAGTTGTCTCTGATTTTTTTACTATTACGAACCATGCTACAGCAGACAAATTTTAAATTATGAGAACAAACATATATGGACACACACACGCTTAATACACATATGTGTATATGCATGTACACACGTAGAGATTCATACACAAAACCTGTGTGTGTGTGTGTGTGTGTGTGTGTGCAAATGCGTGGATGTACATACAGATGTGGGTATTCATTTTGCCTCCAGCTGAATGATGGGCCCAAAAGTTGAATATTTTTCAAAATTTTGAAATCTATTGATAGATTGTCTTCTTTTAAATTTTTCATTTTTTGAAGATTTTATTTATTTATTTGAGAGAGGGAAAGAGAGAGAGCATGACTGGTGTGGGGAGAAGCAGAGGAAGAGGGAGAAGCAGACTCACTGCTGAGCAGGGAGTCTGATGCAGGACTCGATCCCAGGACCCTGGGGTATGACCTTAGCCCAAGGCAGACACTTAACTGACTGAGCCACCCAGGTGTCCCAACAAATTCTCTTCTATAGGCATTTTCCAAGTTTTCCTGCTGCATGTGATGCTGTGTGACAACATCTCTTCTCCTACATTCCTTCCAATCTATCTGTAAACTCTTTGAGTTTTTCCAACCTAATTAGAGGAAATTGCACCTCATTGTAGATTCATTTTGCATTTCTTTTATTGTGAGTGAACTTGATCATCTTTCCATATGTTTAAGTGTCTTTAGTGTTTATTTCCTATGAAATATTTGTTTTGGGTTATTCGTCTGTATTTTTTCTATTTTTAGTTGCTCTTTGTATATTAAGGACACTATCCCCTTTGTCTGCATTCCCAGCTTTTAAACAGCATCGGCCAAAGTCACGGCAACTTTGTGTTCTCAAAAACATTTAATATTAACGTATTCTTGAGTAGAACAAATTGTTAATTTGATGGGCCAATGGTTAGACCAGTGACAACTACCACAGTACAATATGAAAATATGAGCCAGCATAACATTCTTTTCCCAAACAGGGATCTGAAACACTCCTGCCTAAAGAGATGAGAGCCATCAGCACTTATTTCCAGTTCCACCTCTTTTACTCATCTATAAAAGAATGATTCTAAGGAAAGACTTTTGCTAGCAAGACTCTGTTATAGTAAGTAGCTGCATAACCATTGTTTTCTTAAGGGGAGGCATTACTGTAGGTGCAGAGAAGAAAATCCGCTAATGGCAAAGCAGTTATTTGCAAAAAGGATTCTTAGAATAGGGGAAAAAAAAAAAAAAAGATGAGCTCTTCAATACAGATCAAAAAAGAGATAAGTTTGTACAAGAGAATATCAAAAGGAGAAAGAAATCAAAGCAAATTATCTTAACATTCATATGAAAAGATTTCTACTCCCAGAAATCCTTTCTTCTTTTTCAATCTCATGAACTGCATTATTTAAAAAGCATCAATTATTCATGTTCACAGAATTAGTCTGTACACTGCGTTCTGTGACATCCCTCACAAACTTGACCTTTCCCTTCCATGTCTGGCTATAAAATACTCCCCCCCCCCCCCCGTGGCTTTATTACCTTGGAGCTACTGGTTCTTCTCTCTCCTTCCTTTCAGTTTGACCTGGTGAATAACTCAGTAGTCATTCTCTCTGCTATTAGTTATTCTAAATCTTTAACAATCACCTCTCTCAGCCTTCATTTTCCCAAGCAAAATCGTCCTCCTTACTAACTAGAAACAGTCCCTTCTTTAAACTCTCTTAGTAGAATGGACCTCTCTATGGCACCTGCATTTTAACTTAATTACTTCTAGACTGATGCAATATCCATAACTACATGAAAACAATTTTAAAGTATTGACTCCACCATTTGTATTGCACATAGTGCCTTTCACATAACAGGCAATCAGTTCATATTTGTTAAATTATATTTTATATGGCAGTGTCTATCCCTTTGATCAATTTATTTGCAATAGGAAAAATGAACCCCTTTCAGTTTACAGTATGACCCAGGGCAACTAAGGATGAGGGACAAAAGATACATGCAGAGATGAAAATCAACACTGCAATTTGGCAAATTGGTTCTAATTTTTAAGGTTTGCCCTAAGCTGACTGTTAATTTCTATCACTGAAACACAAAAATGCACATGAACTTTTGTTTTTATTTTCTATAGTTTCAACAAATATAAGACTTTAATTTACTCAGATAATTAGCCTTAATCAAAATGAACTCAGACAAGGACAATCAAAAAGCACAGTACCTGGAGTTTTGTTTCTTGACTTGAGCCAACTTGTTGACAGAAGACTTCAAAGAAATCAGCTACTCCTTCTTCCACCCACAGCAAAGTCACTGAAGTCTGGGTTTTATTCACAGCAAACAGTGATTTCGGAGGAGCTGGTTCTGAGCAAAGGCAGAGTTTTAAAAAAAATTTCATTTAATTTAATACATTCTTTCTTCTTTCACCAATTGGCAGGATAAAACAGGCAAAAAAAAAAGTCCCAAATACAGGTAGTTAAGAAATGTTATGTTATTGTTATTGTAACAATAACATGATTTATTGTAATATTGAAATTTTATTTCGAGTTATTATAACATCAAAATGTTACATTACTCTTTTTGAAACATGTCCCAACACAGTCGTCATCTAACTTGGAAGGCAGAATAATTTGCCTTTTTCTTCCCCTTCCATTTTATACTTCCCTTTTTAGAACACTTCTGTTTTCTACTTCAGCTTTAATATATCAATAACCTATTAATAGTTTTGGTGTCATCTGCACTGGAGGTAAGCACTGCCTTGGTAGTAAAGAACTTTCTGCAGGAGAAACAAAAATCTATACTTGAATGGCTGAAAAAAAATGAATGAAAGTGGTTTGCTCCCATCTAATGGAGACATTCAGTCTGGTACTTAGCCAAAAGCCTGTCTTCCTTTTCTGGAGACTATTTGGAATAATTCAATCCAAGGAATGGCTTCTTGAAAATTTAGTCAAAATTAAGAGGGGTAAAGCTAAGTAGATAGGATTTTTTTTTTTTTTAAAGAAGAGGATTAATGGAAGGCGACTGGATGGTTAATAAAATGTTAGAGGACTGATTTCTTTATCTTTTTCTTTTAGACATTTAATCTTGATCTATAAATTAATCCATTAGTCAAGCAAACTGTGCCCCTTCGTAGTCATTTCCAGTAAGTGAGTCACGGGATTTGTTGGCTTGAAACCAAACCCCTGCCTGTTCTCCAGTTTTAGGAAATGGTCTTGTGTCTTGTTCCCCTATACCTGAATCTCTCCTACTCTCCTCCCTGTGCCCGGTCATTTGGGTGTTGTCTTTCTCTTGAATTCCTCTAGTGCTCAAAGTGCTACACTTGAACCCAGGTGCTTCAGCCAGAGTCCTTGCTACCCTCTGTCAGTATGTCCTTGTTTGGACATACTATGGCTAGCTGTTGGGTTCAGAGAACATCATACTCTGCCATTGTGCGTGCCCTGTCAGACAACTACACACGCTGCGTGTCTGTTACTTGGATTCCTTTTAATTATTTGTCCCATGCTTCCAAGTCGGTTCCTTAGCTCCTGGATATCAGCAGTGCTTGAAGAAGCCCTTGGAGGCCACTCCACTCCTTTGACATGTATGTCCATGATCTCTGTGTGGGAAGGTCTGGACCTTCTTTCTAGAATATCATCATCGTGGCCCTATTCAGAAGCATGTAGTATGTTAAACCATCCTTCCTGTGATTTATCGCAGGCAACTTAAATTTGTGTCCTACTAAAAAGAAGCAATTATCTTTCCAGAGACAACTCGATGATCTTTGGCTGAAGAGTTGAAGGAGGAGAGGGTGCGGGGGTTGTCTTGTGCAGGCGTAATTCACAACAGATGTCAGGACCCCTTTCTCGTTTGCAATGAGTCGTCCACTCCCCAAACGTACTGTGTATCATTTCACTTCCCCTCTGATGAAAACTGTTGATGAAACGTGGGGTCAGCTTCCACTGCCCACATCCTTTATAACTGTCACTGTGAAAAGGGATGAGTCAGAGGGTAGGTCCTCCAGTGATTCTGACTCACACAGAACTTGAATCTTTGGAAGCAAGTGTGAGGTTGTCTGGGGCAGAGATGGATGATTTTTAGGCTGAATCTTGGTTGTTTCTCTTTCCAAAACACACCCTCACAGTGAATATCTTGCAATGATTAGATTCCCTAGGACATCTATGTATTTTTTTTTTTTTCCTGATGGGTAGATAAACTCAGGTTAGCTATCCAATGTGAACAATGCCCAAGTCCTGATCTCCAGCTCCCACCTTTTACCCATGTACTTCCAATCACCTACCATCCGTGTTTCCTCCATGAGCAACCCCATTCATTCCCTTGTCGGGGCCAACAATCTTGAGGCTCTCCTCTGGCTTCTCAAGTTCAGAGAACATATTATTAAATTCTTGTCATCTCTTCCTTGTGTCTATTCTTTTTATTATATTGCATGTTCAGGCTTTTGTCATCACACTTGATCAATCATTACAACAGATTCTTCATTCTTTTTTCCTGCTTTTAATCAGTTCTTTCTTCATTTGTCAACGAGGGCTTAAATCAACTTGAAATACCACTTTGCTCATGTTAAGTCCTATCTGGGTAATCATCTGTTGTGATTGACGTCTACTGCATCAAATTCAAATATGCCAAGTTTTAAAGATCCTACTTACATTGGCCACAGGCCACATGTTACCTATTCAGCTTCACCACTGTTCCCTGCCCACCCGGTACAGCCAGTTTTCTCACTGACTATCATACAAGCAGTACTCTTTCTCAACTCAGTATACCTTTTCTTCTGCTTGGATCATCCTAAAATCAGGAAAAAGACTTCTTCTCCCTGAATTCTTATCTGTTGACTCTGTCTCTTGATGATCTATCCCTTCTCTGACCTTCTATTACCCTATTTGATCTATGTGAGGAAAGGCCAAATCTCCTAGGTCCTACTAGATGCTTTAAGAACAGGGGCCATGTGTTATAAGTTATTTTGTTTTCACCTTGAACAAGACACCTGCAATTGTTCAATAAATCTTCTCTATTGGCTTATTTAAACCATAAGTCAAGATTCATTAATCAGAGTTATTAGGATTTAAGCATCAGGCAAGACCAGGCACATTGGGGCTATAGTTTGATGTTCTCTGTCTTTTTACAGTGATCATATTGGTAAAATTATCAGCTGTCAGTGTCATGAATTACAAGTGTTCCCAGTGGTGCCAAGAATATGACTCGAATACTGGAGTAGCAGTTTCTCTGGGTCTGGCTAAAAAAATGTGGATCTAGGTGATAAGTAGGATCCTCGGGAAAATCTCCAAAAGGTCTGGGACCTTTACCAGCCACATAACAAAGTTTTCTTTTCAAGTGGTATATAGGGGCAATGGATTATTCCAAGGTCACTGTACCCATTATCACTGTATCCTTTTCTGAAAGACATATGCATTTTAGCTCCTTAGGTCAACGAGTAACATACACAAACGGCCTGCTTAAGGGCAGTTAAGGATCTCTGTGACAGGTATATTTCCTTACATGTACTGGGGAGAAATTGCACCAACTATTCCAAAGGAAACAAAGAAAGTCATTGCAATATTTCATAAGTGGAGGTGTAACTGGATTGGGAAGGGCTTCTAATTAAGTTTCACTACTCAAGACAACATCTGCCCCAGGAAATGTATTAAAATCTTAGAACTATACTGTGCAACACGGTAGCTATTACCACATGTAGCTATGGAGTACTTGAAATGTGGCTAGTCTACACTGACAGGAGCTACAAGAGGGAAATACAGATTGAATATTGAAGATTTAGTATAAAATAAGAGTAAAGATATTTCACATATAATTCTTTATATCAATTCCATGTTAAGATGATACTGTATTGATGTATTTGGTTAAATAAGGTACATTAAACTCAATGACACCCAGCTCTTAATATTTTTTAATGTGGCTATTAGAAAATTTAAAATTACATCTTCGGCTCTCATTGTATTTCAATTATACAGTACAGGGTTAGAGCATTCCTTCCTGTTTGGTAGAGCAGAAGTGTGGAAATTCTTGGCAGAAGCTGGTTGGAGGTTCCTCCCTTCTGTTATCTAGCTCCTCTCCTAAGAAGGCAAAGTCAGCTAAACTCTGTAGCCAAACATGACTTAGATGATTCCTCTTTCCCATCCTTGGGCACAAGACCAGAAGGGAGTCATGGCTAAATATCATTTTTAAAAAGATATTACTTATTTATTTGACAGAGAGCGAGAGAGCAAGAGAGAACGGGCACAGAAAGAGGGGAATCAGCAGAGGGAGAGGGTGAAGCACTCTCTGCTGAGCAGGGAGCTTGATGGCGGGGCTTGATCCCAGGACCCTGATCATGACCTGACATGACAGACACTTAACTGACTGAACCACCAGGCACCCCAGCAGTGTCTAAATATTGCAAAAGCCTTTTTGTTGGTCTGTGTCTCTGTTATGGGATGAATTGTGTTCACCCAAATTCCTAGGTAGAAGTCTTAAGCCCCAGTACCTCAAGAATGTGAATGTGGTTGGAGATAGGGCCTTTCAGGAGGTAAGTTAAAGTGAGGCCCTTAGGTGGACTTCAATCCAATCTGACCATCGTGCTTATAAGAACAGGGAATTTGGACAGACAAGGAGAAACCAAAGACAAATGGGAACAGAGAAAAACCATGTGAGGTCACAGCTGGAAGGTAAGTTCACCTGCAAGCCCAGCAGAAAGGTCTCAGAGAAACCAAATCTGCTGATACTTGCAATTTGGACTTTTCGCCTCCGGAACTGTGAGAAAATAAGTTCCTGTCCATCGAGCCACTCAACCTGTGACATTTTGTCAGGGAAGCTCTAGCAAACGAACACAGTTCTCTTACTCTTCAAAATATCAAATCCAGCCCAGCTCATAAAAGGGAGGGAGAGGAAGGCCTCAAAGATGTTATGAAGAGTAAATGAGCTTTAAGATAACATACCCAAAGTCACTTTTGAGAACATAGAGAGCCAGGAAGATATGACTTATAGAACATCCTCTGGCTAGCACTTTCTACTTCTCAAAATGACATCTTAACATTAACTTCTTCAAAATTCCCAGGCTTCGTAATGTCCGATTTCCTTTTGTTTAAAATCACTCTGGAGTCCATGATATTTGATGCGAGAACCCATGGAAATGGGAAAAGGAGACAGATGGACTCTTTTCAAAACAAGGTACAGATATGGGGTTGTTGGCTTTAAAATATTCTCTAAGAGCTTTCTAACTTTGCTTTCTAACATACTCAACTGTTCGACCCTCTTCTTTCCTTCTCTTTCCTTTTCAATTCCTCTCCTATTTGAGTGGGGAATCCAACTTAATTTTAGGCACAGAACATGGGAAGAAAGGAAAGCTGTAAGGCTATCTCTACATTTAATTTAGATTGGATTATGAGAGGCTCAAGCTGTTGCCTAGGATCTCGGTGGGGGGAGGAGAGGTAGTGAAGGTGACCTTTAGGATGAGCTGGGACCTGACTCTTACTCTTTGCTCTGGCAGCAAATTCCTTCCTTTCCTAGGAAATCCCAAAGGGAGTCAGGTTGTAATATTTTGCGTTGGAACAGAAGAGAATGTGTTTATTGTCTCAAATCTATCTTTTGCTGACAATTATTACCTTGTTTCTTATTTTAATGGGATCCATTAGTTTAGCTGCTGATGGAATGATGTTAATGAGGCCAAGATTATATCCACAAGGGCCCACTAGTTTCAATCTGTTTGTAGTTTACACCTCTAAACCTGGTGAGTCCTTTTACAAATGTGTGACATTGGTGATAAGGGGAATTAAATAGAAAAAACACTATAAAAATGATGGATATGATAAAATCCATTTTCAATTCTTAGCATCACTGATAGGAATAGGCTAGTGTACTCTTCATACACAAAGGATGGCCTTTAACATTTATATTATTGTCCATCTTTTAAATAAATCTATTTTTTATTTTCCTCAAGGCAAGCAGTTCTACCTTAAGGAGTGTAAGCCTAACATATTCAACTTGGTCAAAGAAAATATTTGTGACTTACACAGTGCAAGCCACATAAATTATGTCCAGCTTGTTCAAAAACAACATCAGCAAAAGAAAGCACAATTTGAAGGGGGGAAAAAGTGTTAGAGAAATCATTCATGGGGAGATGAGATTGGTAGGCAGTGAAATTAAGAAAATGAAAATTTATATTAAATAACAGAAACCTGGGTTAAATTTAAAGTTTACTAAGCCTATTCTCCTTTCAATTCAGGGAGATTCTCTTAACAAGTAATGAGAAAATTTAAAAACAACATGGGAAAATATTAAAAAAAATTCAGGCAAATATTATAGTGCAATCAGGCCCTTTTCATATGCAAAACATAGGATTTTCTCAGGAATTTAAAATGCCCGTGATTTCTATTACATTTTAAATAAAGTCTTTATGGCTCCATGATAGCAATTGTAATGACCCATTCTGTGAGTCATGGGGTGTTTTTATGGTTTTACCAGCTCTAGTAACTTCTAAAGGTTAGAATTTTTCAAAGAAATCTCTCATTTAACCTTACTTAGTTTCAAAACAACATTTCTGACTTCCTCCTTTTTTGGTTCCAAGAATATGGTTTTTTTTATCTAGCATTTTTATTTAACTACAACTTATTTTTGCCAAATTCTTAGAAAACGGTCACTACTCTTATTGTATCATTAGCCTTGTTGCCTTTACCCTGAACTCAGGTATGAACTACATTCTAAAACTGGAAGGGATATTAAAGGTCATTTTGTTCATTTTAGACGAGGCCACTAAAACCCAGAGGTCCTATCCCACTTTCTAAGGTAACAAGGCTTGCCTGTGAGAGCAAAAACTGGGATCCAGATCTCCGTATGCCTAGTTAAGGGTCTTTTCTACACCCAGATCCCCCCCTGCCAAATGTGGGTATTTGACATTCATTTCCATGTAACTGAAGATGATGGAGCCTCCTGGAATGTTCCTCTTTCTAGAAGACCAACATTTTCAGGGTGAGTGCTTGCTTGTACATGGAGATCGGTGCCAGACATCAGTCATGGCCCTATTCGTCCATCATCCAGATTTGAACAGAAACTTACAGATTCTGCAAGTCGCTTTATGGTATATAGGAGAAGTGGTTTTAGGGAAGTACTGAAGTTGTGTGGCTTGGCTGTGGGCAGCTGACAAATGGCAGTGAAACTCACAAGACCACAGTGAAACATGGGAGAGAAAGAGATTGAGAAGGGGCATCAGTTAGTCTTGGGACGAGGGACAGAGCCATGAACAGTGGCATGTCTGATAGTTCAACCCAGAAGATAATGTTGTCATGAGCCTGTTGGCCCTGAAGGACTCTACAAGAAGGGTAGCATGACAGTCATGATCCTCTGAAAACCTAAAGAATACATGTTTGTAAGAAATCAGTAGAAGTCCTCCACAAGCTTCCATCATCACACCCACCTGACTCATTACTCCATCGGTGCCCATATACTCTTACTCTTCCTAACTACAGAATCACTCAGTCTTAAGCACCCCCTTCCAGTGGCACCCAGAGTCCTTCCACTCTGGGCCCAAGCAAGGACATCAATTAATGAGTGTCACCTCTAACCATCCAGCCCCATTAATTTTCCCTGGTCTGTTGAATCATTCTGATTAGCCCATTGAAGAGCCGTTTCCACCCACTTCAAAAAATAGAAAGAAAAAGAAAGAGAAAACAAATCCAACCAAACATATAAAAACTCTTGGATTCTATCTTTAGCTCCTGCTCATTTTCTCTCCTCTTTGTAATCACACCCCTAGAAAGTTTTGTTATTCCAGCTGTCTTCAGTTTTCTCCTTTTATTCTCTCTTGAATTACTTTTAATAACGTATTTTGTCTTCACCACACTCCATCCAAATGTCTCCTCCCCAAAGCACCACTGACTTCTGGGTTGCTCACATCAGCAGTCAATTCTCATTCCACAACTTCCTTGACTTTCCAGCAGGCTCAACGAGTTTATCAATCAAGGACTTTCTTTGCTTGGTTCTTTGGACATCACACTTCTTTGTGTTCCTTTTTACTTGACTGGCCACTCCTTCTCAGGCTCTTTGGCTGGTTCCCTCACACCATCTCCATTTCTTAAAGCTGGAGTGTCAGGGCTCAGTCCTTGGATAGCATTCTTTTTCCTTCATTCATCCCCTGATAACCTCATCAGGTCTGTTTCCTGACTACTCTCAAATATATACTTCCCAGGTCTGAAATCTTCCAGATTCTGAGCTCCTTTATCTCACTGCCCACTCAACATCTGTTCTTTTTCTTTCTTTCTTTTTTTTTTTTTAAAGATTTATTTATTTATTTAACAGACAGAGATCACAAGTAGGCAGAGAGGCAGGCAGAGAGAGAGGGGGAAGCAGGTTTCCTGCTGAGCAGAGAGCCAGATGCGGGGCTCGATCCCAGGACCCTGGGATCATGACCTGAGCCAAAGGCAGAGGCTTTAACCCACTGAGCCACCCAGGCGCCCCTGTTCTTTTTCTTTTTTAAAAAAGATCTATTTATTTATTTAAACATCTGTTCTTTAATGCTTAACAGGCACCTTCAAATGTTGATGCATCCAAACCTCAGCTTCTGGTCTTTCATCCAAATCTGCCTCTCTCATTATCTTCCCCATCTCAAAATATAACAGCTCTGTCCTTCTGACTGCTCAGGCCCCATATCTTGGCATCTCCTTAGACTTACTTTGTTCATTCTGAATTAATTTTTTTAAAGTATAGTATCTTCTTTTATTAGCCTTTTTTTTGGACTGACATCTATAAATAATTATAGATAGATGGATGTATGTACAGAATGAATATGCATATTTTCTTTCTTCTTTAACTTTCTCCTTCCCTTCCCTTCCCTTCCCTTCCATGCACTCATTCATCCACCTTTCTTTCCTTTTTTCTATGTTACATTGACACAATTTATTCACATTCTTATCTTATTAAAACTCATTTCTTTTTGATGGGGGGTAAGAGGGATAACAAGGCAGTCACCTACTAGGAGAGGATCCAAGAAAAGGGCCCTGGGGGATAGGGAGGAGTACTTTAGTTTTCAGTGTGATTTGACTCACAACCCTTCACTCACTTCCTGCGAAAAATAAGGATTGCATATATCCAAGCAGCTATTTCTAAAATTGTGAACTCAGTGATTTCAACATGAGAATAAACAAATTTCTCAACTGAGAGTGAGATCATAAAGGACAGTACTATGTAATAGCTTTTATAAAGTCAGAAAATATTTTTCATCAAAATGTAAATAATTATTTTTAATCTACTGAAATATTATGGGGGGGAGAGAGAGAGAGAGAAAGCGAGATTGTAATATGCCCAAATACCCAACATCTGAAAGTATTTTGATTCTTTTTATCTATAGTAAAACTATGTTTTAAGATTTCTAATCTATATAAAACCTTTCATGATTGAGATTAAGATAATGAAGTTAATGTTATTAATACCCAAATTCCAAAAGAGGAACAGAGAAAGCCACCCAAGTGGGTGTGAAACTCCTCCCTTCCCTGTTAGAAGTGTTCACTAAAAAAAAAAAAAAAGAAGTTTTTAGAAAAAAAATACACTCCAAATCTAGGAAAACATAAGCAGCAGATGAATAAAAAAGACTGAAACACTCTTTCTCCACCCAGACTCAACGTGTAAAGTCAGATTTCTCTAGATCCCCAGTTGCTCAAATGAAGGCATTGTACTCAATTATCTCCAAATCTCTCTTAGCACATCGAAGAACTGAAGTTATCAGGATTCCTTATCTTGAACCTATTTGAACACAACTGCGGTCAGGATACTGTAGAAGTTTGACAATGGTGCTATATACATTCTGTTTCTGTTTTTATCTGACCTTAGTGGCTGTACCTTCCCAGCCTCTCTTGCTGATGACTCCTCTGCTCAGTGTCTAAGTGCTAGAGTGGTTGTTTTCTATATCTACTTACTAGTTGCTGATTTAGAAACTGCGAAATTTATATCTCCAGTCCAGAATTCTCCCTGATTTTGTCTCTAGACATTTAACAATAATCATTTTATTTGACAGCTGTACTTGGATGTCCTCTAAATTTTTTTATGTCCAAAGAAGAATCTATGTTTCTCACCCTACCCCTAATTTACTCCTCTTCTAGTTTTTCTAGTCCTCAGTCTCAGTGATTTGTACCACCATCCACCCTAGTTGTTTAAGAGCAAAGCCTAGAAGTCATTCTTATTTTCCCTTTCTCTTATTTCCTATTTTCACTTCACCAGAAAGCTCTGTGGACAGAAGCTCCAAAATAACTCCTGAATTTTGTCAAATTTGCCATCATTTCCCATGGAAATTACCAAACTAGAATGCTGTTTTTAAAGATTTTTAAAGATTTGTTTATTTATCTGAAAGAGAGAAATGGAGGGGGGCAGAAAGAGAGAGAGAATCTTAAGCAGACTCCACACTGAGCACAGAGCCCAACATGGGGCTTGATCCCACGACTCCAAGACCATGTCCTAAGCTAAAATCAAGAGTTGGCTGCCCAACTGACTGAGTACCCAGGTGCCCCTAGAACATTATTTTTAAGCTTAGTACCCATGATTCCTTAATTGATCTCCCTGTCTTCACTGCTGACCTAACAATTGTTCCTCCCTTGAGCAAAAAAAGGGATTATTTTAAGTAGGTTAGATTGTTTATTTTTAATTCTTTCCATGCCTTCTTATTGTACTCAAAATAAAATCTCAATTCCACCTTATAAAAATCTTACATAATCTGATCTCTGCTTCTTCCCTCTGCTTAGTATGCCCCTTCCCAAACTTTTCATGGCAGATCCTTTCTTGTTATTCCTATCTCTCACCACTGCTTCCTCAGAGAAAGGTCTTGCTGCATATGCAATCTATCCCACATTATCCTGTTTTAATGCTCTATACAAAATTTCTTACCATATCTCCTTTAGTAGATCATAAGCTCCTTGTGAACAGAAACTGAAAGTAGCCCTTTGACTTCATTACTATAAGTAGTCTGGCATCTGGGCAATTCTTTTTTTTTTTTGTTTGTTTGTTTTTGTTTTTGTTTTACAGTTATTTTTATTTTTATATTTTTATTTATTTTTAAAATTTCTTTTCAGTGTTACAGAATTCATTGTTTATGTACCATACCCAGTGTTCCATGCAATACGTGCCCTTAATACCCACCTTAATACCCACCACCAGGCTCACCCAACCACCCACCCCTCACCCCTCCAAAACCCTCAGATTGTTTGCATCTGGGCAATTCTTAGAAGGTTCTCAGTATGTATTTGTTAAATGAATGAATGAATTGGATACTCCACAACCATAGAGCTATTTTGTGATATGCCCAACACTTCCCATCTCTATTTCTTTCCCTTTCTTCCTTTTTTTAAAATGGTTGATCATCAGATGTTAACTTAACCAAATCCTCTTAAAGTTGGCCCAGAGTTTTATGTGGGTTCACCAAGACCAGAAGTTATGACTGGTGGCTGGCTGAAGCCACAGTTGCATATCAACCAACAAGTTCTTTTAAAATGACATGTCTTAGTGGAGATTTGATTGACATTTGTATGGACTGCCAAAGCAGCTCTCATCACACACCACCATGGTACCGTGAGACTGTTGGCAACTTAAAATTCTTAATAAGATGACTGGCTCAGTGCCCTGCCAACAGCACCACTGTTGGTAGATGTCTTCTCGTGGATGTTATTGATGACATAATAGTTGAAAATCCTTGGTGCACCTGGGTGGCTCAGTGAGTTAAATCTCTGCCTTTGGCTTGGGTCATGATCTCAGGGTCCTGGGATTGAGTCCAGCATTGGGCTCCCTGCTCAGCAGGGAACCTGCTTACCTGTCTCTCTCTGCCTGCTTCTCTGCCTGCTTGTGATCTCTCTCTCTCTCTCTCTCTGTGTCAAATAAATTAAAAAAAAAAAAGAAAGAAAAGAAAATCCTTGCCAATTGTTTTGAGGGTTCTCTACTCTTGCACATGTCCTCTTGGATTAATTTATATTAACTGGATTCATTGGTAGCCTGGTTTCTTTCCACAGATGTTAAATCTGCCCTCCATAATGGCAGTTAGAGCCATTGAGAAGAGGGTTTTATCACAGAGAAATTGAACTCAAGGTAAGCCAGCCAGTTTGTTTGTTTGTTTGTTTAGAGGGGTGGGGGCAGAGTGCCAGGGAGAGGGAGAGAAAGAATGTTAAGCAGGCTCCACGCCCAGCATGGAACCCGACACAGGGCTTGATCTCCCCACCTGGAGATCATGACCTGAGCTAAAATCGGGAGTATGACACTTAACTGACTGAGCCATCCAGATGCCCCAGCCCAGCCAGTTTTGGTCCCAGGTCTAACAACATCATTTGGATTCAAACAAGCCCGAATAATCTGTGTACCGAAGTTGTATGTTTCTGTAAAGTAGAATTAATATGACTTCTCTGTATGCCAAGTGAGTGTTATAAAGAAAGATAAAGTGACTAGAATGAAAGTTCTGTGAAATAAAGAAACACCTGCAATCAGTTATTACGAAGGTGAGATGTTATTTTACTTCTCTGAATGGTAAAACTTACAATATTATTTTCAGTTCTGAGGTCTGTGGTTGCAGTGTGGTTTTATAAGTATCTATTGAGCATCTAACGTAGGCACGGCCTTGTGTGTTATGGAAAACTGGAAGAACTGAAAAAACACAATAATGTGATAAGTAGAATAGAAAATAGATTTTTAGACAAATGGATAAAAAGTGAAATTATTTAGTTTTCAGGGGGAAAAAGGCTGAGTTCAGGCCCATTATACACACATTGTCTTATTTTCAGAAGGGAACAATATAGAGGCAATATTCCGTCTGCTATTTAGATCACAAAAGGGAAAACCTTACTGCTCCAAGAAAGAATTTCTGTGGAAACTTGCATTCTCTTCTTGAAAAGTTTAAAGGGTATTTCTAAACTGGTTTAGGTAGTTTGGTCTGTTAATAGGGAGACATGGAGGCTCAAAGCTCATGATAAATTTGGAAACTATCATGGTTTTTACTCCTACTTCTACGTAGTGTGAGTGTAATTGTACCAGCTCATGACTTTAACTCATACTCCTGATCAAGATATCAGCCATAATGTCAAATAAAAATAACACTGAAACTTGCAATAGGTTCACTGAATGGCCCTTTGGTAAGACCTACCTTTGAACTTCAAGGGAGACTTAAAAAACCCAAAATGAGATAGAGAAAGCAGCTAGGACCCCAGAAACACTTACAGCTTCCTGTGATCATGAAGGTGGGGAAAAGAAAGGCATGGAAAGGGTGAGCATAATCTTTAAGTAAATTCTAGTTACCTGGAAACAAGTTTTGAACTGATTTTTATATCCACAGAGGACAAAATCAGACATAACAGTTGGAATGAATTGGCAGGCAGTTTTAGAAAGATCATACAAGCTTGGAAGCTGGTGATCTCTACCTTCCTGGAACTGAAGTAAAGATAGCTGGGGAAGAAGATCAGATTGCCTGCAGTGAATGAAACTTAAGTTGTGGTTCACAGTGAGAGGGTGTTTGTAAATTTGTAGGAATATTTTTAATAGTCACAAGGAAGTTTGCTGACTGCCCTTCTGTGGACAGGAAGCAGAAGTGCTAGATGTCCTGAAATGATCAAGAAAGGTCCAAACAGAAAAACTGTCTCACGTCCCACATCCCACATACCTTTGTAATGTCACACCACTATAGATCCACTGTAAAGTACTTTACCACATGATAATATTGGAAAAGTTTTTCAAGAAGTTAGGTAAAATAATTTAGAAGAAAGTTGTCATGAAGAAGAATTAAGGTGTTATTTAGAAATTATTCAATAATTTCATTTTTCTGCTCATGGTATATATTTAATGTGTTATATATTTCCAACTACCTATTTAATTTTAAAGGGTTCCAGTGCAAGAATTTAATTTTTGCCATGGCAAATATGAGACACACACAAAAATATTTAAGACTTCGTGTCTTATGTTGAATTACAGAGATATACAACTATTGGGGAAACTAGAAAAGACTGTGCTTTGTTCTGTTTGGGATTTTCTTTTTTCTTTTTTTAAAGATTTTATTTATTTATGTGACAGAGAGAGAGATCACAAGTAGGCAGAGAGGTAGGCAGAGAGAGAGGGGGAAGCAGGCTCTCCAATGAGCAGAGAGCCTGATACAATCCTAGGACCCTGAGATCATGATGGGAGCCTAAGGCAGAGGCTTAACTCACTGAGCCACCCAGGTGCCCCTTTTTGGGATTTTCTAAGAGTTTTCTAAAGGTACATCACTGCCAGCAATGCTACTCAGGGCGTATAAGCTGCTTATAAGACACCCTGGATCAGTCTATTTTTCTTTTTTAAAAAATATTTTATTTATTGATTGATTTGAGAGACAGAGAAGGAGAGAGGCACACATGTAGGGAGAGGGGCAGAGAAAGAGGGAGAGAATCTGAACCAGACTCCATGCTGAGTGCAGAGCCCAATGTGGGGTTCGATCTCATGACCCCGAGATCATGATCTGAGCCAAAACCAAGAGTCAGATGCTTAACCGACTGGGCCACCCAGGTGCTCCTCTACCTGGATCCATTTTACTTAAAGCTGCACATCTGAACATGTGTAATAATGGTGACAATTTGACATTCTTATGACTAGACTTAGATACAGAGTCTAAATAAGCAGATGTCTGAAACAGTGATGTAAGTTGCATTAAGCATTTTGAAAATATTTGTATTGCTATTCTCTATATTTTTCCTTTTTGAAATAGGAAAAGGAGATCTCTGCCATGAGAATGACACATTGACATACATTTCCAGCTTGCGCCTTGGATACGGAGACTACCCCACAACTGTCTGCCAATCTATCCTTTTTTGCCTGCTGCTGATTATGAAATATTATCTTTGAGGTCCCTTTATGTATCAGAAACTAAATGTATACTTCACTACATGAAGATTGTTGAATGTAGAAGATGCGTTCTGTGTTAAATAGTGTCACTTCCTAGTTGTATTTCATAAGATAAATAATTATTTTGACACTACGCTACACAATAATTTCTAGCTCATTTGTAAGAATATTATACTTTCCTCATTTTCCCTCATCTACAGCCCATTATTTTTCTTGGCATGTTCTCTTTACTTTAATTAAGGTTTTTTCCTCTTTCTCTCATCATATGCAAATACATCTAGTCTCTTATTATAATAACGCTAGGTTTTAGTCAAGGGTCCACCTGTAGTTATGCTTGCTCAGTTATTTTATTCACTCCCCCATTTACTTTTTTACTTGTCTGGAAGGACTACTGATTTCCTTTGCGTCTTGTAAACTCAAACTTTTTCATTTTGATTAAGTGTAGTCATTAGGCAATTTCATTATGACTTACAGAAAACTGTATGTGAACAAATACGCAGGAGATCCATACAATTTTGTTATACATTTTTTTTTTATCTTGGTTTTAGATTAGCGTTAGGAAATTATGTCAACTTAGAAAATCAATATGTGGATGATTTGTGTATGAGTTTCAATTTGAGGTATTAAGGAGGACATCCCATAATGCTCCTATGAGAAGGGATTGGTGTCTGGCACCACACTAGATAACCTCTAAAGTCTTGTCTCCTCTAAATTCTCAGACTCCTTGGTTTCTCTAATCTCACTAAGGATGGTGAATACTCTTGCCTTTCAGCAGAGTAAACATTCCATTCACAGAAACTCATATTAAGTTGAACCTAACTCTTTTAGTAGTATACATGTTTATTTTGCACTTACAAAAGAGAGTGAGCCATATTTCCATTATTTAACTGAATTGAGAAGACCATGACAAATCAACGGATGCAAACACCAGTTCTCTGGACATGACTATTTTCACACATGCACACACACACACACACACACTCGTGTGCATTCTTCTTACCTAACTTGACCAGGTGGAGCATGGAGGTATTACTTCCTCGTTCTGTGCAAGCGGTTACTGAGAGGTTGTAGATATCTCCTGGAGGCAGGCTGAGAATTGCAGTCATGATATTGCGTGTGACCTGCAAGACCCATCAAAATCGGGGTTTAAACTTCTAATGAACTTGAACTAGAATACGGCTCCAGACAACTACGGGGCTATAGCAGACATTCCCTCTCTGTTCTGTGTAATCAATCTACAGTTGATTACAAGCTAATGGATACTTTATTTCCTTTGAAAATGATATAAAGTCCTCAACTGAGCCAAATGCAAGGTAGCTCTAAACATGCATAGTACGTATCAGAATATTTTCTGCAATTAATTTTCTATCTGGAATATGTATTCCTTTGATATATTTCCTCATCTTCACAGCAAATTTTAGAAAAGGCATTTGCTAGGTTGGTACTGATGTGTACATTACTCAGCCTTAGCTGGGAAGCTCAGAAGAAACCTAGTCATATCTATAGCTGCCTGGCTTCTTATTTCCCAGTCTCCCTATGGGTAGAGGAGACCATGTGACCCACCTCTGACCAATCAATTGTCAATGGAAGTCACATGGGCAGCTTATAATTCTGTTCATGCTGGGCTTCCACATTTTCTCTTTTCCTCTCCCCGCAGGCTAGAATATGGATCTAATGACTAGGAAGGTTCACCTATGCAAATGAAGACTACACCATGGTAGATGGAACAACAAGATAGAAAGAATATGGAGCCCTGGATGATTGATCCCTTACAGCAGAGGTGCCCTGATCGTCCTGTGCTGGCATGAGAGAAACAAACTTCTATTTTCTTTGAGCCACAATCTTTGTTGTTCTTTTTTTTTTTTTTTTACAGTAATGTAGTCTCTACCCTAACTAATGCAATTTCAAAAAGTTTAATAAAGCAGGAGAAAAGAAATCAGTATTTCCAACATACCCAAATATTTAAGCATTTTTGATATATAGAGAAAATATCAAAACATATTAAATGTGGTTTTCTTGAAAATATTTGCCATCCTGAAGGAAAAGCTCAAATTGTTAACTGTAAATGTGAATTAATTACTAGTTATAACTATTACAGCTCAGTATTAAAGATTAAAAGTGAATTCTATGAAAGGAAGAATGCAGTTTTTCTTGATTGTCCTTTCTTCATTGTCCTCTCATGGTACCACCTCACACCTGTTAGAATGGCAAAAATTAACAAGGCAAGAAACAACAAATCTTGGAGAGGATGTGGAGAAAGGGGAACCCTCTTACACTGCTGGTGGGAATGCAAGTTGGTGCAGCCACTTTGGAAAACAGTGTGGAGATTCATCAAAAAATTAAAAATAGAGGTACCCTATGACCCTACAATTGCACTACTGGGATTTACCCCAAAGATAAGAGACGTAGTGAAAAGAAGGGCCACATGTACCCCAATGTTCATAGAAGCACTGTACAATAGCCAAACTGTGGAAAGAGTGGAGATGCCCTTTAGCAGACAAATGGGTAAAGAAGCTGTGGTCCATACATACAATGGAATATTACTCAGCCATCAGAAAGGATGAATACCCAAGTTCTCCATCAACATGGAAGGGAGTGGAGGTTATGCTGAGTGAAATAAGTCAAGCAGAGAAAGTCAATTATCATATGGTTTCACTTACTTGTGGAGCATAAGGTATAACATGGAGGATATTAGGAGAAGGACGGGAAAAATGAAGGAGAGAAACCAGAGGGGGAGATGAACCATGAGATACTGTGGACTCTGAGAAACAAACCGAGGGTTTTAGAGGGGAAGGGAGTGGAAGGATGGGTTACCCTGGCAATGAGTATTAAGGAGGGCACATATTGCATGGAGTACTGGGTGTTATCTGTAAACAATGAATCCTGGAACATTATATCACAAACTAACAATGTATGGTATGGTGGCTAATATAACATAAAAAAAATTGTTCTCTCATGGGAGCCTAAATTAGTGCCAAGAATCATAAGACATCTGTTTAATGTTTCAATAAATGTTTGCTTAATGGTTTTCAATAGTTTATGTTAAAGAATATTCAGATGCCCCATGTTGGGATTCAAAGAAACATACACTCTTTTTAATTTTCTTCTTTCCTTCTGCAACAACCATCCAGTGTAACATTCTAGAATGGGAGAGGTCAGTTGTGTCATCACCGTATGTCCAACTGATGTATAACAGACTGTTGTAATACTCCACAGATGTGATTTCTGGAGCAACTGGGGCTACGAGGAAAAAAAGAGGCACTTTAGTTTAAAAGACTAATAATAATTAAAGTACTTCTCAACAGAGCATGAAATCTCATGTAGAGTTAGTTTAGAGCATTAAAGTTCACACCATACGATGGTCCCAGGGATCCCTGAACCGCTCAGTAGTATGGCGCATGTTGGCTGTAAAAGGCAGATACTTGTTTTCTGGGACCCTACCTTGTATGGCTCAGACACAATGCAGCCAGACCCATCCGTACCTGAGGGTATCAAGTCTTTTATACCAATTTCACAGCTACAAGATTCCTGAAATACTCACTTCTTTGAGTATACTTACTGCATCAATAAATTAATAGTGTAAGACATGGCTGAACTTATTTTCCAAGAATACTAAAAAATTGGGGATCCTATAAAAGTAAATTTTTTCATTGTGGTGCAGCAAAGTGTGTATGGAAATAAAGGACAGTAAGGTCAATACTTAGAGGGACAGAAAATAATTACTGTTTCTATAAAATAACAAGGCAATATCATTGATCGCGTCTAACCAGTGCTTTGCAAAAAGCAGGCTCTTAATAAATGTTGCTAAAGCAAGTAGTACGGGAAGGAAAAAGGGCTCTTTGCTAAATTCTAACACTGAGTTTATTAATTCTTAAAATTTTCTTACACATTTAAGTTTAAATAATTTCTAGTGGGGAGGAGAGTTCATTAAAAGCTTTATGATATATGAGCTCTGAAAGCATATTTGAATTATTTTTAAAACTAACTGATAATTCTGAGGATTTTAGGAAACACGTACAGAGTTGAATGTAAAGTCCATGTATGTGTATGTTGGTTTGAAGACAAGCAGATATTCCATTCTGAGAGACAGCACAAAACCAGTTGAAAGACTTGGAGGAGAATTTCCATAAACCATGAAGATTCATCTTCCTCAAGATGCTATTAGTACTCATAATAAGCATAACTATGCTTTCAAGAACAATTCTTCACTAAAGAGATTTGTAGTGCACCTGGGTGGCTCAGTGGTTAAGCATCTGCCTTCAGCTCAGGTCATGATCTCAGGGTCCTGGGATGGAGCCCCATATCGGGCTCTCTGCTCAGCAGGGAGCTTGCTTCCCGCTGCACCCCCTCTCCCCGCCTGCCTCCCTGCCTACTTGTGATCTCTCTCTTTCTGTGTCAAATGAATAAATAAAATCTTTAAAAAAATTTAAAGAGGTTCGTAATATATAGAGTAAAAACCATTTCTGTTTCAGGGGTGCCTGGGTGGCTCAGTTGGTTAAGCATCTGCCTCAAGCTCAGGTCATGATCCCAGGAACGTGGAATGGAACCCCGCGTCAGGCTTCCTGCTCAGCGGGGAGCCTGCTTCTCCCATTCCCTGTGTTCTTCCCCCTACTTGTGCTCTCTCTCCCAAATAAATAAATAAAATCTTAAAAAAATTCTGTTCCATGTGAAATTAGAGTAGTATTTCTATAGGTTTGACAATAAAATCTTGAAATACCAATAATGTATCTAGCAAGTAACACAAATCTGCATCTTATTTCAGAATAGTCTAATAAAGAAAATAATACTTTTGGCTTCTTTTCTCTTAATTTATTTCTATGTAGTTCATTATATGTATGTATGTATACTTGTATTTCTTTGAAGGATATTTTCTCATGTTTTAATTCTAGTAAGGACAAGAGATGTATATAAAATTGTGAATCCAGAAGTGGAAAGCTCCCCCTCATGGGTATTAACCAAGTCTTTAGATTTTTATCTGTATTGTTGCTTTAAAATGCAGCATATTGCTGAAAGGCCACAAGATGTCACTCTTTGTTTATTAGACACTATTTGGTACACTAGCATAATTACTATGCATTTGACTTGCAGACAAAGTTGCCTAACAAAGACAAGGGACCTGAGATCCTAATAAATCACATCTTACTCAGATATTTTATTCCTACATCCTTTTATATCACACAATTTGGCATTTTGGCTCACAACTAAAGCAGAGGTAAGAGAAGCATGTTTCATTTGCTTTCAACTTGAAATGAAGGAAGAAAACCAAAATGAGACAAGGCTAAATTTTCAACTGTTTTTTAAAAATAAGTATAAAAATAAAAGTCAGCCACCAGATATATTTTAATAGTGATTTATATGACATAATTTCATTCTTACACTACCTGTGAAATTCTTATGCCCATTTTAGAGATGTGAGAATTGAGACTGTGTATTTATATGCTTAGATGAGACCATGAACTGCCAGGGTCAGAATGACTTAGTAGATTGTCCCAGGAAAAGATAAGAAATTCCCAGAGACCCAATTTATTGGAGATAATAGCTCACGAAGGCAAGTAGCTCACCTATTAACCTTATAACTATCTAGATTTCCTAGGCACATAAACTTTGCCAGATCCTGGTTCCCAGCTTTGAAAGGCACAACACAACCACTTGAGTCCAGAACTCCAAATCCTGTTACTTTTTATTTCTGTTGTGCCCCTTCAAAGACACGGCAAAGAACCTACCAAGGCAGTTTCCTGCCTTATTGCAGTGAGTTCTAATACAATTGGTTTTGCTCTATTAGCCAGTTGTTAGGTAGCATTTTGAATTCTGCCAATGAGAAGAGAGAAGTCCAGGATCACTAAGATAATTTGCTCTGGGTTCAACAGCTAGAGAATTTTGCAAAGCCCAGTTTGCTCAACCAAGTGTTCAGATGCAAAGTCTGGGCTTTTCCAGACATCTGCTCTGTCTGAGAAGGAAAGAGTATTCTCAGAGAGGCAATGTCAATAAAGTTAAGCCTAATGAATTATTTATACAGTAAAATTTCATTAAAATTAAGTACACAATTATTTTTTTTAAGATTTATTTATTTATTTATTTATTTAACAGACAGAGATCACAAGTAGACAGAGGCAGGCAGAGAGAGAGAGAGAGGAAGAGAAGCAGGTTTCCCACTGAGCGGAGAGCCTGATGCGGGGCTCGATCCCAGGACCCTAAGATCATGACCTGAACCGAAGGCAGAGGCTTTAACCCACTGAGCCACCCAGGTGTCCCAAGTACACAATTATTAATATAGTCAAGAAACTAACACAGTACTTGTCACATAGCTGGTATTTTCTAACTTTTTGGTATTTTTTCATTTTTCTACTCTAGTTTACTGTTAGCATCTAGAATACAAGGAGCTCTTGTATTCTATTGTATTACTATTCTATTGTATTACTATTACTGGTAAAGGAAGGAGATGTACTGTATACATTGATAGTGTAAGAGTTCACATAACTAATTTCTTTTTTTAAGTTTTTATTTTTAAGTAATCTCAATACCCAATATGGAGCTTGAACTCACAACTCCAAGATCAAAAGTCACATGCTCTACCAACTGAGCCAGCCAAGCGCCTCCACATGATTAATTTCTTTCCATTTTCTTTCATTTTGATAAAGTTTGATAGAGTAAAACTAAATGTCCAGATAAGAAAGTATTTTGCTAACATTATTCTTCATCTAGACATGTTTTTCTCATTTCTCCTCTTAACATAACACTAATAATAACCTTGTAGTCCAACCAGAAGTTCCTGAAAAACCTTTGTTCAAATAGGATTCAAAAGGGTTAGTGTTTTTTTGATTAATTTCCTCCTTCCATTGCCATCTCTGACCACCTCTGCTATCTCTGTTATATGATAATGAGCTAACAGTTGTTTACATACTAAAACTTTCTGCCACATATTTCGCTATGTGTTTTTTTTTTTTTCTTTTAGAGAGGAAGAGAGAGTGGGAGGGGGTGGTGAGGGGAAGGCAGAGGGAGAGGGAGAGAGAGAATCCCAAGCTTGCCCCATGCCCAGAGTGGAACCCAACCCAGGACTTAATCTCACAACTCTGAGATCATGACCTGACCCAAAATCAAAGGTGGGACCCCTAACCGACTGAGCCACTCAGTGTCCCCTAAGTGATGTATTTAAATGGAAAAGAATAATAGATACCATTATCATATCCATTTTACACTTAAAAAAACTGAGGCTTAGGAAAGTTAACACACACAGGCTGCTCAGGGTAGGTGGCAGATCCGGATTCAAACCCAGGTCCACCTGCCACCAAAGCCCATTTTCACTGCTGCAATGGACAACACTGCCATCAGCCTGTGACCTTAAAAATGGCTTATGTAATAAGGAGATGGAGGCACTCTAGCAAATATAATCATCGAATGGGTACAATCAATTCATCTCAATGGGAAGCTGAAAGCTCTGTCTGCTACAATTCGATTCTCATCAATTCTGAATGGGGCATATAAATAAAGGACAGTAAGTCAGGATAAAAACATATTTAAAATTTTAAAAACCATCATTTGAACAAATAATGAATTTTTAGAATTGAGCGTACTGCTGTTGGTGAAACTGATGCTCAATCAGTGCCCGGTGAACAACTCGAACTTTCTGGAGGTACATCTCTTCAGAAACTCCTCAAAACAGCCTTCTCTACCCCCAGAAGCAGTTCCCACACACCACTCACCTGTTATGAAGCTGATGGTGGAGCTGTCACAACAGCTCAATTCCGGATCTCCCCATGTTACCATGGTAACTCGGAAGTTGTAGTACCATGCTGGCAACAGATTGGCTATCCTCTAAAAAGAGCAAGGAGACAAAAGACGAAGGGGAAGAAAATCATGTTTTTGGAATTGAGTTACTTTTATTAGGTCATGAAAATAATCAGTAAGTAGTCTTTAATTTTATTTCTGTGCCTTTTTTAGTTCCCTAACTTTCCATTAAAAATTCTTTCTGGACTGAGGTAAGGTGTAAATAGAATGATATGCAAACATAATTTTTAAAAAGATTTTATTTATTTATTTTCGAGAGAAAGAGAAAGAGAGAGCACAAGCAGAGGGGAGGGGTAGAGGGAGAAGCAGGCTCCTTGCTGAGCTGGCAGCCGGACCCATCCCAGGACCCTAAGATCATGGCCTGAGCCGAAGGCGGATGCTTAACTGACTGAGCCACCCAGGCACCCTGCAAACATAATTTTAAAAAAGGGATACATAGGTATAGAGTCAAATATTTTCAATATTGGTTTTGTTTTGCAGTTTCCTAAGTTGTCTTACACATGTGAAGTAGTACTAATTTGTAAGTGATTGTACATACGCATCCCCCTATTTCTAAGAAAATTGGCCTCTCACAACCTCATATTCTCCCAATTTGTACTATAAACGTGCATCCTTGTTGGGAGGCAAATAAGTACTTCATGCGGGACCTGTAGATCCTGCACTTTAGAAAATATTCCAGTCTCAGAAAGAGTAATCTTTACCTGCTCTCTAGAAAAGCATCCTCTAATGGCTTGACATGAGAGGTGTTTAACGGATGTGTGGATGTTAAGAATAGTCATCATTAGTGTTGAATGGTGTCAACGCATTATTGAATGACTAAAGCAAAATTTTTTTGTGTTTTCCTCCTCGGGAGCAGAGAGAAACAATAAGCACTTGATAGCTCTACTAAAATGTGGATACGCTCAATTAGGGGTGAAAGCTTGTTTCACATAATTACTTCTCTCCCCCTTTCTTTTTCTTTCTCTCTCTCAATCTCTCCCCAAAACAAAAATAGTCCAGAAAGCAAAAACAACTAGAAAACTCTTGAAAGTAGCAAGCCCCCCATGTGTATCTATAGATAACTTTATCTGACGTATTTGGCATGGAAAGGCACGTCTGTTTACAGGGAAGTGTGATAGCTACTTACCACGGACGCGGTCAAGGAGACAGTCGCTGCGATTTCATAGTACGTTGTCCACTCTGATGTCATTGTTGCGGGGTTGAAATAAAACATTTCAACAACGTATTTTCTGAACACACCTAAGTAAGGTCTGCTCCAGCTCAGAACCACGGCTGTAGGACCCAAGGGGTAGAGCATCAAATCCTTTATCCCTGTTGGAACTAGGAAGAAGTGGGGAGGGATGAAAAAAAAAAAAAAGAGCCGAGAAGGAATGTTTAATATCTTAGCAATGGCTTCAAACTTCTTCTTAATAACTAGGGTTTTCATTCTTTTGATACGATCATTGAATAAACTGTATTCGCCTCTGATGTTATTTTTTCTGAGTCATATATGCTAACCATATCCTCATGGTATACAATGGTTGTCATTTATTCCTCTGGATGTAAAATATTGGGTGAATAAGTATGGTCCCCCATATATGATGGTAATGACTTGGACCTGGGCATTGGACCCCCACCGCCCAAAAAGTACCCTGATAAAGTTATTCTCGGGTCTGGCAGCTTACCGATAGCAAATGTGACAGGATCTGAAGGTGGTCCAATCAAAGGGCCTTTTCTTAGGTACATCACGACCTGGTACTGGGCACCAGGAACCAGATTTTCAATAATAGATTTGCTTGAGTTCACCTTTAAACCAAACACCCGATATGATTTATTTAGAGCTGGGCTTTTATAATGTGACACAAAAGCTGATATCACATTCAGGGACTCCTTGTGGAGCCACAGATGCCTTTGAAATCCAGAAGCCTTTGCTCGTTCTGGGGAAGGTCAGATTTCAGAATTAGGATGATTTATAGTTTATGAGAACACTGAAGGGAACCCAGAACATTCAAATTCTATGGCTGGATTTAATAAGCCCCGTGAACTGCTTTATACCCATCAATGTCAATTTTAACTACGTACACTGGAGACACATCAGCCTCTAACCATAATCAAATCAGCAATACCATAAGGGGAGGCTGACATCCTAAACTGTAATGTCAGCTAAAAACATACAAAGATCAGTGCAGCAATGTCTTCAGTCTCTCGTCACTTAGAAGCATATAATATCTAATTATAGAGATGGAAATGACCTCAGAGATTATCTGCTCCAAATCTCTCATTTAGTAGATCAAGAAAGTAAAGCCAGGATATGGCCGAGGTCACCTAGTTAGATTCAGCGCTGGGACTGGAAGCCTAGTGCTGTAACCTCTGCAGGCTGCTACAGGCAAGTCACGGGACTAAGCGTGGAGGAACGGCAGTAAGTACTTCTCCAGGCTATTGTGACCCCATAAAAGAATGTGGTAGGAAATATTTCTCATTTAGATGAGCTCTCCTTGCTGTTCTTAAAAAAAAGAAAGAAAGAAAACTCTTGGTTTGACAACAAATGTAATATAGAGAACAGAACAGGTAGATGATTGAAATATTCTTGCTAAGGTTAAATGTTGGTGTTCCCGAGGATTGATGCTTTAGCTTACATGTCAAGGAATGTGTGACTTTGACCTTTAGAACCTCTAATGTTGAAGACAGTCTTGCTTAGTAGAAAGAACACAGGCTTTCTATTCAGACTGCCTGAAGTAAAACCCTGAGTCTACTTCCTTGTAAGAATGGGAATTTATCTATAATTTATTTTTAATGCTTACCTTGGCTTCTTGATTGGTAAACTATAGATAATACTATTCTATACCTCACAGAGTGGCGAGGATGCTTAAACTAGAGTATCAATAAAGTCAACTCATTACTCAGCAATTTTTTGTCCTCTAGGGTGCATAACATGAAATTGCTATGGAAAGAAGCATAAATCAATGGAGAATAGTACCATTGACAGCTTACCTATGCTATAAGGCTTTTTAAAAAATTATTATTAAGCTTCATTATGATTTTAAGAAGAAACAGAATTGGTGATATAATATAAATTTTAAGTCTTTCCAATACCAGAAACTGATTGTACACAATAGAAATTGTACAATTTGAATTGGTAGAACTTGCTCTAAATGTTAAGTGTGTGTGTATGGGGGGAATCGGCATACCATAATTTCTTTACCAATAACTTAGGCAAAATAAAATTAAGTTGAATGAATACATCAGCATTTCCCTCCTATCTTTCCTAATTTACACTCCTATGAGAACTTTTTGCCCATGTTTTCGAAGGTGAATTCTGCTGGAACCGTCTAGGCAAAGTTGGCCAGCTCTCCTCATCAGACAGATCATTTCCTGAAGAGACAAACTATGAACAAGACACGTATATTGTGCAAAACTAAGTAATGCTGTCTTATTTCTTTAAAATCAGTTCCTACATTATAAACTAATAATGCTCATTGTGGAGATTACTCACACAGTAGAAGAGCAAATGAAGTAAATTGGCAATTTTTCTGTCCTCCTCCCCTCATTTCCAACATTTTAGTGGGCCATCTTCCAGACCCTCCTCCACACAGATATACATAAATAATATGATATTGAATCATATACATGTTACATTATTACATCGCTCTGAACTTTTCTTTAAAACTTAACAACACATCAGACAGCTAAGCATTCCTGCTTAACTCATTTAGGATATTTAGAGTAACTGGACAGAAAAAGTGTAGGCTGCTTTAGGGTGGCGTTAGTTTCTTTGGTTGGATAATATTTTAAGCAAGTAATTGATTCCGATTATGCAAATGATTATGTGAAATCAGAGCCACTTAAATATGCCATCATATTTAATACCCTGAGAGTACCATGCTAGTGAAATAAGTTGGAGAAAGATAGATACTGTATGATTTCACTATGTGGGAAATAAAAAGCAAAACAAATGAGCAAACAAAATGAAACAAAACTCATAAGTATGGGGAACAGAATGGTGGTTGCCAGAGGGCAAGGGTTTTGGGTGATGGATGATATGGGTGAAGGGGGTCAAGAGGTACAAACTTCCGGTTATAAAATAAACAGGTCACGGGGATGTAATGTACAGCTCGGTGACTATAATCAGCAATATTGTGTTGTATATTTGGAAATTGCTAGGAGAATAAATCTTTAAAAGTTCTCATCACAAGAAAAAAATCATAACTTTGTGTGGTGAAGGATGGCAACTAGGCTTATTGTGATGATGATTTCACAATGTACACAATGATTGAATCATTATGTTGTACCCCTGAAAATATGTTTGTTCTACATCAATTATCCCTCCATACAAAAAATATGCAATTGTAACAAATTCACCCCAGGGACATTATACTTGTTTTTTAAAAGGTTTTATTGATTTATTTGAGAGAGAGAGAGAACATGGGTGGGGTGGGGGCAGAGAGAGAGGGAAAGCAGACACCCCACTGAGAACGGAGCCATCACCTCCTACCTGGAGCTCAAGGCAGGGCTAAAGGTGGGGCTCGTCACAGAGCTCCATATGGGGTTCTACCACAGGACCCCAAGATTAAGACCCAAGCCAAAGTCAGACGCTTAACTGACTGAGACACCCAGGCGCCCCTACTTTTTTTTTTTTAATAAAGAAGAAACTACATGTATATACATCAGACTATTTTTTAAAAAATCACCTTGGTAATAAATAATAAACACCAACTCCTTCCTGCCACCTCGTTTTTGAATATTTGCTGAGCCACCAGCCTGTATCTATGTCTACCCCTCCATGCCCTTGTATATATCCCAGATCACCTTGGGATAAGCAGATTAAAGGCAGGCAGGAGAAATCCCCCTAAATACTACTTATTAAGTAATATGTATTTTATTCCCCAGAGGATCATTTCACATCTCCTCCCCCAATTTTCATCCCATCTTTGCATTCCACTATTTCCTCTCTCCCATTTCCAATGGGCTTCGTCTCCATTCCAGAGAATTCAGTTCTGCCCAATGCTTTTCTGATGAGGCACCAGTCCTGTTTCTCCCCAGTTAAAGAAATAGGAAGAAAGATGTCTTAGCATAAGAAATACCTGACAGACTATTAAATTGCAGGTTATGTACATTGTCAGAGAACACACAGGGGCCAAAGCAGATCACATATAAAAATAAATATACATACATGTATTAGATGGTTTTTTTAATCCTGAAATTTATGATTGTGTATGAGTCTTTGGAGACAGTATTGAAAGCACATTTGCTTTGAAGAATTGACCAGGTCCTTTATGTTTAACATCGATGGAGCCCAGACTTGATGTTCAACATATATTTATTAATGAATAGCACTGAGATGGTTCTTAGGAGGCATACATCACAAAATACCCTTTTCTACAAACATCTGCAAACAAACCATACACAAAACAAGAACCGGACGTGGAGAGCATATACATGATGAGGACAAACTCAAATTCATGGGTACAATGTACCCACAGGGAAGGCCAGACCCTAAGCATTGTGAACTCAAAGTTCAAGTCAAATTTATTTGATTTCTAGGACGTGACACAGGACTAGCCCAGCACCCAGACATCAGGACTGGTGTCAGGAAGACTAATGGTACTAACATTGGGTCTCACAGATGATCTAGGTGATACATAAAACAGGGTCCTTTGGTATAGTCAGTCATAGAAGCAAAATAGGGAGCGTGAAAGTATAAAATAGTAAAACCTTATATTAACTGTTAATACAGTAGTCCCCCCTTATCTGCAAGAGATTTATTCTAAGACCCCCCCTCCCAGTGGATGCCTGAAACCCTAGGTAGTACTGAGCCCTATGTGGACTGTGTTTTTTTCCTGTACAAACATACCTATTGTCAAATTTACAAATTAGCGGAGTAAGAGATTAACAATAACCAGTAATAAAAACAATTATGACCATATATTGTAATAAAAGTTATGTGAATGAGGCCTCTCTCCAAAGATCTTATTGTACTACCCTTATCCTTCGTATGATGCTGCGAGATGATAAAATGCCCACATGATGAGAGGAAGTGAGATGAATGATGTGACATGTTGTGACCTGTTGTTAGGCTACTGTCAACTTTCTGACTATATGTTGGAGGAAGATCATCAGTTTCTGGCCACGGTAACCATGGGAAACTGAATCCATGGAAAGTGAAACCATGAATGGGGGGAGGGGACACTACTGTATGTGGTTGGCTTTAGAACCACTCTTAGTTTTGAGCTGCATCTTGAATTTTTAAAAAATTATTTTTATTAACATGTAATGTATTATTTGCCCCAGGGGCACAGGTCTGTGAATCATCAGGCTTACACATTTCACAGCACTCACCATAGCACGTACCCTGCCCAATGTCCATAACCCAGCCATCCTATCCCTACCCCCCACCCACAGCAACCTTCAGTTTGTTTTGTGAGATCAAGAGTCTCTTATGGTTTGTCTCCCTCCCAATCCCATCTTGTTTCATTTCTCCCTTCCCTACTCCCCACAATCCCCCGCCCTGCCTCTCGAATTCCTCATCAGAGAGATCATATGATAAATGTCTTTCTCTGATTGACTTATTTCACTCAGCATAATGCCCTCTAGTTCCATCCATGTCATTGCAAATGGCAAGATTTATTTCTTTAGATGGCTGCAAATAGTACCCAGTAGTGCGATTGCTGGGTCATAGGGTAGCTCTATTTTCAACTCAACATCCAAAGAACAAATAATCCAATCGAGAAATGGATAGAAGACATGAACAGACATTTCTGCAAAGAAGACATCCAAATGGCCAACAGACACATGAAAAAGTGCTCAACATCACTTGGCATCAGGGAAATACAAATCAAAACCACAATGAGATATCACCTCACACCAGTCAGAATGGCTAAAATTAACAAGTCAGGAAATGACAGATGTTGGTGAGGATGTAGAGAAAGGGGAACCCTCCTACACTCTTGGTGGGAATGCAAGCTGATGCATCTTGAATTTTAATGCAATCACAGTACCACTGAATATAGAATTAAAGAAATAATATTATTTTTTCTTTTTGGATAATGGTTACTTTGGGAAATAAACCCAAATCAGACCAATACTGGTGATAATAATCCTCTAGATTCTTTTGATTAATGGCCACATGACTGCAGGCCAGTTTTTAAGATTTTTTTTTTTTTTAAGATATCTTTGTTTATTCTGGGGAGAGGAGCAGAAGAAGAGGGATAAAGAGAATTGTAAGCTGACTCCATGCTGAGCGAGGAGCCTGATGAGGGGGCCCCATCTCACAACCCTGAGATCATGATCTGAGCAGAGACCAAGAGTCAGATGCTTAAGCAGGCACCCAGGCACTTCTGTTTTCCAGATCTTTTCAACTGATGTTTCCTTATCTAAATGTGTGTGTGTGTGTGCATGTGTGTGTGTGTGTGTGTAGTGGGGTTATGGATAATGTTGGTGTAATAACAAATCTTCAAAATGTTCTTATAATTGAGATAACACCTCACACAGTGATCTAGATCTTACCCTCCACTTTAAATATTGGTCTCTGTGCCTACAACCCTTAAGAGTTTCACGTTTGCATCTCAAGAAGGCATTGTCCAAGTGCACTGAAACCAGCCTTCTCTGGCTCATTTATAATTTACAATTTATATCTATCCTGTTAGCCTTTGGCTTCTATGCAAAAGATACGTAATTCGTACTTTAGATGAGGGGTGAAGAAATGTACCTGGGGGCAGTCAAGTTCTGTGTCATGTTCTGTAAGAGAAACACATTTTTCTACCAATGTAATGAGTGAACTGTCTTTCCTATGCTCAAGAAGGGAAGCTACTAAGCTGCATGGTGAGTTGTGATTACAACTTAATCGGTTTAGCATATTTACTCCTTACTTTAATTCAAGTCAAGGGGTAGCCTTATCAGCAAGTAAGGGCTTATCTCAATACTCTTAAGCTTTTCTAGTCCTCCAAAGGCCATGATTCCTGAATTCATCTTATCAACTTAAAGTTTCTCACTCTTTGAACTTCATTAAATGCCTTATTTTCATGGGATAAATGAAAACATTCCACAAAACTTTCATATAGCAAACGTTGTTTTGAGTATTATATTTCCAGTGTATGACACAAGAGTTGATAAATTAATTTTTTTTTTTGCTTTTAGAGAAGTAAATATTGTGTTTGCAAGACACCAGGAATCAGTAAATTTGATCTTATGAAAAAATAAAACCAGGTGTTAGGAAAATATTTCTGGGCTCCTGTCTCCATGTGGATACTCAGGTTGATGGAAAGCAAGGTCTTTCCTGGGGCCCATGTGATAAGCTTTCACTTGGGACTGATGGGTGTGTGCATGAGCTCATTCTGGTAACTATTCCAGAACTACTGATTTCCACCCCATTTCTGCATGCTCCTTATGCCTCCTTGCATTCAGCTAACTCCTATTTATTCTTCAAAGCTCTTCTCAGTTGTGATTAGTGAAAAAGGAATTTTTTACTTTAGTTCTTTTAAAATTTTTTAAGTATTTTATTTATTTATTTGACAGAGAGAGAGAGATCACAAGAAGACAGAGAGAGAAGGGGAAGCAGGCTCCCCGCCGAGCAGAGAGCCTGATTCGGGTCTCAATTCCAGGACTCTGAGATCATGACCTGACTGGAAAGCAGAGGCTTAACCCACTGAGCCACCCAGGCACCCCAGTTCTTTTAATTTTTGAATAATTTTTTCAGTGAGCATGAATTACTTTTATAGTTTGAGTAACAAGAAAAAGAACAGAAAAAGTAAAACAAACAAACAAACAAAAACTCCTGAGAACCAGGGGGAGAAGCAAGATGGTGGTGGAGTAGGAGAACTAAATTTCACCTGTCCCAGGAATTCAGCTAAATAGTTATCAAAACACTCTGAACACCTATAAACTCAATAGTAGATTGAAGAGAAGAAGAGCAGCAATTTTAGGAACAGAAAAGCGACCACTTTCTGGAAGGTAGGACTTGCGGAGAAGTGAATCTGAGGGGATATACGGGAAGAGAGAGCATAGGGGATAGGAATCGGCCCCCGGAAAGCAGCAGAGAATCAGAGCACAAAATCGGAACTTTTAGAAGTCTGCTCCACTGAGAGATGTCATTACAGAGGCTAAGTGGGGGTGGAGCCCTTGCAGGGACAGTGTGGTCTCAGGAGCCTTGGCGTCATGGAAAACCGGGGCTGCATGAGTGCCACAGAGCTCCCAGGTATCACAGTGGGGAAGCTGCTGCAGAGATGGAGCTGGGGTATGGAAGGTGGGGAGGGCTCTCAGCTTGCGGTTACCTTAAACCATGATCTGAGGCACTGTTAGGCCACTGCTCTTCTAGCAGGGACCCCACAAGTGGAAGATCTGGGGAGACCCCCATGTGGGGTGTGAGGCAGGAATCTGCTGGATTTGGAAACTCCAAACGGGACTTTGTGCCAGAGACAGAAACGCCTGGTCACAGGTTGGGTGAGCTCAGAGCGCAGCCAGAGATGAGAGTGATTGATGGCTTTTCTCCAAGGGCACACTGAGGAGTGGGGCCCCAAGCTCTTGGCTCCTCTTGGGCCAGAGCTTGGGAGGACGCCATTTTCATTCTTGTCTTCCAAAGCTGTATGGAAAGCGTTCAGGGAAGAAAAGCTACAGAGAGTGAACCTGAGCAGATTGCTTAGCCTGGTTTCTAGCAAAGGTGTTGCAGTTCCTGCTGTGGGCAAAGACATTTGAGAATCACTGCAACAGGCCCCTCCCAGAGAAAATCTCAAGAACATCCAGTCAAGACCAAGTTCACCAATCAATGAGAACTGTGGAACTCCAGAGTTAAGAGAATGCTGCACATAGAATTCATGCTTTTTTCCCAGTGATTCTTTAGTCTCTCAAAGTTACATATTTTAAATTTTATTTTCTTCTTATTCTATTTTAAAAAAAGTTTCCTCTTTCCTATCTTAACCTTTTTAAACTCTTTTATCTTATCAATACCTTTCCAAAAAATCTTTTTAAATTTTCATTGTCATAGTCATATTCTAACCTTTCATTAAAGTGAGGGGGTGGAAAAACAATTTACCATGCTAATGGACATCAAAAGAAAGCAGGGGTGGAAATCCTTATATCAGACACATTAGATTTTAAGCCAAAACTATAATAAGAGATGAGAAAGGACACTATATCATACTTAAAGTTCTGTCCAACAAGAAGAGCTAACAATTGTAACTATCTATGCTCCTAACATGGGAGCAGCCAACTATATAAACCAATTCATAACAAAATCAAAGAAACACATTGACAATAATACAATAATAGTAGGGGACTTTAACACCCCCCTCACTGAAATGACAGAGCATCTAAGCAAAAGATCAACAAGGAAATGAAGGTTTTAAGTGACACACTGGAACAGATGGGCATCACAGATCTACTCAGAATATTCCATCCCAAAGCAACAGAATACACATTCTTCTCTAGTGCACATGGAACATTCTCCAGAATAGATCACATCCTAGATCACAAATTAAGTCTCAGCTGGTACCAAAAGATTGGGATCATTCCCTGCATATTTTCAGAGCACAATACTTTAACTAGACCTCAACCACAAGAAAGTTGGAAAGAACTCAATACATAGAAGCTAAAGAGCATCCTACTAAAGAATGAATGGGTCAACCAGGGAATTAAAGAAGAATTTAAAAAATTCATGGATACAAATAAAAATGAAAACACAACTGTTCAAAATCTTGGGGATGCAGCAAAGGTGGTCCTGAGAGGAAATTATATAGCAATACAAGCCTTTCTCAAGAAACAAGAAAGTTCTCAAGTAACAACTTAACCCTACACCTACAGGAACTAGTGAAAGAACAGCAAAGAAAGCCTCAACCCAGCAGGAGAAGAGAAATAATAAAGATGAGAGCAGAAATCAATGAAATAGAAACCAAAAGAACAGAAGAACAGATCAACGAAACTAGGAGTTTGTTCTTTGAAAGAATTAATAAGGTTGATAAACCCCTGACCAGACTTATCAAAAAGAAAAGAGAAAGACCCAAATTAATAAAATCATGAATGAAAGAGGAGAGATCTCAACCAACTCCAAAGAAATACAAACAATTATAAGAACATATTATGAGCAACTATATGTCAGCAAATATGACAATCTGAAGAAATGGATGCATTCCTAGAGACATATAAACTATCAAATCTTAACCAGGAAGAAAAAGAAAACCTGAACAGACCCATAACCAGTATGGAGATTGAAGCAGTCATCAAAAATCTCCCAATTTTAACAAGAGCCCATGGCCAGACAACTTCCCAGGGGAATTCTACCAAACATTTAAAGAAGAATTAATACCTACTCTCCTGAAACTGTTCCAAAAAATAGAAATGGAAAGAAAACTTCCAAACTCATTTTATGAGGCCAGCACGACCTTGATTCCAAAACCAGACAAAGACCCCATCAAAAAGGAGAAGTACGGACCAAAATCCCTGATGAACATGGATGTAAAAATTCTCACCAAAATACTAGCCAATAGGATCCAACAGTACATTAAAAGGATTATTCACCACGAACAAGTGGGATTTATTCCTGGACTGCAAGGTTGTTTCAACAACTGCAAATCAATCAATGTGATACAATACATTAATAAAAGAAAGAACCAGAAACATATGATACTCTCAATAGATTCTGAGAAAGCATTTGACAAAGTACAGTATTCTTTCTTGATCAAAATTCTTCAAAGTATAGGGATAGAGGGTATATACCTCAATATCATAAAAGCCATCTATGAAAAGCCCATAGCAAATATAATTGTCAATAGGCAAAAACTGAGAGCTTTTCCCCTAAGGTCAGGAACACAGCAGGGCTGCCCTCTATCACCACTGCTATTCAACATAGTACTAGAAGTCCTAGCTTCAGTAATCAGAAAACAAAAAGAAATAAAAGGCATCTGAATTGGCAAAGAAGAAGTCAAACTCTCACTCTTCACAGATGATATGATATTTTATGTGGAAAACCCAAAAGACTCTGCTCTAAAAATGCTAGAACTCATACAAGAATTCAGTAAAGTGTCAGGATATAAAATCAATGCACAGAAATCAGTTGCATTTCTATATACCAACAACAAGACGGAAGAAAGATAAATTAAGGAGTTGATCTCATTTACAATTGCACCCAAATCCATATGATACCTAGGAATAAACCTAACCAAAGATGCAAAGAACCTGTACTCAGAAAACTATAGAGTACTCATGAAAGAAATTGAGGAAGACACAAAGAAATGGAAAAATGTTCCATGCTCATGGACTGAAAGAAAAATATTGTGAAAATGTCTATGCTACCCAGAGCAATCTACACATTTATCAAAATACCATCACTGTTCTTGAAGAACTGGAACAAATAATCCAAAAATTTATATGGAATCAGAAAAGACCCCGAATAGTTGGAGGAATGTTGAAAAAGAAAACCAAAGTTGGTAGCATTACAATTCTAGACTTCAAGCTCTATTACAAAGCTGTAATCAACAAGATAGTATGATACTGACACAAAAACAGGCACACAGGTCAGTGGAACTGAAGAGAAAGCCCAGAAATGGACCCTCAACTCTATGGCCAACTAATCTTCGATAAAACAGGAAAGAATGTCCAATGGAAAAAAGACAGTCTCTTCAACAATGGCATTAGGAAAATTGGACAGCCACATGCAGAAGAATGAAACTGGATCATTTCCTTAAACCACACACAAAAATAAACTCAAAATGGATGAAAGACTTCAATGTGAGACAAGAATCCATCAAAATCTTTGAGAAGAACAGGCAGTAACCTCTTTGACATTAGCTGCAGCAAATTCTTCCTAGAAAAATCACCAAAGACAAGGGAAGCAAGGATAAAAATGAAATATTGGAACTTCATCAAGATAAAAAAAAAAAAAACTTTTGCACAACAAAAGAAACAGTCAATAAAACCAAAAGACAACTAACAGAATGGGAGAAGATATTTGCAAATGACACATCAGATAAAGGGCTAGTATCCGAATCTATAAAGAACTTATCAGGGGCACCTGGGTGACTTAGCAGTTTAAGCTTCTGCTTTCGGCTCAGTTCATTATCCCAGGGTCCTGGGATTGAGCCCCACATTGGGCTCTCTGCTCAGTGAGAAGCCTGCTTCCCCTCCCCCCTTGCCTGCCTCTCTGCCTACTTGTGATCTTTGTCTGTCAAATAAATGGATAAAATCTAAAAAAAAAAAGAACTTATCAAACTTAATACCCAAAGAACAAATAATCCAATCAAGAAATGGGCAGAAGACACGAACAGACATTTCTGCAAAGAAGACATCCAAATGGCCAACAGACACATGAAAAAGTGCTCAACATCACTTGGCATCAGGGAAATACAAATCAAAACCACAGTGAAATACCACCTCACACCCGTCAGAATGGCTAAAATATTAACCAGTCAGGAAACAACAGGTGTTGGCAAGGATGTGGAGAAATCCTCACTGTTGGTGGGAATGCAAGCTGGTGTAAACCACTCTGGAAAACAGTATGGAGGTTCCTCAAAGAGTTGAAAAGAGAGCTACCCTATGACCCAGCAACTGCACTATTGTGTTTTTATGCTAAAGATACAAATGTAGTGATCCAAAGGGGCCTGTGCACCTGAATGTTTATAGCAGCAATGTCTACAATAGCCAAACTATGGAAAGAGCCTAGATGTCCATCAACAGATGAATGGATAAAAAAGAGTGGTGTATATCTAGAACGGAATACTATGCAGCCATCAAACATGAAATCTTGCCATTTGCATTGACATGAATGGAACTAGAGGGTATTATGCTGAGTGAAATAAGTCAATCAGAGAAAGACAATTATCATATGATCTCATTGATATGCGGAATCTGAGAAATAAGACTGAGGATCATGGGGGAAGGGAGAGAAAAATGAAACAAGATGAAACCAGAGATGGAGACAAACTGACTCTTAATCTCAGGAAACAAACTGAGGGTTCCTGGAAGGGCAGGGGTAGGAGGGATGGGATGGCTGGGTGATGGACATTGGGGAAGTTATGTCCTATGGTGAGAAAAATAAGTAAATTAATTAACTTAAACAAATAAACTCCCTGAACCTTCTGCTTGGTTGTCTCCTCCCCTGGGTAACAATTTTCTGGCCAGTTTCTAAATCCTCTTACCCCAGTCCATGTCTCCTCATGCCCAGTTCTTTCTTTCTGTGAATTCACAGGGTTTCTTGATCAGTTACTTGTAGCCTAGGCCTTATTTCATACTCTGCAGTAACTGTATGCTCACTTATGCATTGTTCTCACTAGATTATAAACTTGGCCAGAGACAGATACATAGCAATTATCTAGAATCCCAGCATCTATCCTATCCAAGTACCTGGCCCATTGTTAAGTGTCTTGAATGAGGAGTGAAAATAAAAGAGAGATGCTAGTGCTCAGGGGAGGGGGGAGGAAGACTATAACTGAAGAACCATGCACACTCGTTTCCTGCTCACAACACCACCCCCCTAGGACCCCCCCCCCCCCGAATCTGCTTGCAATGGCTTCCTGGCTCTGCCTGCTGTCTGGGCTGCAGGATGTGAGTGAGCAAGCCCTTCAGCATCTCTCCCAGTTCCTTTACCTGAGTACAGTACTGCTTTTCTAGCCTCTGGCTCTCCTTCTGTTTCTGGCAGGTGAGAGACACCACGGACACGATGGTGCCGTTGTAGTTCTCCTGGGAAGACGTCCAGGACATCAGCGCAGTCGTTGAGCTCAGGACGTGGACACTCACGTGCTGGGGCTTCTCAGTCAGTTCTTCGATCCACTCTCCTGAAGGGCCTGAACATTTCAAATAAGAGCACAAGGGAGGTTTCATGCTGAGCTGGTGGAGATACGAGTCGAGTTTTAAAAACTTGTTTTTTCCTTTCACCCTTACACACAGAGTCAAGGTAAGACTGGCGGCTGGATGGGCACAGCCCTCTGTCCCCTGCCTCTGAGGTTCTTCCAGAGAGAATCGACTCCTCTTTCAACGCAGAGGAGGTGTGGTAGTGGGGGCATTTCATCAGTGTTTAGAATTCCTCTGCCGTTAGGATCTTCGGTCACTAGAAATAATGACTTTGAGATTTAAATTACCCCCAATTGCAGTCATGGGAAAAGATTTCAAATTTGGTAGCAGCGGGATCAAAGAGACGGTGTGCGACTATATTGAGAGAAGAAATAGGCAACAGGCGGGCTCAGTTACAGAAGCTGCCTGAGAGCTGGGTGATCATTTGAGGGATGTGGTACATTCCTCATTCTAAAGTATCTCGTCAGAAGTGCCCACCATTAGCTTTGTTCTCTTAAGTTTCTCAAGTGGTTATTAGCACCGTGCCTGACCCGTGGTAAGGACTCAAGAAGTGTTGAGGCGGTTATTTTCTATGGAAGTTCCTTGTTGAAATGCACATGTGCAACTTTCCTTTATTTGCTTAGGATACAGGTCTCAGTGTCTTAATAGAGAGCTGTATTCCTTGGCTGGGATCCAGGAGAGGGAAAGGAACAAGTGGCTCTCCCTGGAAGAGCTGTCTTGGGCTCACAGCCAATGAGGTCAGGGAGAGAATGACCATAAAAAATGACAATAATAATGATGGCAAAGAGACAGAACACTCAGCATGTTCTAGGCTCTGCTTTAGGTTTGTATGTGCTTACATATGTTAACTTTTTACTTTTCATAACAGACCTATGAGATAAGTACAAGTATTTTTTTTTTTTTAATTTATTTGACAGACAGAGATCACAAGTAGGCAGAGAGGCAGGCAGAGAGAGAGGAGGAAGCAGGCTTCCCTGCTGAGCAGAGAGCCTGATGCGGGGCTCGATCCCAGGACTCTGGGATCATGACCTGAGCCGAAGGCAGAGGCTTTAACCCACTGAGCCACCCAGGCGCCCCTGATAAGTACAAGTATTAATTCCACTTTCAGATGAGAGAGGGAGGGTAAGTAGATTCACCCACAGGAAGGCTGGTTATAGAATCCATGCTCTTAACCCCTGCATGAAACCTCTGGGGGCACTAGGAACTGTCAAAAGCACTGGTTTAGAGATGGGAAAGTTGACCAAAACTCGGCTTTGACTTTGACCTTGGACAAATGTATAACTTCTCTGAATCTCTGTCAATGCACGGGCTAAATGGATTAAACCACTGAAATGTTAGAATTGAAAACTTGAGAGATCCAATACCTCACTTAAGTGATGAGAAAACTGAGGTCCAGAGATGTGTATGACTCTCACACAGCTAGTAAGTGTCTGGGGGCCAACCTAGACCTCTGGTCTCCTGGCTCAGTGCTTTGTGACAATTTATCATGATGCCATCAGTCACTGAGATCAAATGAGATCATGGGTGTTAGAGAACTCTGTAATTGTGAAGTGTGTTCATTGCCGTTAGGAAGATTCCTGGGGTAGCTGGGGCACAGAGAACTGAAGTGGGAGGAAGCAAAAGCAAAACAAATTCACGCGTTCAGTGATTTTACATTAGGACTAACCCTGATAATCAAGCCAAGGTCATGGGTCACTGCATACTACATGGAAATGTACTTTGCTATCAAATATTCCTGGGTTCTAGTCTTCATTCGAACACTTGGGAAAGTCACTAACCTTTCTGTGCCTTGGGTTTTTTTTTCCACCTGAAACATGGAATCACTGAAATGTAAAGCTGTTGGAGGACGAATGTAAATCTGTACCTTTCTCCTCATCTCTGAGGAAAGCCTTCAAAACCACAGAAATACAAATCATAATGCAACAAGAGAAACATAAATCTTAATGGAATTTAATAAATATTAATGTCATAGATTAACACCAGAACAATTTGGTCAGGAAAATGGGCCGTGACTATCATTCGGCTGGTTTGAGCCTGTACTATGTTGAGGAGGCTTACTGAGTTCCAGGATGTTATTTGTATCTATAGTTTCCAGTTTTAAACTAAAGAGGCATATGCAGTACCCCTGAATAACTCATTACTGCAGATCAGAATAACCTAAACACTAAAAATATTATTCTTTTAATGTGAGAGAAAAAAAAACAGAATTTTCAGTGTCCTATATTCTTCTAGATGAATATTAAGATACATCTCTTTGAAATAATCATATTTTTGAGCAATTCTGACACAGTCTCAATTTGGATACTCTAGAGCAGAGTGCCTGACACATGAAAGTTGTTCATTTGTTGAAGGTACAACAGAATTAATAAATTAGTAGTATAACCCCAGAGTAGGATTTTGTAATTTGGCATGAGAAATAAGATGTACACGAATAAAACAAATCTAGAAAAATATTATACACAGATAAGCTCTGTATTTTGTGCTGTGCACTATGAAACACAGTAGAAATTCAGGGAAGGAAAGGACTAGCATATGCAGAATAGCTGAGGGAGAATTATCTAGAAGCCTTGACACTTGGGGTGCATCTTACTGAGAGACACGAAAACCTTCTGGTGAATGAAACATTTTAACTTCACAGGAAGAATTAAATAGTAAATTTCATTCTCATTCTTGAGTGACTGACTGAATGCCATGCAGGCAAAATTATGACTATTCTTTCTGTATACCTCATGGGTCTTTAGACCTCTTACCAATGGCAACATTTTTTTAAAAAGATTTTATTTATTTATTTGACAGAGATCACAAGTAGGCAGAGAGCCAGGCAGTTGGTGGGGGGGCAGGAAGCAGGCTCCCTGCTGAGCAGAGATTCCCAATGCTAAACTCGATCCCAGGACCCTGAGATCAGACCTGAGCTGAAAGCAGAGGCTTAACCCACTGAGACACCCAGGCATCCCAACATTTTTGGTTTCTTAAATAGAAATGCTACAAGCGACCTTTTCAACATTTTTCAGCTGTTAAATAAATGGATGTCTTCCCTCTGTCCTCCTCATTCTCCCATCCACCCTTTTGAAGATTATTTGCTGAAAGGTGGTATTTGCCTTTGGAGAAATTGACAAAGTATGTGGTGGTCATATTTTTTGAAGAGTCATTTTTATCCATTGCCTTCTGGTTTTTTCTTTCGGTGGATGGAAGGCACATTTAACTGCTGATAAACGAGGTAACTGATTTTTGGCCTTGAAACCTCTGGTGAGCATATTCCGGTTAGCTAAGAACATTACAGACTTGCACAATTGGTGCAGCTTCTGGAGGCTAGTTATTTGCTCCATTATTGCCCCTCATGGAATCAGGGGAAGCCACTCGAAGACTTGAATTGGGGCTTTTAGAATGCTCTAGCTTTGTCTTCTTGGGCCAAATTTATGGTGACCACCTAGGTCCCACAACACTTACATCTCTGGTTTTCTTCTGAGCTCTCTCAGCTCAATATTCTACTGAGACTTTTCCCTCAGTCCAACAATATCAATTTTCTATATGACCTCAAACGAAAGTCACAGGTCCTAAACAGGGTGTCTGTGTCCTTGGAGGGTTTGGAGGGTTTGTTACAGCTAGTGTGGGAGGTCAGCTTAATAAATGTTCAATTACCACCATAATAAAAAAATCCGTAAGTTAAATCTCTGGGTAGGTTTATCACTATGAAACATGCATATATTTCTTCTGCTGTCAAAATCTCATGGATCCGGGCCTCTTCTGACCTTGATGATTTCTCAGGGTCTCTGAGGTTTGATGAATAATTGATGCCTGAACATCATTAATCTCCCCAGCTCTCTTGTCCTAGCTCCCCCATAAGTGCAAAATAATCTCTTTGGTACTTACTGATATAAAAACTGAGTGATTTTGCTGACTGGCTTTTTCGAGTTTCACAAGATCCTGAGGAGCTAAAGGTCGTCACAGATAACTTATATTTCCCAGGCTCCTTCAGTTCTGCGACAAATTCGTGTGCTTCTTCATCCACTGTCAAGTATTCAGTAAAGTTTTCTGCATCATATATAAAAAAGAGAATACATATGAATTGAAACCTGGAAGGGCCTTGAATGTAGACAAGTCAATACAAAAAATTTGTAAAAATTGTGAGTTACAAGACCCTATTTTCCACAGAATATACTGTGGAACAGAAAAAATAAAAGACAGATTAAGGGCAGATGAAGACAGATATATTTTATACAAGTAATGCCAAGTAAATGTGAAGACTTTTGACTCAAATAATTGGAAATGGCAAAAGATTTCAATTTTACACATTATTTGGGTATGGTAGATTGTTCTATAATCCAGGGTAGAGGAATCCACAAATTTTGCTGTCTTATTTTTAAATACCTTTTTTTTTTTAAAGATTTTATTTATTTATTTGACAGACAGAAATCACAAGTAGGCAGAGAGGCAGGCAGAGAGAGAGGAGGAAGTAGGCTCCCTGCTGAGCAGAGAGCCCAATGTGGCTTGATCCCGGGATCCTGGCATCACGGCTGGAGCCAAAGGCAGAGGCTTTAACCCACCGAGCCACTCAGGCGCCCCTTGGTGTCTTATTCTATAAAATAAAATAAGGGCAAACAAGAGGCACTCTATGATGTTACCTGATGCTAGTGTCCTGAAAATAACGCTATCATATGAACTTCAAATTTTGACAACTTGACATTTGCCACTCAAACTACTAGACTAAAAAGTATAAAATGAAGTATGTTATTGAAAAAACAAAAATAACAAATAACTATAATAACCTGCCAAATGACCATTTAGATGTGATTCATGACCCACACTGATTGCAGGCCAGGGCCCTGTTTTTCATGAGTTAGTGGACTAAAATACGAAGAAGAGCTCTGGGAATTTAGATCAATGACCATGGTCCAGGATATGGCAGCTATGGTGAAAATACTAGTTGCTGTGCATTTTCTATTTTACGACCAGCTCCTCTTCAGGAAAATGTAGAGTGGTGCTGGTCTCCCAGGGGCCCACCCTGAGGCAAACAAGAGTCGCTAGATGAGCCAGACCCGGGGCTGGCCCCCTTGGGAAGGTAGCTTTCTTGTCAGATTGTTTTGCTACATGTTTCACAAACAGTATACTAGGAAGTAGAAAATTTCTTCAGGATATTTTGTAATTTGGCATGGTTAGAACTTCAATTCACACTCTTTCCAAACAGAAGGTTTTCCTCAGTGGCCTGGAGTACGCAACATGTTGGGCAGTGAAAGGTAAGCGAGTTGTGAATACGCGAAACTTAGAAACTACCTAAACCTTGGATTCTGATCCTAACTATTTAATTGTGTTTTCTAGTGTTAGGGAGCATTGCTACTCAAATTCTTCCCTTTCTTGACCATTTTTTCTCTAAATAGTAACTGTCTCCCATCAGTCTTTCTTCTTAAATATTTTAGTTTTAACATATGTCAATGTCTTTTCCTTTGCGCATCAGTTCTTATTTTCGCTGATTTCTTATCACTTTACCTTCTCTTTCTATGTGGATATGGAACCCATCGAAGGCAGTGGGTGGTTTGGGTGGTAACCAATTCAGGATCATTTGTACAGGAAAAAATGAGAGCGAGCCTGCTGTCGATTTCTCAGTCTCACTGAGCATACTGTTATTTTCATATTCCATGGGAAGGACACTGACAAAGTCATCTTCACTCTCGGGGGTGGCGGGGGCGCTGCCCCACCAATAGGGCTGGGATGTAGTCTCGTCGTCACTGCTGTTGAAATCGGGCCAACCGGAAGAAATGTTGCCAGAGGGACTTTCAGAAGCTTCATCCGTGAAATGGAAAAGTTTGTCTTTTCCCACCATCTCTTGTGATCTAATGAACGATTCCTCTGGGAAACTGCCACTCTGTTCTTCCCAATTGTTTTTGTTCAAGTTTACAATACGAACCGAGATATTTCGAGGTGGATAAGGGGCTGTAAGAGAGAGAATTTTTATTTTCCAGTAATTTTTAATTCTATTGTAGTGAATACTTCTTCTATTAGTGAGACAAATACACAAACAGATGTACAAAATAGAGGTTAGTTTTACTTCTACTATATAAAGATAATCTACATCAAGAACTATTGTGGTGTCAAGTTCCACATTTGTCTAAGATTTTGTATGTGATGTGTACACATGGGTATATTACCACTCATACTTCAAATACATTAACTAGTGATAGGATGCTTGTCCAAGTGGTAATCTAACCATGTCCAAAGTAGAGTTTCACAAATATTCTTTAGCTTATCAAAATCTCCTTTTTAAAAAACCTGAGTCTCTGCCACTGGATCTTTTTTACAACAAAGCAACTACAGTGTACTCTAGCTATCAAGATAAAAATACTGCCTGTGACAATTGTACTTAAGAGAGTTACATATGTACCTTTATTTATTTTTTTTATTTTTTAAGATTTATTTATCTATTTGACAGAGAGAGAGAGAGAGATCACAAGTAGGCAGAGACCAGCAGAGAGAGAGAGAGGAAGCAGGCTCCCTGCTGAGCAGAGAACCTGATGCGGAGCTCGATTCCAGGACCCTGGGATTATGACCTGAGCCGAATGCAGAGACTTAACCCACTGAGCCACACAGGCGCCCCAAGTTTTCTTTTTTCTTTCTTTTTTTTTTTTTTAAGATTTATTTATTTATTTGACACAGAGAGAGAGAGAGAGATCACAAGTAGGCAGAGACGCATATGTGCCTTTAGAAACATTAACACGGATGTTAGAAATATGGCTTCACTCCTCACCTCTCCAGAATGAAACATTTGAGCACAAAATCCATGTATGAATTAGGGAAGCATACCTTTCTATAGGTAGAAAATTATGAAGGCACACTGTCTGGTCTCTACCTGCAACTGTTTCTATCTATCCTTTAAATAGCAACTGAAATATCACATCTTCCATGAACTTTGAAAAAAAATTAATCTTTCCCTCCTTTGTGCAGTTACATAACTTTGTACCTCTTAGGACACATATCAGTTCTGCAATGTGTGATTGCCATTTGTGTTATGCCCCTACCATTTTTGAGGACAGGGAACCTATTCCACCAGACTCTGTCTTCATCTCTCTCATACTTAGAACAACTTCCTGGTAGAAGTCACTCAATTGATAATGTTTCCTTACTTGAATTGAATGATGAAAAATACAAATAGAGTCTTAGATGTTGCCATTATGTGACTAACTTATTTAGCTGAAATAGTTCTTTGTCTTGTCTTACTTAATGAAAATCATGACATCTTAGAATTCAGACTGGCAGGGTCTCAGGGGTGATCTATTACAATCCATTCCCAATGTTTATATGAAAGGCATCTCCAACATTCCTAAAGAGTAATTTGGGCACATTAGGCATGGGCAGTGTCAATTACATTGGTATTGGTGACAGGCACTTAGTAGGTATATAATTATTTCTCTCCATTCTTCCATTTATCTACCCATCCATCCATCCATCCATCCTGTAACAGTGCTTCTTATTAGTGATGCTACTAAAATTAAACACTGCAAGTTTAGACACATCTGAATTCCAATATTTTCCTTTAATAATCTGATATTCTGTCCTAGAACATCTCCTGTCATTTTTATCGTCATATGAGAATTTTGCCAGGTTATAGAATAACTGATGTCTACTTGGTCAAGTTAAGTTACTTAATTATAACTTTTGGTAGTATCATGTAGTTATTTTTCCATTCAAAGATTATAAATCTATGATAACTTGATGTATTTTATTTTATTTTTTAAAAGATTTTATTTATTTATTTGACAGACAGAGATCACAAGTAGGCACAGAAGCAGGAAGAGAGAGAGGAGGAAGCAGGTTTCCTGCTGAGCAGAGAGCCTGATGTGGGGCTCGATCCCAGGATCCTGGGATCATAACCTGAGCTGAAGGCAGAGGCTTTAAACCACTGAGCCATCCATGCACCCCTACATTGACATATTTTAGATTTTTCTTCTGAAAATTTTGCTCCATTCCTTTCCCATTGATAGAGAATTTGTTTTAGACTATTACAAATATATATTTATTTTATTTCTTAGCTCTAGCACAGAATTTTTTTCACAATGATAGAAAGTATACATGCAATAAGCATATAGTTTAATTGTTTTTAAACTAAATTTGATTCTTCAGAAAACTTACCAGTTCTATGCTGTTTGGGCTCATGACTGACACCACTGTACTCCACAAGAGTACTTTTATTAAAAGTTGCCTCAGATACCAGTTGAAAAGTGATGTTACTATAACATATTCCTGGCAGCCAGTGATTAAATACTGTTTTTCCCTTAAAGAAATCTGAGAATAAAAACAATTATATTAAAATTTTGATCTCCTAAATGCCACATACTTCTAGAAAGTCCTAAACAATTGTGATTAAATAACTGTAAGGTATTATTTCCTGCAACTTCTGGCACCCTCAGTAATACAAAATTGGCCTAATCAAGATTAAAGATGAAAATTTGGATCTTTATATCCAAAATTCTGAAAAGCTTTTTCTGCAGGAATTGGATACAATGGAATTAAATCTTTATTATAGGAACATTTTGTGTATTAAATGGAGAGGATAACATGCGGAAATTGCAGAGATTAGGTTTATGCTAGCCATTTATTTTATGATAAAAATCAAAGATATTTTGCCACCTTATGACTTAGGAAAAAGTGATTTCATAAGACATGTTTTCACTAGGCTTACTTGTAAAAACTGGACTGTTTTTGAAGTAGAATGGTTTATCTGCCAGTTGGCAGCACCTGATTTAAGAAGGAAGGAAGGAAGGAAGGAATGAAGAAAGGAAGGAAAAAGGAAGGAAGGAAGGAAGATTGGGATTTTATTTGAAAAACATCAAAGAAAATAATAAAATTAAGATTCCAGTCCAAATTAGAAGGAAATGGGGAAAAGAAACCAAACGTACCACTTATAGAACTAAAAGCTGAAAATAAATTTAAAAATTAATGAACTTAAAAAGGAGAGCATATTTATTAATTCATTTTAAAACTCCTGGCTTTTAGTTCCACAAAAATTCCAGATGCTTTTCAATCATTCATGAATTTGTATTTGCATGTGATCCATAAGCAAATAAGGCCCCATTTATTAATTTGCATTGAAATTAATGCAATTTTTCATTGAAAATTTAAAATTTTCATTGAAAATTTAAAAATGTATAATTTGTGGAGTCTATGTTTATATTTATTTGATGCTTTAAAGCTTCAAAAATATAAATTCACTGCATTGTTTTAAACCATGTCTCATAAAAATGAAATCCATGGAAGAGATGAGTTTATGAAAGCAGCAAGTCAAAATGACACTTAACTGGATACCATGACCTGTGTGCCTCAGTATCCCTTTTTCATCTCACCAGTACCTATTTCCAGTTACAACCAGTGAACTTTGATAACCATCTTCTAAGCCCTCACAGAGAAATGTTATAGTTTTGTATCCTGAGAATATCCAAGTTTGTTTCCTTCCCAATTCGCTCCCAATGGAGCTGAATGCTCTCCCTCCTTTCCTCTTTCCTTCTCCCCTACAGTCTACTCAGAGAAGGTGACCAGGTTCTTTTGAAATGATAAATTCCCATAGGATCTTTTTTTTCTCATCTTCCCACAGGGTACCAATGAAACCAATTTTTGTATATTAATGCAATCATTTAGCTGGCCATACAGATAAACATATCCAAAGGAACAAAAAAGCATTATCATTTGCATTTGAGAATAATCTTGGATTACCTCCAAGCAAAACTTGGTAGAAGGTGCCTTTCTAGCTTCGTTGTTCTAGAAATGCCCTTCTAACACACCCAGAAGGAAATCGTTAGGTGAGGTGTTTCTAAGTTTATGTTTGAATTTATTTTTTGTATCAGACATGCTGCCTTTGGCAAGACTAACATACAAGTGATAATAATTTGAGTATTTCTTATGCTTATGCATTGCCCGTGACTAGCAAACCAGATGTTCTAAGATTCCTCATGACAAGATTTTCATAAATTAATAACTATTTTTAATGGCTCTTCCATGGTCAGATAGCGAATCATAAGACCTCTTTAGAGCAAGACAGAAGACCATTTGGCAAACATCATGTAAAAAAGCGTATTTTAAAGGTGATATTTATCACCCTTCCTTTTGCTTCTTACCTTTATATAGCATTGTTCGGAAGTCTTTCCCTTCCCAGTAGCTTATGTTTACTCTTGTGAAAACATTGTATTTTTCTGGATAATGAATTTCAAACAGGACTCCTGTTTCAGGGGAAGGTTTATAGTCATATATTGAAACACTGGTTACAGGTAGGGGTTCTGCAGAATGGAAGTAAATGGACAAAGGGGAAGTGGAGAAAAAGGGAGAAAGGCCATTATCAATACTTGGAAGTACCAAAAATTATATCTATCAGAACACTTTCCACACTTTTATTATCCATAAGCACTAAACACCCCCACACTCATGAGTTGACTGATCTCCAGAGAAGTAATTAACAAAGTACATTTATATGTTGTTGCATCTTTCAAAGAAATTTCATATTCATTTTTTCCATATGCTTTTTGCAATAACCTTGAGATCTGGGATGAGAAAATATGAATATTGCTATTCAAAGATAAAAATAATGATGATGTCTCAGAGACTTTAAATTATTTGTCAAAGGTAACTTAACAAGTATGTGGCAGAGTCTATATCTCCAAATTCCTAGTTCATTTTTCTTTTTTCCAAGCCAAGAAAACTTGATGTTAATAACAGACCAGTAACAGAAAATACATTTTGGCTCTGACCAAGGATAAATGTTTATGTGATCATTTGTTTCTTTGTATAAACTTAACATTTATTTTTCTCTATTAACTATAAGATTGCAAGCCACACTGTGTTGAGATAAATTAGAGATTATCAAACCACTCTTCCTGCAGAAGTTTAAAAAAAGTTTATTTCTATTTTGCTTGAGCTGTTAACTCATTACAAAACTTTTTAAACACTCATTTTTTAAAAAAATATTTTATTATTTGTTCATCAGAGAGACAGAGACAGAGGGAGAGGGAGAAACAAGGTCCCCACTGAGCAGGGAGCCCGATGCGGGACTTGATCCCAGGCCCCTGGGATCATTTTTTAAAACTGCAACTCGATTCACATCTGCATCTCCTCTGTATCCCATTCTTCAGCAAAATTCTTGTAAAAATGACTGAGCTCCCTCACCCTTCTGAAGGGGCTGTTGGATCAGTTTTATATGCATTCATTTGATTTGAGAAAATCATTTAAATATTTGGTTTGGAGTCAACTATTGTATTACAGACAAAAATAATTTTGATTCAAAGTCTTATTATTAGAGGATTCTCAGACATCATTTACAGCCTAAATGAAATCAGTATCTTTGCTTTAAATTTTACACTTTTAAAATTTCAAGTTTCAATACCCAAGGACACCAAAATCTGATTTAATTTATTCCACAAGTATCAAGGACCTACTTTGTCTTAATCTGTAGGTAAATATTTTTCATTTTGCCCTCCAGGATCATAATCTATTTTAGCTTTTGCTTTTGATTGAAGAGATCCAGGAAGGACTAAAGCAACATGTTAAAGCTTTGATTTTTTTCCTGGAATTTTCTTAAAAACCAAGCTAACATCTAGCAAAAAAAAAAAAAAAAAAATCAGGAAACCTTCAGATTACAGCATATATTGTGATCATGTCCAGGTAGACTACAGGCTGTATCCTCTGGTTAAAATGTTTTTAATTTATCTTTGATTTGTCCTTGGTCTTCTTGCTTCAATGTAACATCTACAGAGTGAACTCACTTGTGTCATGTAAACCAACCACCCAACCAACCCACCCACCAATCCGGGAAGACTCTTGTATTTCTCTTTGATTAACCTACCCCCCCCCCGCAATTTTGAACTTTTGAAGATCTTTCTTTCAACCCTGTCTAATTACTAACCCACAGAGTCTACCAAATCCACCTGCTGCCTCTGTATCTAAGGGAACCAAGATGAAAGCTAACAAAAAAAGGCAGGCACAGAGCAGGGGCTATTCTACTCCTGCTGTCCAGTATCTCAGTCTCACCAGGGTTCTGTCCTACTGAAAAGAGAAGTGAGAGGTCCACCCATTCTTTCATTCCCTGAGGCATGGCATCTGCACATCAAAGACATAGTCTAATTTTGAAATTCAAGAGATGAGGATTACAGCATAGCTATTTTATTTTGTGATTGATTTATTTATGTTTGCTGTTGCAAGCTACTTCACTTTAAACAGAATTTTTTTGAAATGCCTACGTGCCTGTTTGCTTCCTACAGTTCTCTTGGCTTCAACATAAGTAACCCAGGTCAGCAGCAGATTCTAAAGTCTAAGCCCGGGCATTACTGGGGCATATTCAATCCAAGAATTACTATTTTCAATAGAACTCAAATGTGCTCTCTAAAAATATTTTACTGTCTCTCCAGTGACTTCCCTAATTATTTTTCTTTTTAGAAATTATGTGAAGTGCTATAAACCAGAGCTGTTATTACTCAAGTGTTTTTCAGTGATGACAAGGTTAAATCTTGATCTAATTCAATTTTCCTTTCTCTGCCAGCTACCCTTTACTCTTCCATTTCTTGTCTTAGGCACCAGGCAGGACTGGACAGAGAAACAGAGTTGTTAGAAAATGTGTCATTTATTACTTTTGTTTGTTTATTCCTTTTTTGTCCTCAGGTCTTTTTATTTTTCAAGAAATTAAGTATTACAAAATATATTTGAAACTCCCTCATATAATTCACTCAGATCCCATTTGCCTCCCATGATGGCTTAAGGTAAATTAGTAGTCTGAATTTGGTGGTTATCTTCTGATGTGTTTTTTACTTTTGTATTTATGTGTCCCATATCCATATGAAATGTTATTTTGCATTTATATATTACATGAATGATTCTGCAGCTTACTTTTATCAACTATCACTGCTTTTGAGATTTGTCCATCTTGACACAAGTATCTTTAGAAAATTTGTTTCAGTGTTCACTTTAGAATTAAACAAACTATACAGTTTAGCTGTTATTTTGTTAGATTGTTTTCAATCATCCATTTTTTGTAAGTAATGTTGCAATAAATGTCTTGAGACATGTTTCTGGACTATCCAGATCTTGGATAGTAGGGTATGCACATCTTCCATTGTGAGATATTGTGAAAATGTGTTCTAACCCTATGTCAATTTACATTTCCATCAGCAGTGTATGATAGGTTGTCTTTCTCCATATTCTTTTTTCAAAGCTTGCTCATATCAACCTTTTTAGTTTTTGCTACTCTGAGACATATGAAATTTTGTCTCTGTTTTAATTTCTTATTCACAAAGGAGGTTGATTATCTTTTCTTAGGTTTATTGGTTATTCAGCTTTCATTTTCTTAAAATTGTTTGGTTCTTTAGCCTGTTTCATGGGTTCTTTTTCCATATTCTCCTGCTAATTTGTAATGCAATTTTTGTCATCTATTGCATTCTCACTGTCATTTTTGTGTGTGTATGTGTCATATGCCTTCCTTCTGGATTCACCTTCCTTGTTAAAACGTATCACTTAGTTATTTAAGTTAAAGTCTAAGTGTTAAATTCTCCTAGGCTTTTTATTCTGGAAAAGTTCTTTATCTTTAGTCTTTACTCTTTGCTTTTTTAAAAAAGATTTTATTTATTTGAGAGACAGAGTGCATAAGTTGGATGGGAGCAGCAGAGGGAAAGGGAGAAGCAGGCTCTCCACTGAGCAGGGAGCCAGATGTGGTGCTTGATCCCAGGACCGTGGGATCATGACCTGAGTTGAAGGCAGATATTTAACCAACTGAGTCCCCCAGGTGCCTCTATATCTTTATTCTTGATGTAGTTTAGCTGGATATAAAATTATAAGATTTCCTCTCAGTATTTTGAAGCTATTGCTCCATTGTCTTCTTGAATCAATTATGGGGGAACAGAAAACTTCGGTGAGGCTAACGGTTATTCCTTTCTACATATTATGGATTTTTTTTTTGCCTTTGATACCTTCTACACTTTTTATTTGTCCTTGATAATCTATGATTTCACCACCACATAGCTGGATGTAGTCTTATTTTTGAATTACCCTACTAGGTATTTGGAATGCTTTGCCAATCTGTGGATTCATGTCATTCAAGTCTTGGAAATTTTCATAATCAACTCTTGAAATATTGTACCCATTATTCCCTTCACTGTCTTTTTCCTGAACTCTTAACCTCCTTAGTTAGAGCCTCTCCCACCTTCATATCTGAGAACTGTGCTAAATTATGAGGCAATCACAAACAATACCTTTCAATTTACTATTTAAATGCATCAGTGCAGAATTTATCTCATCAGTTGAAATTTTTTTAATTGAATTTAAATTTGACTAATTAAGTGAGTTTTGCCTAGGCTAAGCAACTAAATATTAAACTAAATAATTGTATTTTTCACTTCTAAAAATTTTTAATTTATGTTTATTTGATGCATTTTTATTTAATTTCTGCTAATCTTTGCTTCATTATGTTTTGATCCTTTTGAATGGATGGAATTCTTATATTTATCTCTTTGCCTATCATAAAATACTGTAAATTTGTCTCCAAATTACTATACAAAATATAATCTGCAATATTATGGATGTTTGATGTCTATCTTTTTATAATGTAGATTTCATCGTATGCTTTGAAATACAGGCCCAAGGCTGACTTTCTGTCTTTTTTTTTTTTTTTTAAGATTTTATTTATCCATTTGACAGACAGAGATCACAAGTAGGCAGAGAGGCAGGCAGAGAGAGATAGGAGGAAGCAGGCTCCCTGCAGAGCAGAGAGCCCTATGTGGGGCTCAATCCCAGGACCCTGGGATCATGACCTGAGCTGAAGGCAGAGGCTTTAACCCACTGAGCCACCCAGGCGCCCTGACTTTCTGTCTTCTTATTGCCCTGTTTCTTGCTTATTCTTGCTGTTGAGACAATTTAGCCATTGCTTTTGTTCAGCTCACCCCAGCTCCCAGTCTAGAACCAGGAAGTATTCACATTATTCTGAAGTTCTTGATATTGTGGATGAAATAGTGACTATCACAAATTCATTCCCTGAGTCAGAGGGTTACTAAGCTTCTCCTTGATAATAAGACTGAAGATGTATTCCCTACATCCCAAGGCCTCCATCTATAATTCTATCACAGATGGAAAGAATCTCCACACCAAACAGAAATCTTGGCTCTGTGCCCTACCTAGTATGGAACACTCCAATCCTTACTGTACTGGGGCCCAAGATCAGGGCTGTGTTCTTTCAGATGCAGAGCACAGAGGTCCCAGGACTTCAACCTATCTTCCCCCTTGGAACTTGTTTTGTTTCTGATTCATAGAGATACCTATCTTATTTTTGAGCCTACCAATATACTTCTGGTTTTCTTTTTGATTTGTGTGGTAGGAGCAAAAAGTGTGTCACAAGCAGATTCTTACTGAATTATTTTTGCAAGAAACACTAACATGAAATTCCCATTTCTTCTTTCGTCAAAAAAAATTATAATGACATTTAATATTATTGTTTTTTTTTCTCATTTAGGTGTCCCACATAATAAAATCTGATGTTTAGGGCGCCTGGGTGGCTCAGTGGGTTAAGCCGCTGCCTTCGGCTCAGGTCATGATCTCAGGGTCCTGGGATCGAGTCCCGCATCGGGCACTCTGCTCAGCAGGGAGCCTGCTTCCCTTCCTCTCTCTCTGCCTGCCTCTCTGCCTACTTGTGATCTCTCTCTGTCAAATAAATAAATAAATAAAATCTTTAAAAAAAAAATAAAATAAAATCTGATGTTTAATCAAAGACTGTTTTATGTCCCTTAACTACATTTGAATCATCCATGACAATCATGAATAAGAAAGTCCTTAAAGTTCTGGAAGTAACTGAGGCAGAACATAAGGGAACAAGACAAATATAGAGCAAATACTGTTTAAAGAAATCAGAATTAACTCTGTGCCCCTTGGTAACTGCTAAAGTCAAGAGGTGCTTCTTTCTGAGATGGCTCTGTTTTGATGGACTAAAACTAAAGGAGCTGTTGGATCAGTGACCAGCGTCCTTGCTTTTGAAGTGACCAACCTAATAATGTGTCTGTTCTGACACGATCCTCTTGAGGGAAAGAAACCTGTGATTAGGCCTTCACTTTTTTTTTTTAAAGAGAGAGAGAAAGAGTCTGAGTGGGTAGGGTAGGGCAGAGGGAACAGGAGAGAGAGAATCATAAGCAGGCTCCCCACTCAGTGTGGAGCCTGTGCCAGGCTCAATCTCACAACCCTGAGATCATGACCTGAGCTGAATTTAAGAGTCAGACACTTCACTGACTGAGCCACCCAGGAGCCCCAGGGCTCTCACTTCTGATGTCAGGAGCAGAAAAAAAAAGGGACTGATCCCAGGTCCCAGGCCAGAGCTTCTAACTTACGTTTAGATGATGATTTGGAACTTAACCTGACAGCTTAGCTCTATACACGCAGGCCACTGAGGTGAGCTGGCAGCAGCTGCAGCCCATGGTCCAAGAGTCATGGTCACGATCAAACCCATGAACTTAATTCAAGTCTTCACCACTTCCTTCCTGGAATATTTCAACAGCTTTCTCTATTATTCTCCTTGACTCTAGTCTCACCTTAATTTTTCTACTTGTTTCTGCTCAAAATCTTTAAGCCTGCAGGCCACCTGATATTCTCAGTTTGTCAGAGTCTCTGCCTTACACCTGTCACTTGCACCTTCTTGACTTTGCCCTGCCTGATCTGTTTTGACTCTCCTTTGCTTCCAACCCCTTGAGTAATTTTCTGTTTAATGTCATTGGTATTGTTTACATTTATTGATCTTATATGAAATGCTACACATTTTGTTAAGGAGTGTATTTTAATATTTTTCACATTATAAAATATTACATTATTTTATGGTACCCTCCATCAAAACTGCAAACAAGACAAATCTGGCCTGCCACTTGTTTTTCTATGACTTGTGAGCTAAGAATGGCATTGACATTGTTAAATGGTTAACAAAAATTAACAGAGGAATAATGTCTTATGATATATCGGGATTATATGAATTTTAAATTTTAGTGTCTTTATTTTTTATTTTATTTTATTTTATTTTATTTATTTGACAGATAGAAAGAGATCATAAGTAGGCAGAGAGGCAGGTAGAGAGAGAGGGGGAAGCAGGCTCCCCACCAAGCAGAAAGGCAGATGTGGGGCTCGATCCCAGGACCCTGAGATCATGACCTGGGCCAAACACAGAGGCTTAACCCACTGAGCCACCCAGATGTCCCTAAATTTTAGTATCTTTAAATAAAGTTTTATTAGAATGCAGCCATGCTTGTCACTTACGTACTGCCTATGGCTGCTTTTGTGCTGCAACACTAGAGCTGAATAATCCCAACAGACTATACAGCCCCCAGAAGCTAAAACTCTATCATCTAATTCTTTACAGAAAAAGCTTGCTAAGATTAAAGATTTAAAAACTGAGATTTAAAGAAAGTTATGCTACACTAATGGTTTCTAGATTACCTTGTTGGCTTTAAAGTTCATACTTTGAATCACTACTCAAAAATACCTGCTTGAACCAAAAGACAACTGACAGAATGGGAGAAGATATTGGCAAAAGACATATCAGATAAAGGGCTAGTATCCAAAATCTATAAAGAACTTAGCAAACTCAACACCCAAAGAACAAATAATCCAATCAAGAAATGGGCAGAGGACATGAACAGACATTTTTGCAAAGAAGACATTCAGATGGCCAACAGACCCATGAAAAAGTGCTCCATATCACTCGGCATCAGGGAAATACAAATCAAAACCACAATGAGATATCACCTCACACCAGTCAGAATGGCTAAAATTAACAAGTCAGGAAATGACAGATGCTGGTGAGGATGCGGAGAAAGGGGAACCCTCCTACACTGTTGGTGGGAATGCAAGCTGGTTCAGCCACTCTGGAAAATAGCATTGAGGTTCCTTAAAGAGTTGAAAATAGAGCTACCCTACAACCCAGCAATTACACTACTGGGTATTTACCCTAAAGATACAAATTTAGTGATCCGAAGGGGCACGTACACCCAAATGTTTATAGCAGCAGTGTCCACAATAGCCTAACTATGGAAAGAACCTAGATGTCCATCAACAGATGAATGGATAAAGAAGAGGTGGTATATATACACAATGGAATACTATGCAATCATCAAAAGAAATGAAATCTTGCCTTTGCGATGACATGGATGGAACTAGAGGGTATTATGCTGAGTGAAATAAGTCAATCAGAGAAAGACAATTATCATATGATCTCCCTGATATGAGGAAGTTGAGAGACAAAGTGTAGGGTTTGGTGGGTAGGGAAGGAAAAAATGAAACAAGATGGGATTGGGAGGGAGACAAACTATAAGAGACTCTTAATCTCACAAAACAAACTGAGGATTGCTGGGGGGAGGAGGGAGGGAGAGAGTGGTTGTGTTATGGACATTGGGGAAGGTATGTGCTATGGTGAGTGCTGTGAAGTGTGTAGACCTGTCGATTCACAGACCTGTACCCCTGGGGCTAATAATACATTATATGTTAATAAAAAATTAAAAAAATACTTGCTTGATAATTTGCCAATTGCAATGTAGACTTCAGGATACTATGACTTACAGCTCTGAGAAGTAGCTTTCCTCAATAAACTCTTATTATGTCTTTCTTTGTATTTGTCACCATTCCTCATCACTTATGGATTAAAGACTAAACTCTTGTGAGGTAGTCATGTTCCTCCCAATCTTTCTAGCTACCTTTCTTATTATTTTCTGGAATGATAGGTGCTAGATATGTTAACTCTTCGCAATTCACAAGAAAGTCCACTCTTTGCAAATATGATTCCCTTTGACTCCATTGTAACACTTTCCATTCTTTATTCATTTTCACTACACCATCAATGATTGTATCTTCTGAGGTGCCTTCCCAATGTTTGCTAAGGAAGGCTGGGCAATCTTTTTCACATAATTTTCTTAGAGCATTTATCATGTTTTTGTAATGGTTTTTTTATTTGTCTCTTACGCTATAATATATCATCTTTCAATGTGGGTATGAAGGACATGACATACAGAATGTGCACAATAAATAAAATAAAAATTCATGGATTATTTTATTTATAATACATGAATTTACATTTGCATAAAGTATTAATGCATGTTTATATTTATACAGTATATTATAGAATACATGAGATTCTATTCATAGAGTGTCTCTAAAGTGTTCTGCAATGTTTACAATTACTACCTCTTAGATTTTACTAACACACAAGATAGCAGTGGGTAATAACATTTCTCCAATCTGTAAGCAATTGTTTTCATGTGTTATTTTATCTATGAAGAAATTACTTCTCTCTAAAGTGCAGACAATATACTGAAAATTCTTAATCAATTAAATATTAATCAGATGTCAGAGCTTAAGGGTTGCAAAACTCCTTTGAGCTGGCCAAATGTCTTCTTTGTGCTGAATTTATTTTTTGCCATGTTTTGCAGCATTCTCTAAGAGCACCAGACTCAGGACAGCTATAGAGAACTATCAAAGGATGGCCTTGGAGCCAATTACTTTGTCACTGCTTATTTCATCAAGACAAGTATCTACCACACAAGAAATGACTGCACCAAATATACCCTTTTATCCTCAAGAGTAATGTGTCATCTCTTTGAGCAGATACTATTAATGTTTCCTAAACTTTAAAAAAAGCTTCCCATTATAAAAATAAAGATGGCAAAAATGCATCATTCACTGACAAATAGTGGTGATTTTAGAGCTCAAAACTAATCTTAGTCATCACGTACTTCAATTCCCTCTTTTTTAAAGGAGGAAGCTGAAACTAAATGTCACCTCATGCATAAGGTCACAGAAATATTTGTGCCTTAATTCCCAATTCTTATATTCTGAACCTAATTTCTCTTTTAAAATCGAGGATGATGTAATTGAGTCTTTAAATATGAGATACAGTAGGAGAGACAAGAAACCATCATTAGTTAGTTTTTGCTTTTTAGAAATCAATGCAGATTTCCTCTTCCACATAGGATGTAGAAATTTACAAGTCAATGTCACTCTCTCAGCCCTCAACAAGAAGAAAAAGCCAAATAATCATGAGATCATGATTTTTCTTGAATCTAGCAGAGATCTGAGATTACAAGGCAACCAAATGAACTAAATACCCAAGAGTGACAAACCCCCTGCAAACAGAAACTGCTTCACCTTTGGCAGAGCATGGCAGGAGGAGGGCGGCTCCATTAAAGCAAGAAAGAAGATAGATTTTAATAAATTCATAAAGGCTGGATGTATTTTCAATGACAGCGTAGAACTGTCTGTCCAATAAAATAGCTGTTAGCCACCTGTGGTTATTTTAATTAAATGTAGAATGAATCAAAATTAAATAAAATTAAAAATTAGTGGCTACTGGGGCACCTGGGTGGCTCAGTGGGTTAAAGCCTCTGCCTTCAGCTCAGGTCCTGATCCCAGGGTCCTGGGATCAAGCCCTACGTCAGGCTCTCTGCTCAGCGGGGAGCCTGCTTCCCTTCCTCTCTCTCTGCCTGCCTCTCTGCCTACTTGTGATCTCTGTCAGATAAGTAAATACAACCTTTTAAAAAAAATTAGTGGCTACTTATCCCAGAGAGTTCCAAATAAGAAAAACTGAAAGAGATCCCCTCAAGACACATTATGATCAAAATGTCAAAAGTTAAAGATAAAGAGAGAATCTTAAAAGGAGCAAGAGAAGGTACATGCAAGGGAAATCTCATAAGAATATTAGCATTTGGGAGCCTGGGTGGCTCAGTCAATCAAGTGTCTGATTTCCACTCTGGTCATGATCCCAGGGTCCTGGGATCTACTCTCGCATCAGAATTCTTGCTCAGCAGGGAGCCTGCTTCTCCCTCTGCCTGCTTCTTCCCCTGTTTTTGTTCTCGCTCTCTCTCAAAAAAAAAAAAAAAAAAAAAAAAGAGAATATTACCATATTTTTCAGCAGAAACTTTACAGACCAGAAGGGGATGGCAAATACATTCAAAGTATTCCTTTCAAAGCTGAAGGGAAAAAAATTTCTAACCAAAAGTATTCTATCTGGCAAGGTTATCATTAAGATTTGAAAGAGAAAAAAATTTGCAGACAAGCAAAAGCTAAAGGAATTCATCACTGCTAAACTGGCCTTACAAGAAATGTTAAGGGACTCTCTAAGCTGAAAAGAAAGGACACTAATTAGTGATATATCCCTAACTATTATATTACTAATTATTATTATTATCATCAGAGAATCTAACTAGACATTTTTCCAAAGAAGACATGCAGATGGCCCAAAAACACATGAAAAGATAGTCAACATCACTAAGCATCAGGGAAATGCAAATCAAAAGGGGTATCACCTCACACCTGTCAAATGGTTATTATCAAAAAGACAAGAAATAACAAGTATTGGTAAGAATGTGGAGGAAAGGAACTCTTATGCATTCTTGGTAGGAATGTAAACTAGAATAGCCACTATGGAAAACGGTATGGAGATTTCTCAAAAAATTAAAAATTAATTTGAAAAGATGTATATGATATATATATGTATATATATATACACACACACACACACACACACACACACACATGTTTATAGCAGCATTATTTACAATAGCCAAGATATGACAACAACCTGAGCATCCACCAATGGATGAATGGATAAAGAAGAAGTGGTATATCTATGAAGAATGGAATACTACTCAACCATAAAAAAGAATCAAATCTTGCCATTTGCAACAACTTGACAGAACTTAAGGGTATTTTGTGAAGTGAAATAAGTTAGACAGAGATAGACAGATACTGTATGATCCCACTTATATGCGGAATCTAAAAAACAAACAAAGTGAAGAAAAACTCATAGAAGCAAAGAACAGAATGGTGGTTTCCAGAGCAGAGAGAGGTGGTGGGGTGGGCTAAAGGGGTGAAGGGGGTTGAGGGGTACAAACTTCAGTTATAAAATAAATAAGTCATAGGGATGTAATGTACAGTATGGTGACTGTAGTCAATAATGTCATATTGCATATTTGAAAGTCATCAAGAGAATAAATCTTAAGTGTTTCCACTGCAAGAAAAAAAAATTGAGACTGAATGGTGACAATGGTAACTTGACTTACTGTGGTGATTGTCTTGTAGAATATACAAATATCAAATCATTGTGTTTTGTGAAACTAACAAATCATGAAAATAATCTCAAAAGTGTAAAGATGAAAAGCTTCAAACTTCACGTAAATTTCAAATATGTAAAGCATAAACTAAAAGAAGTACAAAAGAAGAAGTACAAACTAAAAGAAGTAAACTAAAAGAAGTAAAAGAAAAAGACAATAGATATATTTGGAGATTTTCACATACCACTAACCACCATTTTCAGAACAAGTAGACAGAAAATCAGTAAGGGTAGAGAAGATTGAACAACCAACTTGACCTACTTGAAATTCATCAAAATTTCACCCAACAGCTGCCCACAGAATACACACCAAGACATACCATATTTGGGGCCATAAAATAAACTGCAACAATTTTAAAGTACCTGAAATCACATAAAGTATGTTCTCTGATCACAACAGAGTTTACCTAGAAATGAATAAAAGGGTCTGTGAAAATTGCAAGATGGATATTCAGCAGCACACTTGCTAAGCCCACATGTTGAAAAAGAAATCACAAAAGAAAATAAACAAATATTTTGAATACAACTCATTGCGCACACTAAAATGTCCAGGAGATATAATGGAAATCTCTTATCATGCGCCTACTTACCATTTACTTATCATTAGCTTACTGGTCAAAGGACTTTATGAATCATCAGCTAAGGGGCTGACTGTTGGAGCTTTTTCTGGTCTGGAGTGGCTAAGCACATGCTAATGAACGTTAGGTCAACAACAATAACTACACTTTTGTTTTGCTTTACGCCTTAGTCTCCCCCCACCCCCACACCAGTTCTTTCTTCTATTACTTGCTCAACTGAATTGAATTAATATTTATTGAACACTTATTAAGTGTAAAGTTAATGCTAGGTGCCTATGAGATTGTGAAGTTGGTAAGGCACAGTTTTGGATTTCAAGGAATTGTATTATCTCCATTGTTTACCTAGATTTGCTACCTGGACCTATTAACGCCCAGTTCACCTCTCTCTGCAACATGTTTAAAACGGTATTTTAGAAAAGGCAGGTTCTTCCTTTAATTCTACTAGGTCTTGGATTTGCTCATTGTATTTATAAACCTTGAAGGTCTTGGGTTTATGTCATTCCACTCCTAATTTTTTAGGATTCAATACTGATTCTAGGACTCTGCGAAGGGAAACATTAATTAATTTTTGACAGACATATTAAAAATATGTCTTCTAGCTTGATTCTGAGTTCTTGCTTCCTGATGTTTCTTTTTCCTTTTATCCCAAGGGAAAAAAAATCACTATGTCCTTTTCCTTGTTTGTGGCAAAAATGACTTCAAGTAGCTGGCATTTAAGAAAATCACAGCCACTGGAAAATTAGCACTGAAGGATAATAAGCAAAAAGAACTTTACTGAGCCATTAAATTGCTCTAGTGGTAAACTCTGCCATCTTATAGATAACATTTCTTCTTCTAATCTCAATTTGAGATTTGAAATGTTATTAGAAGATAACATTTCTTCTTCTAACATATTCATCAACAGATATGATAAAGTTATATCTCAATTTGAGATCAATATAATCTCAATTGAGATTATATCTCAATTTGAGATAAAGTTCCAGAGAGAGAAATAAAAATCACATATAGTTAAAATTACTCCTAAAAATTCTTAATGTCAGCATTAATGGTTTAAGACATGAACTACTGAAGGTTAAAATGCCAATGATTTGAGGGGTTTTTGATATTTTTCTTGGGCATGGAAGCCAAGGCTTTTTGGAGGGTGAGGTCAAGAATAGAAACCGATAAATAATATCTTTTTCTCTCTCTCAGCTAAAAATGTATAATTAATTTTGAGAAAGCTAAATATGAGTATAAATTCCTTGTCTCAAAACCCAAATGGCTTAATATAAGAGTATGTGTTCTGGAAAAAAATAGCTTAGTTATAATCATATTATTCAGTTATATATCAAAAAATTACATGGTCTAATCATGAATCTAAAATTAAAATTCAGCCTGAAAATATATTGTCTCATTGAGGTTTACTTTTTTGGGTTTGAAACAGATTTTTTCTTTAACAGAAGGTAACAGTTAAATATTATCAAATGCTGGCATAAAACCGTATTTTCAACAAAAAGCAGAACTTTGAATTTATGCCGCTCGAATTCAAGGTGATTGGACTTGCCATCCTGGGCTGACGTTCTTTCAGTGAGGGCCCCGTGAGAATACACCCAAAGAAGAAACACAGAGGACAATACCACAAACGATGCTTACTTGTTAACACAGTGATTGATCTGGATGGCTTGGTAACCACATTTCCATTTACCACTACCAGAGTGATTATATAATAAAGGCCATGGTAATTAGCCTTAAAGGTAACAGGAGGAGGCAAAGTGCTGTTGAAGTCCTCAAATTCGAAGAAGTAATTTTTTGATTCCCCAGTTATCTTCACAACATACACAGATGACGGGCTCGTGACATCTGGGGCTTCTAAAGACACAACGATGCTATTATCATCTTGAACAGTTACATGGAATGTTGTGGCATTCTGTTTAAGAAAAGAGAAAAACAAAAGGAAATGAAGGTCACATTGAGATTGTGAGCAATAAAATTATGATGAGCTTGTTTTTCCAAAACTAATGTTTGTGAGAAGCATCACCCAGGTATTTTAGTGTTCAAAGAAAAGCAGAAAGAGAGAGCTTAACCCTCTTACGACTACGGATCTACTCAGGATTTTATTTTTGATTCTTCTCCATTGAAAAGCTGCTCCCAGTTCCTGGATTGTGTCATGTAATAAACACAAAATGAGTGGAAATGAGTAAAGAATGAAATGAATGAAAATCATCTTGGCACTCGACTTCCAGAGAAATTCTTGATTTCAGCTCTGCTGGAGAAACTATACAGATGGAGCACTCTGGAAGGAGTAATGCTGTGGTATCCTAGGAGAATTCTAGAAGAATGTTGCAAAACAGTTATTTCCTCTCTCATTTTTCACCTGTCAGTTCTGAAAATAATAATAATTTAAAAAGTCAGGACTGAGAATCCTGTGATAATCCTCCTCACTGGAGGTTAGCCAGTCTTTAATCAGAGAAACTAACAGGATCTTTGAAGAAGGAACCAGACTGAGGATAACTGGAAAAGGCAGCGGTCAGGGGAATGAAAACCGCTCTAAGGGTTCTAGATCAATGTTTATGGACAGTATTTGAAAAGCCATGGTGTGGTTGGCTTAAATACCCCTTCCTGATTCTTTCCCATACTGTACAGCAGAATAGTCCTTCTGCTCTCTGGTCTCCCACAAGACTCACATACTTTGTATCATTGCTGCTTTGCTTTTAATTCATCCTCGGCGTATATGGTGTCCAGGAAGTTATTTCCCTGCTTTGAGCCTCAGATCTCTCTTCTGTGAAAGGGGGACAGAACAATTGCTAAAACTTGGTTAGGACTTACCAGGATCCAGATACGAAGCTAGGTAGGTCTGTAAACACAGTCATCTCATTTAATACGCAAAATGACCTGATGAGATAGGTATTTTTATCAATGTCAGTTTGTAGTTAAGGAAACCGAAGGTCAGAAGGATTGAGTCGCCTGCTCAAGGTCACACATCTAGTCTGGACTCTTAACCACTGAACTACACAAGTACCGAAACTGAGCTTCATTATGTCCACATGTCTGTTTTTCTTCCCCTCTTGACTTGTTTTCCTAACACTCAGTCTGGTAAGTCTCTGTTAAATGAATGAAGGAATTGCTGATTGCATTAGAATTATATGTGGACATTTGCCTCTTAGAATTAACCTAATGGTACTGCCCATATAGTCAGTAGCCAAATCAAGCCTACAGTACATATCAGTATCAGAAAGGAGGCTCTAAGTGTACCTAAAAAAAAAGTACTGATTTTTTTTCCTATTATTTACTCGTTTAGAAAACTAATTCTTACAGGTCCTAGTATTTGTAAAGAATACCGACCATTGGGGCACCTGGGTGGCTCTGTGGGTTAAAGCCTCTGCCTTCGGCTCAGGTCATGATCCCAGGGTCCTGGGATCGAGCCCCGTATCAGGCTCTCTGCTCAGTGGGGATCCTGCTTCCTCCTCTCTCTCTCTCTCTGCCTGCCTCTCTGCCTACTTGTGATCTCTCTCTGTCAAATAAATGGAATCTTAAAAAAAAAAAAAAGAATACCGACCACTAACAGAAATTTATTTCTATGTTAACATTTAATAGACTTAATTGTGTTCATGACATTCTAACCATACGAGACCTTGGGTTCTTTAGGGGCAGGGGCTGTATCTTATTTCTGGCTGCACTTCTAGCTCCAGGACCACTGTCTGGCATATGCCAGGTACTTTGTGGTCTGGATGGTCCTAGTCAGAACTCTATAATACGGATCAGTCAGTATGGACTGACTTTTATATATATATATATTTAAAGATTTCATTTATTTATTTGATAGAGACATGGTGAAAAAAGGGAATACAAGCAGGGGGAGTGGGAGAGGGAGAAGCAGGCTTCCTGCTAAGCAGGGAGCCTGATATGGGGCTCCATCCCAAGAACCCTGGGATCATGACCTGAGCCGAAGGCAGACGCTTAACAACCAAGCCACCCAGGTGCCCCTGGATTGACTTATAAAATGTCCTTTTCTGGGGCACCTGGGTGGCTCAGTGGGTTGAAGCCTCTGCCTTCAGCTCAGGTCATGATTCCAGGGTCCTGGGATCAAGCCCCGTATCGGGCTCTCTGCTCAGCAGAGAGCCTACTTCCCTCTCTCTCTCTCTCTGCCTGCCTCTCTGCCTACTTGTGATCTCTGTCTGTCAAATAAATAAATAAAATCTTTAAAAAAAAGTCCTTTTCTCCTCATTGTCTCTCATCGTCACATACATGGGTAGGTTTCTAAAATTTTGTGCTTTTGAAAAACATAACAAACATACAGAAAATGTGACCCACTGTTATTGTCAGCAATCCAGGTGAGACTGAGAAGCTAAACCAAGCATCCAATATCTAATAACATTGAACTCTGGCTTTTATTCATTATTGGTTACAGAAATGGATTCACTAATCCAGAAAACAGTTAACTGTACAAACATCAGGTTCAGAATTATTAAGAATTTTTTGCTCTATGTTTTAATGGCCAATAACAAAAAAGTTTGTGATAATGAAAAGAGGGATACATAAACTCCATCTTGCAAAGTGTTTAAGAGATACGTATCTAATGGGTCATGATGCTTCATAGACACAGCAATCTTCCAGGGAAAGGGACTAATCTTCCAAAATCTAACGACAGCTTTGGGGATGATCCTATCAGCCATGAATATAAGCATTGGCCCATGTGCTCCCAGGTCGCCAAAAATAAATCAGGGTAGGCTAATCAGATTCAGTCGGTGGGACTAATGAGAATAAGGCAGCACTCCAAGTGAGTCTAGGCAGTGAGCCTAAAGAAATGTCATTACACCATTTCTTCTCTGCCCTCTGTGCTTCAGCTTTTCTTGGAATCTATATTCAGGAGAAGATTCTGGATGCTTGCTGCAGGCACAGAACCCCTGCCGAGATGTAAAGCAAGAAGAAAGAGTTAAAAGTTACAGAAATGGATTTCAACTTAGGCAAGGCCAGCATGGATTTATTTGGTGGATAGAGAAGTATTAAAAAAAAAAAAAAGCATTGCTTGACTCTGCAATGAAAATATTTTTACTGAGATTTCCTCTGCATAATACAATTTAATATAGAAATTTCTCTGCTCCAACACTCTCATTTTACACTTGAAAGAACAACGGTGCAAATGTCACCCAGCTAATTGATGTCGGAACAAGGTCTAGGATCCAAACATCCTTCTGTCTCCCAGTAGTTCTCTTTCCCGAAGGAGAAGTAGGCTGCTTGAGGCAGCAAAGGGAGGCAGGGTGCTTGGCTTCAGCAAGGAAGGGGGAGCCCAGGAACCTGTAACCTTCTCTATGGCCAGTCCCATGGGACAGAAGCTATTAGAGAGAGAGTGGGCAGCATTAAAGAGGAGAAAAATGCCCGATGAGTACCTGGAATGTGGGACAAGAATAGAACTGGTCTCACATACTCCAGTCTGACATCATAGGAAGTCTTCCACCATCTCTGACAAACATAGCAACTGTTAGCTATCTATCCCCTAATCTAGACCATGCTTTGCACTTGGCGTTTTATATCTTTTTCTTTTTTCCTTACAACAATCTTTAGAAGTAAGTGTCTTTCTCCCCATTTTACTCAGAGAGGTTAAATAATCTGCTTAAGAACGCAGCTACAGGCTTGGAATCAGAGGACCTGAGTTTCTACTCCTTTGCTGCAACATGGGAAAACGCAAGGAACTTCTTATTTTCTTTCTTTCTTTCTTTTTTTTTTTTTTTAAGATTTTCTTTATTTGTTCAAGCAGAGGGAGTGGCAAGCAGAGGGAGAGGTGGAAGCAGACTGCCGCTAAGCAGGGAGCCCAATGCAGGGATCGATCCCAGGACCCTGGGATCATGACCTGAGTCAAAGGCAGAGGCTTAACTGATTGAGCCACCCAGCATTCCCAACTGCTTAATTTCTAAAATAGGGGTGTTTCCTACAAACTCATGGGATTTGGGTAAGAATTAAATGGCTTTTTAGAAAAATACTAATAGGATGAACCCAGTAAATATTACCTTTATCTCAAAGATTCTTGTGTTTTAGTTAAGTTGTGAATCTCTCAATGACCTGTCAACTAAAGAAGTTCTATAAACATTCATTTAACTAAACTTCACAACTCTATGGAATTCTGTGATCATATTCACTTGATGTTATATTCACATTGGAGAGCTATCCATTCTATCATTTCAACAACAAATAAACATTAGCAGAGAGCCAACTTGGCATCAGGTATTTTGCTGGGGGTTAGCGACAGGCTTTGAGTAAGATGGCGGACTTGACCTCCTAGAGCTCAGATTAGAGTCAGAGAGGCTCACCCAAATGCATAATTATAACAGCATGTTGAGTGTTACTATTTGCAGACTTGGAAAAACTGTTTGATGCCTGTTTTTGCTGTCTGTATGGGATCCCTTGATTATATCTTCTTGTTTTGGAGCACTGCTTCTTTCCCACCATAAAGCCAAGAAGGGATCCTGGTGGCGGTTCCGAATAGCAGTGCACTACTCCCAGATGAGAGCAGGAGGTACTTTGACTCAGTCAGGGTAAGTCCTAGTGCCCAGTTCCCCCTTCATGGAGAGAGCCGGGGGTGCTACTGGGGACCAAACTAGTAAATAGAAGGCTTTGTCTGAAATTTTATAACTGGAATTAGTGGGGAAGAGTTTTTTCTCTTCTGGCTCCAAGTATGTATGGATGCAAAACTGGAGAAGTCAGTATCTATCATTCTGTCCCACAAAGACAGTTGCTTGAGGGAGCATCCCTGATGTGGTCTGAGGCCCTGGTTCACTCATCCTAAGGCTATGCCCCTGTGCAGTTTGGGGCATAGTGGATAGTGAATAAATCCCAGTGAATAAATCCCAGTTGATGGCTTATGTCAGTTAAGCTGGATTTCCAAAATTGACAGCCAAAAGTCCCAGTCAACACAAAAGAATTGTTCAGTGCTCTAGACATGTAGAGAAGAATGCAATTAATTCTGCTTCTGCAATGGATATGAGGAAAGATTGCAAGTTGAAAGTGATGCTTGAAAAATTCTCAGGAGTTTTCCAGGGAAACAAAGGTCAGTGCATCATCTGAGGAAATGGGAAGAAGACCCCACAGGCATCTGGGTGGTTAGATCATGGTAGCACTTTCAGAGAGGAGGGTTGATAAGCTAGTCCAAGATGTGAATTTAGGTGTTTTTTAGGCCAAAAGAAATCATGGTCTGTTTTAATGCAGGAAGGTGACATAATCAGGTCACAGCTTACAAAGATCAATACAGTTAGGAACATGGACCAGTATAGTTAGGGATTGCCCGAGTGGGCCCACCTAAGGCCAGTAGACTATAAGGAGGCTGTTGCAACCCTTCAGGTAAAACCTGATGAAAGTCTGAGCCAATGCTGGTAAAAGCATATCTGCCTGTGTGATGTGCACTTAGAACATTATTAATGCATCAGCTTGCAATCCAATCAATTATTAGACATATTAGAGGACATTTTAGAGGGAACAATTAGAAAATTCTGCCGTGCTAAGGCTACCACATAAGAAGTAATGGGATGCTCGATTCTTTTCAATAGTGATATCAACGGTGTCCGGTGTTTCTATAGCGCTACGGTCATACTTCTCTGCAGACACTGTGGAATTCATCCATTTAGCCTCCTGTCCAGCTGTGGGAAAAGTTTTCCAGCAAGATCTTCCTTCCTTTCAGTTCCTTCAGGAACATCAAGTTCCCAGGGCTGTCCTGACAGGGCAGAGCTCCCCCTGACACTTTCTCAGAATTATTCACAGCTCTCTTTCAGAAATTGTCAGGACAGAATTTGGATGTTGTTGTCAAAGGCTAGGGATGGTGGCCTCACCCTCATTTTCCATGACATCTGCAATCTTCAGATGCTGAGCAGCCAGCACATATCAGGAATTGTACCAGAGGCTTGGGATTCACTCTATTTAGGAGTAAAGAGGAAGATCGGTATTATGTGCCTTTGTCCTTCCTAATGTCCTGTCTAACCAATAATAGTGATGATGATGATGATGATGATAAGGAGGACACTATCACTGTAAAGGACACTAACTTATACAGAGCTTATAATGAGCTGCCAGAAACGTCTCTGAAGCTCATTCAGCAAGCTGTTGATGCATGCCTGCTGAGTGAATATAGTTACAATTGGCTGTGTAATACAAGACTTCAATATAAGTGTCCTAAATGTATCTTTTCAGGTAGAACCTATGTGTTTCTCTCTGTGCCTTGGTCCACATCCACGCCAGGTCAACCTTTCATGTTTTAGATGCTTAAATACACTCACTTCTGTTTTTATGACTTCATGATAGAGAATCCTCATCTCTTTTTGCCTCTTTTTGGTAAAGGAGTCCAAACTCACCTGTCAGGCAGGTCATATAAATGAGAGAAGCAATCTAGGGTGACAGGATTGATTGATGAAATAGTTAGCTGATGGGAGGGTGCATGCATTGCCTAAGAGCATCATTAAAAAGCAAAATTATAAAAAAATAAAACTATGCTGGCCGAAGAAAACACCTTTGCAGGCCAGTCTCAGTCCAGAGGCTGCCAGATTACAACACCTGAATTTGTTGCAGTGTCATTTCCTTCATCAAACATCTTATCTTTGGATCTTCAGCTTCTGACCATACTCTTTGCTCTCCCCAGCCAGAATGCAGAAATGATAACTAAAGTCTGTTACTCCCCATGCATTCATTTACAGTAAATACAGACGGCATTTACTTATCAGTTACTGGGTGTGTATATATGTGTGTGTTAAGTGGCATTTTATTATACATATTAATGCAGTAGTTATTTCCTGATTCTTAATACGGGCTTGTACTACAAGCTCTGTAGAACTCTTAATTCTGGAGATTAAACAAAACATGCTTAAGGAAAGAATTTAACTTGGTATTTTTAAATGAGAGAAACGCTCTGCTGGAGAGATGTGCCAAAATTCAATGTGCTATTTAGGAATATAATAATAGTCATGTATCACATTTTATATTTTTTAAAGCACTTTTAATTCATTTTCTCATTTGATCCTCAAAACATCCCATCAAGTTATTATCTCACTTCACGGGTGAAAACACTGAGGTGTGAAGAAATTAAACGGGTTTCTCAAGGCTACTTTACAATGATGTGGAGGACTTAGCACTGAAGGCAATTCTTTAACTACAAATTTTATGGCTCTATTATGCTCCTCTTCCCAGACGATCAGATCCTGGAGCCAGAATGATTTCCCAAATGCTACTTTTCATACCTGTATTTAACTGGTGGTGAACTCCCTCAGCACAAACCATGACTTATTCCTCTAGGTTATGACTGATAGATGCTCCAAAATGGTGGTATCACCAAAAAAAAAAAGACAATTTTGAGAGATAAAAAGAAATTCTGGGGCAGCTGGGTGGCTGGGTCAGTTGAGTGTCCAACTCTTGGTTTTAGCTCAGGTCAGGATCTCAGGGTCCTGGGATCAAGGGAGCCCTCAGTGGGCCCCACGCTCAGCAGGGTGTCTGCTTGTTATTCTCTCTCTCTCCCTCTGCTCTGCTTCCTGCTCACACTTTCTCTTTCTCTCAAATAAGTAAATAAATCTTAATTCCTTAATTACCTAATTAATTCTGGAGACAGGCACACCTTGGTGCAAGTCCCACTTAAGTGATACTCTCTCATTTTGATTCTGAGAGCCTCAGTTGCTCCAGGTAAATCATGGAAACACTAAAATAACTAGGTTTTTGAGGGGAAACAAATGAGATTCTATGTGTGCATTACTTAACACACTACAAAATATTTAGTAGATTCTCTGAATGCAATACCTGATTGTTACTGTAAAATTTATGACCTATGTTTTCACATTGATTTTCTTTAGGACATGTAGGTTGTAGAAGTCATATCTTTTTAGGACACTAACACTGTGATTCATATATGGTTCAATAGCTATTCTGTCTTTCAGTCTGTTTATCCAGTAATCAGTATCACCCGTTTTTGTGGCATCATGAACAAGAGCATCCAGTATTTCTTGTTCTATTATGCCTGCGTACAACAGCCTGAGTTGCCCTATTTGACTGAAGGTTACCATGGGAACAGTTTCCAGGACCTACTGTGCTGAGTAGCTCTGAGACCTGGGAAGCTGTGCCTGGATGATGACTAACTCGGGGGGGGGGGGGGGCACAGTCCAGGAAGCCACAAAATGCATTTGTTCTCAACAGTTCAATGATCAGGCCACTTCTAAAAATACGCAACATTCTTCTGGCTTACTGTGTTATGAAAAATAGGGGTTCCTGGCAGGTGAATTCTGTCTGTGAAGTAAGTGTTATTTTCATAAAATCAGGCCCTCACAAGTAGAATTTTGCCTGAATGTTGTATCCCCCAAAACTTTTCTCTATCCTTTCTAGTATTTCTAGTTTTAAAACAGTTTTACCTCAGAAACATGCATAGGAAAATGCAGCTGTCCCACTTCTTGAAAGCTAATGATGATGGTGCTAATCATTTATTTTAGAATGGATGAGTTCAGTCAAATTTCCCAACAGGCATCAAGTGTCTCTCCAACTGTGACACCAGTTAATTAAATCCTGATGACAGCTAACAAAGAGGGCAGTCAAGTTACCAAACATGTAGTTCACAGCATATTTAGGTGAGCCCCTCGTGACCTTCTGTGTGCGCTGACCTTTAACTCCCCTGAGTTGTTAACATCCTCAGCAACAAAACCACCAGATCTTCAATGCGTATAGTTTCTTATGCCCTCTGCCATCACTGAGACTTTATGGTTTTCCTAGAAGACCATGCCAGATAAATTTAAGCCCAGAAGTTTAGGGAGATGAAGTGCGATACTTTACATACAGACTTTGCTCAATGCTTACCTTCATGTAGTTTTTAAAAACTGAGTGCTTACTGTATGCTTGGTGCTAAGGATATAATGGATGAGAAAATAAATTTGGTTGCTGTCCCAATGGTTTTTGGGTCTACAGCAAAAGAAAGGAAATATACCATTTTAGATAATTAAATAATTACAAGTGGAAAAGGCATTGTTGAGAAGACCTCAGCAGGAGGATCTAACCTGGTGGAAGTAAGAGTCTAAACATGTAAGGATAGGCATCAGTAAGAGTTAGCTCGTTGAGGAGCTGAAGAATCGGATTTCTGAAGAACAATGTATTTGAAGACCTGGCGAATAGAGAAAGCACAGTGTATTTGAGAAACCAGAATGGTATCAGAATGGCCAATACTAGAGACTCATCATGGGATACTTTGTAGGTTCTTGTAAAAAAATTTTGAACTTTATGCTCAAGGCAATGGGAAGCCACTTATAGGTTATTAGGGGCATGAAATAATCAGATTTGCGTCTGTAATACAAGTAAGATATGTTAACTGCTGGCTCTCGGAACTTTTAATCTAAAAGTGCTTGATAATGAGCCACTTGGGTTAGAAGGGAATCCTCTAACTGGTGTGAGAAGAAGAATCTAGGGAAACAAACAAAAACAAGAACAAAAATACAGTCAAACTAGTATTCGAGTTACAAAGAAAAGAATGGCTTTATTCCAGAAAGGAAGAGGGAGAGATAAGAGAGAAGGGGCTAGAAAAAAAACACAGAGAGAAGAGCCAGCAAGATGGTGTGATGCTGGGAGAGAGAAGGGCAATCAGCCAGTGGAAATACCCAGATGGAGGAGGTTGAAGAGCATTTTAAAACTGGAAATGCCTAATTTTCCATTTGAAGTTAGCATTTTGAATAGTAAACACTTATCCATCTTCCCAAATGCCAACCTTTAATAATATTTGCTAGACTCACGAATGCTTTGTGTGAGTGGGTCATTTGTGAAACTTGCTAAACGAGCTGCGTTTCACGTCCAAGTGTTGGGGCACGGAAGTGTTATTTGCGGATCTTGACATCTGCGGAAGAGGGAGTGAGAAGGCAAACGTCCTCCAAATTGGCAAAAATCCCAAAGTAATGTGGACTTCCATAGGAGATGGTAAGGGATTTAAGGTCAATTTTATTTAGGTCTCAAGGGTGCAGGAAGCTCCTTCTGGATATAGTGCAGAGAGCTCCTTGGTGAGGATAGGTGGAAGCAGGTGTAATCGAACTAGAATAGGGAAGAAATGAAGGTGGTTAAGACCAGGGTGATGTCAGCAGCAATTCAGAGGGTACGTTTCCCAGAACTTAGCGACCTGAGATTTCAGTTCACTGTGAGCTGGTTGTGGTACTGATTTCATGTGGTCCATGATTTCATTCATGTGTCCATGAAATCATCATCATCCTCTCCATCATCATCACCACCATCATCATCATCTCCAGGAAAGACAACAGGTATTACCAAGGTCAGGAGAAGACTGATGTTTACCATTCATTTAGTTCATTTTGATACCTAATAAGTATGAGGTGCCTGTGGGACACCCAAGTGCAAACGTCAAGTAGGTGATAAGATACACGGGTCCAGAATTTAGAAGAGAGGTCTGCACCAAATACTTGGAACAGATTATATCACAGATGGCACCTGCGATCTGGAAATCAAGGAAATACCACACTACAGCTGCTACTATTACTAGAGCTTACTTTTATTTAAAAATGTACTTTGTGCTAAGAACTTTTTAGGCATTACTTCACTTAATCTTCTTAGCCACCCTCTGAAATAGATATTATTATTTGCATTTTCCAGATTGGTAATTGAGCCTCAGAAAGATTAAATAACACATCTAAGATCACATAGCTTTTAAGTGGTAGACAAGAGAATTCGATCCACATTCCTTTGATTCCAAAGTCTGTGTTACTGCCATGAGCTGCATTTCAGACTATCTTTTACTTAATTTCTTTGCAACCAAGAATCATGAGTGTCACTTTAAATAATAGGAAGAGTAATGACTTAATGGCAAATAAAGTTGAACATTGAATTCTGTGCCATCACACACAGAGCTCTCCGAACCTTAGTTTCTTTTTCTATAAAATGGGAAAAGGATATTCACCTTACAGTTTGTTATGAGAATACACTGAGAAAAATGTAGTTAAGATACTTGCCATATTTTATGCCTTACACATACTAAGTGCTTTATTTTGGTGGATTAAAAAAAGTGGAAATTACAACTAATGAATCTGGCTAAGGAAGCTCTTACTAGCTACATTGCAAAGGTTTCTGATTATCACAGGAAACCTAACAGACAAAGAAAGGGATTTAATTTTGCACTTGTGTTAGAGCCCTCATCATTATAATAAAATCCTAAATTAATAATCATGCAGTTTCTCAGCGTGCATTTTTCAGGAACAATGGTAGCTCAGATTTGATTTTACTTGATATATGGACAGAATTCATTGAATCAATTGAATCATTTCAATTAGAAATATTATTTCTTATTGTTTTATTAAAATGACTTCTAAACTCGTCTTTCTCCCATTTTCTCTTTTCTCCAAAATACCAAATTATGAGGCTCTTGGGTGGCTCTGTTGTTAAGAGTCTGCCTTTGGCTCAGATCATGATCCCAGGGACCTGGGATCAAGCCCTGCATCCGGCTCCCTGCTCCGTGGAAAGCCTGTTTCCTCCTCTCCCACTCCTCTTGCTTGTGTTCCCTCTCTCACTGTGTCTCTCTCTGTCAAATAAAAATATTTAAAAACAAATTTCCAAATTATGAATAGTAACAGAATTGTGAAGTTACAAGATCTTGGTTAAACAATAAAATCATGAAAATAGGATTATGAAGAGTAAGGGACATAAAATTCAGCGTAAAAATGTTTTGCTTATCAGACTGTTGAGCATGGACAAGTTACGCAGCTTCTCTGAGACAGCTTCTCCTCCGTAAAATGGGCTTGCTCATCTTGCAACTATCCTTTTGTGGTGACTCTATTGGATAATGTGTGTAAAGTACCTAGTGGAACTGGGTGCTTTCTGAGCACCCCCACGAGAGCAGGGTTCAGATCGTGTGAATGTTCTGGGTTAAAAACTTCGGGGAAGAATCCCTGGGCTTAATATTCGCTACAAAATTAGGACTGGATTCCTTTGCGTGACACTCACCCCCCTCCACAGTCTGTCTCAAATGTACTATCCCATCTTACCTGCCACCACTTTTCTGTTAGGAATTCCGTGAGCCCCACATATTTGTCAAACTCCCTGCTCCATATGCCCCAGGCACTTTCTTGCCTCTGTGGTTCTATTTTTGTATTCCTTCTGCCTGAAATATCCTTTCTCCTACTTCAAATATCCAGTTCCATTTGACACCGACATCTCCATAAAATGCCACCTTTTATTTGTTTGGTTGTTTATTTATGTATGTATTTATTTATAGTTTCAGGGGTAGAGTTTAGTGATTCACCAGTTGTATACACCACCAGTGCTCATTACCTCAAGTGCCCTCCTTAATGCCCGTCATCCTGTTACCCCATCCTCTCACCCACAGCCCCTCCAGCAACCTTCAGTTTGTTTCCTATAGTTAAGAATCTCTTATGGCACAGCAAAGGAAACAGTCAACAAAACAAAGAGGCAACCCACAGAATGGGAGAAGATATTTGCAAATGACAGTACAGACAAAAGGCTGATATCCAGGATCTATAAAGAACTTCTCAAACTCAACACACACAAAACAGATACTCACGTCAAAAAATGGGCAGAAGACATGAACAGACACTTCTCCAATGAAGACATACAAATGGCTATCAGACACATGAAAAAATGTTCATCATCACTAGCCATCAGGGAGATTCAAATCAAAACCACACTGAGATATCACCTTACACCAGTTAGAATGGCCAAAATTAAGAAGACAGTAAACAACATGTGTTGGAGAGGATGTGGAGAAAGGGGATCCCTCTTACACTGTTGGTGGGAATGCAAGTTGGTGCAGCCACTTTGGAAAACAGTGTGGAGATTCCTTAAGAAATTAAAAATAGAGCTTCCCTATGACCCTGAAATTGCATTACTGGGTATTTACCCCAAAGATACAGATGTAGTGAAAAGAAGGGCCATCTGTACCCCAATATTCATAGCAGAAATGGCCACGGTCACCAAACTGTGGAAAGAACCAAGATGCCCTTCAGCAGATGAATAGATAAGGAAGATGTGGTCCATATACACTATGGAGTATTATGCTTCCCTCAGAAAGGATGAATACCCAACTTTTGTATCAACATGGACGGGACTGGAAGAGATTATGCTGAGTGAAATAATTCAAGCAGAGAGAGCCAATTATCATATGGTTTCACTTATTTGTGGAGCATAAGAAATAACACAGAGGACATGGTGAGATGGAGAGGAGAAGGGAGTCAAGGGAAATTGGAGGGGGGGATGAACCATGAGAGACTATGGACTCTGAAAAACAATCTGAGGATTTTGAAGGGGTGGGAATTGGGTGAGCCTGGTGGTGGGTATTATGGAGGGCACATATTGCATGGAGCACTAGGTATGGTACATAAACAATGAATTCTGGTACACTGATAAGAAATTAAAAAAATAAAAAGAATCTCTTATGGTTTGTCTCCCTCTCTGATTTTGTCTTATTTTATTTTTCCCTCCCTTCCCCTATGCTCTTCTGTTTTGTTTCTTAAATTCCAACTATGTGTGTAATCATATGCTATTAGTCTTTCTCTGACTGACTTATTTCACTAAGCATAATACCCTCTGGTTCCATCCACATCATTGCAAATGGCAAGATTTCATTCTTTTTGATGGCAGAGTAATAGTCCTATATATTTATCATATGTTATATACACATATGTTATATACACATATGTTATATACATCTTCTTTATTCATTCGTCTGTTGATGGACATCTGGGCGCTTTGGATATTTTGAGTATTGTGGACATTGCTACTATAAACATTGGATGTAGGTGCCCCTTTCAGATGACTGTGTTTGTATTCTTTGGATAAATACCTGGTAGTGCAATTTCTGGGTCTTACGGAAGCTCTACTTTTAATTTTTTGAGGAACCTCCATGCTGTTTTCCAGAGTGGCTGCACCAGCTTGCATTCCCACCAACAATACAGGAGGGTTCCCCTTTCTCCACATCCTCGCCAACATCTATTGTTTCCTGAGTTGTTAATTTTAGCCATTCTGACCGGTGTGACATGGTATCTCATTGTGGTTTTTATTTGTATTTCCCAGATGATGATTGATGTGGAACTTTTTTTTGGATGCGTCTGTTGGACAAATGCCACCTTCTTTGAGAAACTTTTATAACCATCCCTGAAAAATGGTCTCTCTCTTCTCGTCAACTAACAGCCCAATATCTACATCTCTCCCAGGACACATCACTTTGTACATAGGATCAGACACATCTAGTAGCAGGTGGATTGTTCCTAAAAGAAGTAGAAATAATTTGAAATGGCTCTTCTTTTACCAAGATCCTGCTATCCTCATGTTAAGTATTAATAACATCTACTTAAACCATTTGAAGTAACATTTCATATATTCATCTTCATTTCATGATGTTAGCTTTAAATTATCACCATTTCTTACTTTCCACAGTGTGAGTGATACGTTCAGCCAGCACTAAAGCTATTTTGAATTACAAGAAGGCTATAACAACAGTCTGATATTTATGTTTTATAAATGAAGCTCAAAAATATCTGTGTCTTTCAGAACAGCTGTAAAAAGACAGTATGCAATTTATTGCATCAAGTGAAAGGATTCTATTCTTTGGGAAAGGATGGCATTTATATAAACGATGCTGTGCTATTTGGTAAGAAAATAGCATTGCTTTTACTTGACATACTGCACTTGTTGCTAATTGGTTTTTCATCATTAAATATTTTCTTGTTGCTGTCTATAATATGTATCTTAAAAGGTGAAAAATAGAAATACTTGCATCATTGAGATAATCTTGAAAAGTGGTTTTTACCATTAGAAAACTTCAATGGTAGAGAATCTAATGGCAATGGTGAAAATTTTTAATAAGAATCTTTACAGAAATGTTTAAATTTCTTTCCACACCTTTACCTATTATTTTAAGGTTTCTCTTCTTAAAGGCAGAAGCTGTTCTTTGTCGCCTGACACATGTACCTTAGGTCAATTTATAATAATCTTCATTATTGCCTTAATAAAATATCTTTATGTGCAAAGTGTTTATTTAATTCATAGTAAAGATTTAGTAAAGCCATAGCATGCAGTACTTTTATTAAATGGCTGAGTGTGGGGTTTATATGATTTTTATTAATTTTATTAACTAATTAACTAAATGATTTATAGAACGCACAAGTGGGGAGGGGTGGAGGGAGAGGGAGAGAGAGAATCTTAAGCTAGCTCCATGCCCAGTGAGGAGCCCAATGTGGGGCTTGTTCTCATGACCTGGAGATCATGACCTGAGCTGAAATCAAGAATCAGATATTCAACTGACTAAACCACATAGGTGCCCCTGAGTTTTAAAATTAATATCAATGTATTTTAAGTTCTGAAACATGCCTTTCTTATCTTAAATACCTTGAAATATAATACTTATGGTCAACATTAATTTTCCATTTACCAATTACTCTATTTCTATTTCCTCCTCCCTGAATAATATTCCCCTTCTCTCTTATTTTGTATCACTTTTTAAAAAATTCCTTATTTTCATCTCTTTGTATGGCTTCTTATGGTCTGCTTTGTGCTGTGTTCAGTTAGTTCTGTCTATAAATTTCCACTAGATTTTAACTTTCCAAAGACAGGCATTCAGGGGCACCTGGGTGGCTCAGTGCCTGCTTTTGGTTCAGGTCATGATCTCAGGGTGCTGGGATCAAGACCTGCATCGGGCTCCCTGCTCAGCGGGGTGCTTGCTTCTCTCTCTGCCTCTACCCCTGCTTGTGTTCCCTCTCTTGCTGTGTGTCTCTGTCAAATAAATAAATAAATAAGATATTGAAAAAAAAAGACAAGCATTCAGATTCAGATTTCACTTGTTATTTATCGCAGTGTGTTACTATTTGGAATTTAACAGATATTTGTAAACCTAAATCATCCATCCACCTAATCTACATTAATGGAGACTTTGATGACATATTCTTATGTGTCTGTCTGGCCTATTCTTAATATGTCTGAATATTTTTAATGGTAGTCCAGTTTCTGGATTATTAAACCAAAATCATATCTTTGCACTATAGAAATAAAAGAATATTTGGCCAAACCAAGAGAGATATTAGGGAAATAGTCAAGGGGGCAGGTGGAAAGAAAGGAGGTGTCAGATGAAGAGGAACGATTAAAGAAACAGAAGGGAAGAATGGGTGGGAGACAGTGAAAAATATTTGTAAATTAGGAAAGAGTCTAAGAGTGAACAATAAGCCAGTCACATAATAACACTCATATTTGGATTTTTGCTGGTCGTGACTTCTACCTCTGTCATTATTTAATACTTGACAGAGAAAGAAAATCTAAGCTAAATTCCTATTAATAACTCTATTGTTTCTTTATCCATTGTTCACCTTCCTGTTCCCTCCTATGACTACACTATAATCTGTTTCTGATTTGCAGAGAATATATTCTATATACTCATAGATAAACCATTAATAAATGCTATGTTGCTATGGGAACTAATAGAGATCTAATGGTCTAATTGCTCAAGCAGGGGCCGTCCATCCACTTGGCAAGGACGGTGCCATGGAGATTCAAATATGGGATGGGAGATTGGACTTTAGGACCCCTTTCAATTCATAACTTTGAAGAGTTATAAATTAATAAAGGCTGAACCAATGAGTAATTTCTAAGAATATTAAGAGACACATGCCAGATTTCCTTTTAGGTTATAAGTATCCAGGATCTGTTTTCTTCAAAATGGCAATTTCTCCCAGGCCTTTTCCATTAGCTTAAGCTTTGAGGAAGCAAATCATACAACATTTACTGGAAGAATTTAATCATAGTTTATGATAATTCAATATAATATTTTCTAAATATATTGCTGCATAATTTATAATTATATATATTTAGTACCTAACAATATGGTTCTCTATTTCATTGGAATAAAGAAATACCATTAATTTGATCCATTTGTGTAGCTGATTAATATGTCTACTTCTTTGTCTATTCCCTTTAGCATTCAAAGTAAGAAAGAGATTTTTAGTTATCAGGTAATTATAATTAAGCCCATACTAAGTGCTATAATTAAAGAAAGAAAAGAATAACAATAGTAATAGTGTATCTTAAGTGCCTAATATATGCCACGGTTTATTCTAGGTGCTTTAGATTAATTATGCCTCATCCTTAAAACAACATTTAGAATTCATTATTATTATTATTATTATTATTTGATCAATAACTAAGAAGTATAAGAGTAGGAATTCAAATAGGAATAATTCAAACAATAATTCACAGCGCTTGCTTGGTGTTAGCTACAAGATCATGATTGTGAGCAGGGAAGACTGGTTTCAGACCTCAGGAGGATTCATTCTAACGAGCAGTAACAATAAGCAGCATCAAATACTATGACAAAGTACTCCAGTAACAAGGACACCTTACCCAGTGATGGTGACGTAGATGCTTGGACAATAAACAGGACTCAGCTGGTAACGAGGCTGGAGGGCAGGGGATATTTCAGGCAAGAGGGACTGGAAACCAGGGTAGAGGACAGCACAGCACCTTCAAGGAACAGGAAGGGCCTTGAAGGCCACGTCCAGTGTTTGGACACTACTTTGGGGCCATTGAAATCTGGTAAGCCTGAGATGGCCATGAGTAGATTTTCTTTTGAGAACAGAGCTAGTGGTGGTGTGGACCTGGACTGGGAGAGGGCAGCATGAAGCAGGAGATCAATTAGAAGTCCTAGTAATAACTGAAGCAAAACTGATCTGGGCTTCTCAGTGGCAAAGCAGATGAGGGGGACAAGGAGAGATGTAGTAAGGAAGTAGTGGTAGAGTGCCTACTAGTGTTTAGAATGGGAAAGAGCCTTAGGCTATGTTGTGATCCAAAATTAATAAAAATGAGGAAACCCAAGGCGCAGAGGTGGGAAGGGGCCTGCCCAATGCTATCTGGCTGTTTAGAGGAAGACAATTTCTTTTGCGGTATAGTTGAAACACAATGCTCGTTCATTTCAGGTGTACAACTTAGTGCTTTGACAAGTTTATACATGATGCTAAGTTCACAAGTGTACTTACCACCTGTCCCCAGCACATCCCCAGCTATTACGACATCACTGACTGTATTTCCTCATGCTGGGCCTTTTATTCCTGTAACTTTTTCAGTCCATAACTAGCAGGAGCCTGTATCTCCCACACCCCTTCACCCATTTTGCCCAACTCTTCTCTCTCTTCCCATCTGGCAACAAACAGATCTCTGTATCTATTGATCTGACTCTTTTTTGTTCATTTAGTCATTTTTTTTTTTTAAGATTCCACTTGTGAGTGGAATCATATGGTATGTGTCTTTTGCAGGCTGACTTATTTCACTTAGGATAATATCCTCTAGGTCCATCCATGTCATCTCAAATGGCATGATTGCATCCTTTTTTATGACTGTATAATAATCCACTGCATGTATGTGTGTGCACGTATGCATTTATACACACCATATTTTCCTTATTTACTTGTCTACTGGTGGATGTGTAGACTGGTTCCATATCTTGGCTGTTGTCAACGATGCTGCAGTAAACATAGGGGTGCAGATAGCCTTTTGAATTAGTGTTTTCACTTTCCTTGGGTAAAGACCCAATAGTGGAACTATTGGATCATATGGTATTTGTTTTTAATTTTTTTGAGGATCCTCCCTCCTGTTTTCCTCAATGGCTGCACCAATTGACATTTCCACCAACAGTAAACAGAAGGTTCCTTTTTCTCTACATCCTTGCCAACACTTGTTATTTCCTGTCATTTTAATTTTAGCCATCCTTACAGGTATGAGGTGATATCTCATTATGGTTTTGATTTGCATTTCCCTGATGATCAGTAATGTTAGCATCTTTTTATGTGTCCGCTGGCCATCTACATGTCTTCTTTGAAAAAATGTCTACTCAGGTCCTCTGCCCATTTTTTAATCAGGTTGTTAGTTTTTTTTCAGTGTTGAGTTGTGTAAGTTCTTTATATATTTTGGATATTAACCCCTTATCAGATATATCATTAGCAAGTATCTTCTCCCATTCAGGAGCTTGTCTTTTAGTTTTGTTGATGGTTTCTTTTGCTATGCAGAAGCTTTTTATTTTATTTTGAGGTAGTGCCAATAGTTTATTTTCTTTCTGTTTCTCTTGCCCCAGGAGACTTGTCCAGAAAAATGTTGCTATGGCCAGAGAAAGACTCCTCACATGCACAACTTCTTGAACCCTCGCTGGTGATATTTCCATTAGAATATTTTGCCTCCAAAGCCACTATTGGGTCTTTACCCAGGGAAAGTGAAAACACTAATTCAAAAGGCTATCTGCACCCCTATGTTTACTGCAGCATCGTTGACAACAGCCAAGATATGGAACCTACACATCCACCAGTAGACAAGTAAATAAGGAAAATATGGTGTGTATAAATGCATATGTGCACACACATACATGCAGTGGATTATTATACAGCCATAAAAAAGGATGCAATCATGCCATTTGAGATGACATGGATGGACCTAGAGGATATTATCCTAAGTGAAATAAGTCAGCCTGCAAAAGACACATACCATATGATTCCACTCACAAGTGGAATCTTAAAAAAAAATGACTAAATGAACAAAAAACAGAGTCAGATCAATAGATACAAAAATCAATTGATTTTTCTTTTCTCTTTCTGCCATAAGAAAGCTGACTTAGATGGGCTTTCTTTGCATGCTGCAGAGGTCTAAGTCAAATCTGGCACTCAGGTGGTGAGGCTATTGTAAACAAGGGAGTGCTTTCCAAGAGGCAATGAAGGCTGTCTTCAGAGTTTATAATTTTTTTATAATAATGAATAAATTAAGAATAAAAACCAAGCAATTGAGAGTTTTTTGATTGCCTTCAATCACAAACATACTAAAGATATTACTATACCATAAAGGAAGTATCTTAAATGCATATGGTGCCCTAGAGTACTTAAAAGTCGTAAGAGTTCAGGTGGTCTGGGATGAGACCCAAGAGTCTGCGTTTCCAAGAAGCTCCCAGGCAGTGCTAACGTTGCTGGTCCACAGAACACACTGCAGAGTAAGTCTTAGTTTTAGTTTTTATTCACTGGTAACAGGCATGAATAGTTAATCAGCAAAGCCAAGAGCACCTAGGTTAAGCAGAACATCCGAATGGGAGGCGTTTGCTGTATGAAACAGCTCCCTGAGCAGACAAGGCAATTTGCTGATATTCCATTCTGAAGCCATCTTCAGGAAAGAGTAATTCCCACCCCTGGAGCAACACAGAGATGGGGCTCAGAGGTTCGAAGTGAACCAGGGGAAGAACTAGTCATGGGCCACCACAGCTGACAAATTGACACCCTGGGTGTCACCCTTGGAGCACTAGGCTCTGCCTTAGGTGCCTGTTACTGGCTTTATGACCTACATTAGCCCATTAAAGAGTTTGAGCCTTAGTTTTACTTGATTTTGTATCTTACCCTTCTGTTTTTGTCAACTTTACGTTTAGAATTATTCCAAGAAGCTAATAAGATAACATGCATGGAAACTGTTACACAGTAGGTGTTCAAAGCATTAGAGGAACGTGGGTTTGGAAATCATGGGAGTAAAACTTTAAGCCTTGGAACTAAATAGCCTTTTCCCCATTCCAGTTCTGGAAAATTCATCAGCCATTCTGAATCAGACAGTTAAATATAATTCTTTACATATGGCAATGGCCTATCAAAGAGTCAGAAAACAGGGGTGCACCTGTATGTTTCCAGGGATATATGGATTATGAATCAGATTTAGATCTAGAAAGAGCAGCAGGTAAATCTGATGAACTCCATGTAACAGAGGCAGAAAGCTTTAAGAACTCAATTAAGCAATTGAGTTATTAAACTCAATAAGCAATTAAACAGACAGCAAGGCTTATAATTGGCGTATTTGGTGCAACAGCAAAATTTCTGTAAGGCAGTCACATCATCATGGTCAACATAGGCAGAAGGGCTGAGTGGCCAAGGCAAGAGAGGAAGTGAATTAGGACCAGAAAACAGCCATCTCCCTGAGCTACTTTGGGCAGAGGGCTTCCAACACACAGGAGAGGAAAAGCTGGTAAATAAGCCATCATATAAAACTCCCATATTGGTGGGAATTTTGCTTAGTACTCACTGCAGTTCAGTAATTAGAGACAATATCCTGAAAGCCAGGTACTTCCTTGGGGCTGTAGGAGACACAAGGTGAACCAAAGGAGGCATTGCTAAGAGAACTTGCAAATGCAGCAGGGGATACAGACGAAGATACAAATAGGTAATATACAGACCATGAATGAGCAATAAGAGCAGGGAACAAAGCCAGAGAGATCGTATTCAGCCTGGGGAATCGACAAATGTTTCAAGCAGGAAGTAGTACTTCCTAGAATCATAAATCATTACATTTAAAATTAGATGGGATCTTAGAAGTAATTTAATCGGATCCTTCGGGCTGGTGAAAATGGTGAGGAGAGTTTGTTCGAGACAGTGTGAAGAATAGGACATTTTCAGGTAGAGTCCAAGGTTTTATGCAGTGATAGCACTCGTTACGTGAGAATGAGAGTCAAGGCAAAGGGCTAGATTAGAGCAAACGAAGACAAGCCTTGAATACCAGGCTAAGAACGTGAACATCGTTGCCAGGAAACCATTCAAAGAAGTGTTTGATGAGAACCTACTGTTCAAGAACTACCTGTATGTGCAAGCAGATGGGCCAGTTCTCTATTCCTTTCCACGGTTCCTGCATAATCAGAGGGGGAAGATTGAATACACAAAACTATGACCCTGGATGGATCCTTTTACATATGATCCCATGAGGAGCATTCCTAGTATAAGAAAATATCCTTTTTAACATATACAGTAACCAAATTATATTGGGATGGATTAGCAGGGGGAAGTGTAGATGCATGTAATGCTTTGCATTCCACTATCTTACAGGTAAAGAGATGAGATAATCATCATGTTTCAGAGAAGTTCTATATTTCTATGGCATGGCTATAGATCTGTGACTCTACTATTACTCTTGCCACAGGTGAACATAATTTGGAATTTCTGAAAACTGAAACCACCCTTTATCTCGATGACGACAGAAGCAATTTTCACTCATTTCTGCAAGGCAGCTCAACTGGAATTATACTTCAATACAAAATAAGTATTTCCCAAGAAGACCTTCACGAAATCCACAATTTCTCCCTTATAAATCACAATCCTTTTGAAATGAACCTGACATAAGATACTGAATCATGAGTTTCAAAAGAACCAGAAATCCAATATATCTATAATGGTCTTTTTTTGTTTGAAGACATTAAGATGCAACCCACTCAGGTAACTAGCCACTTCAACTCTCAAAAATTGGTTTTCCTTCATTTGTGGAGATATAATTGTTATGAGGCATAGGTTTGTGGCAAATTCATGAATCGAATTTCTGAATGCATCCCTCAGGAATTCCACTAGGAATTAATTCATTAACTGTTTTTAAGTTTAGTAATTCCTTCATGGTGGGGTGTGTTATTTTCTTCCTAGAGTTAATTCCACATCAGTGCTGTCTTGCTCATCCAAACTGTCCCCATCTTTCTGGATGGAGGTTAAGTGAGGTCCGGGAAGGCCAATGGTAAAACAACGAGAC